>NW_012267269.1:1802963-1808514 GCF_000151885.1 Dipodomys ordii
TTTTTTCTTATGTGGTGCTGAGGAATCGAACCCAGGGCCTTGAGCATGCAAGGCAAGCGCTCTACCACTGAGCCACCTTCCCAGCCCTACAGCTTATTTTTTAAATGAAGTCTTGGCAACTTCTCCTGGGTAAACCTTAAACTATGATCCTCTCATCTCTACCTCTTGAGTAGTTAGGATTACAGGTGCTTGCCATCATGCCCAGTTTATATGCATCTTTTAAACAGATATGCTCATTGTGTTTGATGAACGGTTATAATAAACCAATCATTCTCTTCACCCATCTTTTTTCCCTTGATTTTTAGACTCAGGGTCTTGCTATGTAGACCAAACTTGCATTGAACACACATGATTGTCTTGCCTCCATAGGGATTATAGGCATGTACCATCTACTTCAGCAATACTATTCTTATTGCTTCCTTTAATCCTAACATTCACATTTCTGATTGGGCTGCAGTTCCCACACCAACCTAGAAAAGGGTCACAAATACAATCCTTTTCTGTGACAGATACAATCCTTCTTTATAACACTACGTTATAGATAGTAACATCTATATTCTCACATCTGGATTTGTTACTACATTGATTACTTCCAAGTGTTTGTAATCAGCGGTTATCAAATGTAAATATGCACTTAAAGGGCTTTAACACAACCCCCAGATTTCTGATTAGGTAGTTTCTAAAGCAGGTACCATTTACTCTTCCTGCTGCTGCTAATTCAAGAATCATGCCCCGAATGCCACTGTTTTAAAGCCTGGCATGCAATTCAAACTCTTCAAGCAAAGGCAACTTACTTGGCTTCCAGACATAGTTTACTAAATAAAAGTTCAGGAGAAACACTGGAAAAGTGCTTTATGAGGTACCATGGTCCTGCATGTTAGCAAATCCCCAAATTCACATACTGGAGATTAAGGATCAGTGTGATTGCTTGAAGACTTGGATGCTTTTAGGAAAAGATTAAAGGATAAGGCCTCATGACTTGGATTAATGACCTTATAAAGAGGTTGAGCTGGGTGCTGGGAGTTCCCACTTGTAATCCTAGCCACTCAGGAGGTTGAGATCTGAGGATCACAGTTCAAAGCCATGGAAAGTCCATGAGACTCTTATCTCCAATTTACCACCAAAAAGTCAGAAGTGAAGCTGTGGCTGCAGTGGTAAAGCTTGAGCCTCAAGCAAAAAAGATCAGGAACAGCATCCAGGCTTGAGTCCCAGGATTAGCACAAAATAAAAGAGGTTAAGAAAAAGCAATAGGCATGGTGAATGTGATGGAGCACTTTTCTAGCAAGCACTTTAGTTCCAACCCTAAGTACTATTAAAAGAGAACTTCCATCATAATTATTCTAGACACAGTGGCTCAAACCTGTAAATCCAAGCTATGTGAGGAAGCAGAGATCTTAGCTCAAGACCAGCCCAGGCAAAAACACTAGACCCTCTCTAAAGGACAACTAAACTAAAAAGGGCTAGAAGTATGGCTCAGATGGCAAAGATCTTGACTAGCAAGTACAAGGCCCTGAGTTCAACCCTAGTACCAAAGAAGAAAAAAGGGTTGTAGGAAGCCACCTTGCTCTTCTGCCATTTGTGAACCCAGCAAAGGGACACCTTCCACAGAGCAGAGGGTAAAGTTCTGCCCAGATACCAAATTGCCAATACCTTAATTGTGGACTTCCAGCCTCTAGTACTGTGATAAGCTTCTATTATTTGTAAATTACTCAGCCTAAACTAGTTTGGCATAGCTGTTGTAGCTGTCTGTTGTAAGGTAGTTCAGTTACTAATCCAGTCATGAAAAAACAGAGAAGCCACGTTTTGAGGGGTTGAATTGGGGGGTCTTTATTGGAGAGCTGGTGACTGCCGGTGGACTTGGGTCATAAAGACCTGCAGCCCCTCCAATACACATAACACTGTCAGAAAACTGAGCCACGAGAGCAGGAGAGGAAAAAAAGAGCAGAAAAAAAAATACTAATAAACCAGCTCACCTCCAGTGGAGAGCCGAAGTGGGATGCCCTGGTGACTGGAGGAGAGCTATGGGACACGAGACAAGAGAGACAAACACGAGGCATGGTGTTATGGTGCCTGAGCTGGTCTGGGCCTAACTAGTGTCAAGGACAGAGGGCAGGGTCACAGGAAACTACAGAGTCTCCCCAATTCAAGGCACAGGACTGACAGGTCCAGTAATCTTTTGTCCAAGTTCCCACCCCTGCCTCTAAGAATTTGGGCATGCCCATCACCTGGGAGGAAGGACTTCATCTTCCTCCACCATGAAGACAAGATGGTTCCAGTTAAGATGGTTACCAATTCCCTATCCACCACATGGCCAAGATGGTGCTGGCTAGACCCAGCCTCCCCATTTCATAGCAGCCAAAACAGACCTTCAGCTACTTAGTACACACAATCTAATATTGGCATTCCATCTAAATGAAAGCAATGGCAATGTTCTCTGTGATATACTTGGAAATGCAAGCCAACTGGTAAGCATATATTTTCTTCTTATGTGAATCAACAAAAACATTTCTCATAAATTTTTGTTTTTTCCATTGACCAATGTGATTTTTTTTTAAAGTTTAGGTTCTCACTGTTTCAAAGCATAGCCTTAGACACCAGATAATCAGTACAAAAGCCTCATCTCAAAGCTCCTTGAGACTGGGTTTCTGAGTGCTATGTTTAGGCTATGGTTTAAGTACCACCATTCCCCCCACCACCACCACCACACACACACACAAGGCTTCATAGATTGAAATTTAATTCCCATCATCAGCTTTTAAAAGCCTGGAAACTTAATCTTACTATAGTATTAGGGATGGGGCCTTTGTAAAGTGATTAGGATTAGATAAGTTCATTTGAGTGTAGCCTTCATAATTGGATCCTAGTAGATTCCTAAGAACACACACACACACACACACACACATACACACACACACATACTATTCTTTAGTTTTTCACTCAAGGCTAGTGCTCTACCACTTGAGCCACACCTCTCTTCTCACTTTTTGGTGGTTAATTGGAAATAAGAGTCTCAGAGACTTTTCTGGCTGGCTTCTAATCCAAATCCTCATATCTCAGTCTCCTGAGTAGCTAGGATAATAGGTGTGATCCATGGCTGCCCAGTTTAGTTCAATTTTTAAGTACTCAAAAATAGTATCAAGAGGGCTAGGAATGTGGCTTAGTTGTAGAGTGTTTGCCTTGCATGTGTGAAGCCCTGGGTTTGATTCCCCTTTACCACATAAAAAGCTGGAAGTGGGGGCTGGGAAGGTGGCTCAGTGGTAAAGCGCTTCCCTTGCATGCATGAGGCCCTGGGTTTGATTCCCCAGCACCACAGAAGGAAAAAGAAAAAAAGCCGGAAGTGGCGCTGTGGCTCAAGTGGTAGAGCGTTAGCCTTGAGCTGAAGTGCTGAAGGACAGCGCCCAGGCCCAGAGTTCAGGCCCCAAGACCAGACCCCCACCAACAACAACAAAAAAAAAAGCTGGAAGTGGTGCCGTGGCTCAAATGGTAGAGTGCTAGCCTTGAGCAAAGCAGCTCAAGGACAGTGCCCAGACACTGAGTTAAAGCCCCAGGACTGGCAAGAAAGAAAATTCCAAAAAAAAAAAAATAGTATCAATAAAGGAAGTAGATATATGCTAATTTCCTGACACCACAGCCAAAAATGATCACAAGGAAAGAAAAACTATAGAAACAGTATTGCTTCTCACTAAAAGGGGCAGATATCAATTTTCTCAAACCAGTAGCTGAGACAAAAATTCCTGAGACAAAAGACAGACTTACAAGGGGGAAAACTAGCAAAATATTACCATGCATTGTAGGAAAGTCACTCAAAGCATTGCTTACAAGGATGCCTTAAAGGTTCAACCAAAACCAATACATTTTAGAGAAGGAACAAGACAAAAAGTAGTCCCAAACTTTGGAGGTGGGAAAACTGGAAAATTAAGTGTGAAATCTTCTTGAGGATACTTCTGGGGCCTCCATTCTCTGATCTCCTAAACAAGCATTACAAAGCAGAATTTACACGTAGTCTTTAGGTAGGAAAAGGAAGGAGGAAGGTAGAAAGGCCTATATCTTTGTCAGTGTTTTTATTTTTTGTCAGTCATGGGGCCTGAATTCTGGGCCTGGGTGCTGTTCCTCAGCTCTTCAGCTGTAGACTAGCAGCTCTACCACTTGAGCCTCAGCCCCATTTCCAGCTTTTTCTGCTTATGTGGTGCTGAGGAATCAAACTCAGGGTCTCATGCATGCAAGGCAAGCACTTTACCACTGAGCCACCTTCTCAGCCCCGCTTTGTCAGTCTTTCTGTTACTTTTAGGCAGGCAGAGAGAAGGCAAAGTCTCCCTTGCAACTTGACTATCTTCAACTGGACAATTCTTTGTATTTTTAAGAGAATTATTTTTTATTTCTTGCATGACTATAAATGCAAAATCCCTCAAAATAATAGCAAACCTAAACCAACAATAAATTAAGAGGATTAGATACATGATCAAGTGAGATTTATTCCAGGAATATAAGGATGATTCAACATAAGAATCAATCAATGTAGCTGGGCACTGGTAGCTCACATCTGTCATTCTAGCTACTCAAAAGGGTCTGAGATCTCAGGATCAGGATTTAGAAGTGCCCAAGAGGATATATTCAAATAAGAGCTGGAGCTGCAGTACCTGACCTTGGCTGGGGTGCACATGACCAGGAAGTGGTTGCTTAACTGCTGTTCAGGAGCCTCAGCTCCTGTCTGCAATGACCTCTACACAGGGATTCTTGAATGTCCTCTTTGTATGGTGGCTGGCTTTCTGTTGAGCAAATGATCCAAGAGATTAAGAAAGTGGCTACAATCTCTTTTATTACCTAGCCTTGGAAATTATACTACATTATTTCTGTTTTATTCTATTAATCATATAGGGCTAACCCTCATTTAGTATGGGTGGAGAATCCATTAGCACCAAAAGCTAGAATCCTTAAAAGTCATCTTCGAGTTGGATACTGGACTCAGTATTTCAATATATTAAATTACCTGAAAGACAAATGAAGAATCATATGACAGAAATAGTCACTAAAAGGAAAGTATTATTATTTATTTTAAAAACACATTTAAGATTTTAACATATGTCTCAATTGTAAAAATTCGATATCTAACTAACATGGAAAATAGCCATTGCTTAAGTAAAACACAGTTATAACTGACCATGAAGACAATATAGTGGGGCTGGGAAGGTGGCTCAGTGGTAGAGCGCTTGCCTTGCATGCATGAGGCCCTGTGTTCGATTCCTCAGCACCACATAAGCAAAAAAGAAAAAAGCCGGAAGTGGCGCTGTGGCTCAAGTGGTAGGGCGTTAGCCTTAAGCTGAAGAGCTGAGGGATAGTGCCCAGGCCCAGAGTTCAGGCCCCACAACTGGACCCCCCCCAAAAAAAAAGACAATATAGTGGCTAGGCACCAGTGGCTCAAGGCTATAATCCTATCATCCTAGTCACTCAAACATCTGAGATTTGAGGATTGTAATTCAAAGCCAGCCTAGGCAGGAAAGTCCATGAGACTCTTTTTTTGAGACTCTTTTTTTGTTTTTGTCCGTCGTGGGGC
>NW_012267269.1:1808564-1829659 GCF_000151885.1 Dipodomys ordii
CACAGTGCCACTTCCGGCTTTTTTCTTTTTGCTTATGTGGTGCTGAGGAATCGAACCCAGGGCCTCAGGCATGCAAGGCAAGTGCTCTACCACTGAGCCATCTTCCCAGCCCCATACTTAATTTTTTTTTATTTAATAAAACACAAAATTTCATTTATGTGTTGAAATTTTTAATTTAAGGGATATATACAAACACAAAAATTGTATATATTTATGGGTAAGTATGTGATGTTTCAATGTCTATGTTACATAATTTTCAAAAACAGCCTTCTCAACTCTGTTTCCGGTGCTTATAGTCCAATCACAAACAATCCTGCATCTTTTCAGTACCACAAAGAGGTACGTAAAGGCATGCTTAATGCCACCATGCCATACCCAGCAAAACAATTTACTACTGCTCAGAGTAGCTATACCTACTCATCACTATTAATTCACTTCTGTGGCCTTTCCGTGTATTTCAGTGCTGGGTGTTGAACCCAAGACCTCACACACTCTAGGCACTCCACTGCTGAGCCACACCCCTAGCCCAATGACTTGCTTCTCAACCTCCTCCTCAACCGGGCGTTCACAGTTTAAACTCTTGGGTCCAGACTCCCAGCTGCCAACCTTGCTCCTTGTTCCCAGTATTGGTCATTGCCTAAGCATTTGTGCCTCAGTGCTCAGTCCGGTTTTGCTAGCGGCCCTGGTCACTTCACTTGACAACCTACTTCTCTTTCTGTTGTGGAGGCACACCCTTCCTGCTTTGAATGGTCCTGAGAGCCACTTGTCCCAGGGCCATACTCACCCATGGAGCTCCCACACTGACTCCAGATTCTTTTTTTTTTTTTTTTTGGTGGGTCATGGGACTTGAACTCTGGGCCTGGGCACTGTCCTCAGCTCTTCAGCTCAAGGCGAGCGCTTTACCGCTTGAGCCACTACGCCACTTCCAGTTTTCTAGTGGTTTATTGGAGATAAGAGTCTCATAGACTTTCCTGTCCGGGCTGGCTTTGAACGGTGATCCTCAGATCTCAGCTTTCTGAGTAGCTAGGATTCAGGTGTGAGCCACTGGTGCCCAGCTGGCTCCAGATTCTTTTTTTTTTTTTTTGGTGGGTCTTGAACTCTGGGCCTGGGTGCTGTCCCTCAGCTCTTCAGCTCAAGGTGAGTGCTCTACCACTTGAGCCACAGCGCCACTTCCAGCTTTTTTCTTTTTGCTTATGTGGTGCTGAGGATCGAACCCAGGGCGTCAGGCATGCAAGGCAAGCACTCTACCACTGAGCCACCTTCCCAGCCCCCCAAAAAAATATTTTTACAAAAGGAATTCACCTTTGGGAAGGCTAAATGTTAATATATTTTGTACACTCAACTTGCTGAACATTGCATAGCTACTTCACATGTCCACTGGTCACACACATATGAAGGTATCACATGATGACATCATCTATAAGTTGCTGTCCCTTTGAGGAGTCAGTGCCAGACCAGGTGTCTGGGAACAAACTCGCCATCCCTATGGTAGGCCTTGTCAGTACAGCCATTGCTCCTCACAGTCATCATGACCATTTTCCTGTCTTTGGAGCTTTGGAGCTTGCTATTCCCCATCCTCCCACTTTCCTCTCATGGTCCATTAGCATTACTTGGCCAAGCCCAATGTTTTCCTTCTACCTTCCTGCTTTCTGTCCCCACACCCAGGCATAAGGTACCCATGATCCTCTGACTATTCCATGTGGCACTTGACTGTACATCCTTCCCCAGAATGACTTCAAGTACTAGGACACATTTGCTTTAGAGTTGCAATATTTTCATAATGTGGCAGTCTGCAGAGACTATAATTCCATCATATATTTTAGTTCTCTAGACATGAAATACTCTTTATAACATGTGAGTCAGTTCCTTGAATTTTAGATATTCAACTTATAAATATATTTCCAACACCATATTATGTGCAAAAGTAGACATTGCCTGAAGTAGAGATGACAAAATTGGCCAAGGATAATATAGCAAAGGACATACTGTTTGTTCATTAACAGGAACCATGTTTAAAATCATTAGAGATAAATTGGGCACTGGTGGCTCATGCCGTAATCCTAGCTACTTAAGAGGCTGAGATTAGAGGAATGTGCTTCAAAGCCAACCCAAGAAGTAATGTCTGTGAGAGTTTTATCCCCAATTAACCATCAGAAAACTGGAAGTGGTAATGTGGCTCAAAGTAGTAGCCTTGAACTTTTTGTGTGTGTTTATGTCAATAGTGGGGCTTGAACTCTGGGCCTGGGCGCTGTCTCTCAGGTCTTCAGCTCAAGGCTAGCGCTCTACCACTTGAGTCACAGTGCCACTTCTGGCTTTTTCTGCTTATGTAGTGCTGAGGAATCGAACTCAGGGCCTCATGCATGCAAGACAAGCACTCTACCACCGAGCCACCTTCCCAGCCCAGCCTTGAACTTTTTTGAACTCAGGCCCTGAGTTCAAGCCCCATGACTGAAGAAAGAAAGAAAGAAAGAAAGAAAAAAAGAAAGAAAGAAAGAAAGAAAGAAAGAGAAAGAAAGAAAGGAAGGAGAAAGAGAGAGAAAGAAAGAAGAGAAAGAAAGATTAAAAAGGCCTCAACCTTACTTTAAAAAACAAATCTTATGAGGCACTGGTGGCTCCCACCTGTAATCCTAGCTACTCAGGAGGCTGAGATCTGAGGATCAAGGTTCTAAGCCAGCCCAGGCAGGAAAGCCCATGAGACTTATCTCCAATAAACCACCAGAAAAACAGAAGGGGTGCTGTGGCTCAAGTGATAGAGTGCTAGCCTTGAGCTGAAGATCTTGAACTCTAGGCTTGGGCACTGTCCCTCTGCTCTTCAGCTCAAGGCAAGCACTCTACCGCTTGAGCCACAGCACCACTTCTGGTTTCCTAGTGGTTTATTGGAGATAAGAGTCTCACATGGACTTTCCTGCCCGGGCTGGCTTTGAACCATGATCCTCAGATCTCAGCCTCCTGAGTAGCTAGTATTACAGGTGTGAGCCACCAGTACTCGTCTAGGTTTTGAATTTAATAGAGTAGTTTCAGCTCAGTATTGTGACTATCCCTTAGACAACACATTTACAAAATTCCAGCCCAAATGAAACAGGCTCAAGCCTGTAATCCTAGCTACTCAGGAGATATGAGGATCATGGCTCTAAGTCAGCCCAGGCAAGAAAGTTTATGAGACTCCTATCTCTACCAAAAAAGCCAGAAATGGAGCTGTGGCTCCAGTGGTAGAGTGCTAGCCTTGAGCAAAACAGCTCAGGGACCATAGCCAGGCCCTGAGTTCAAGCCACATGACTGGTCCACACACAAAAAAAGAAAAGAAAAAAAACAGAATGTTACACACATGTATACAAATCACACATACTTGCTATTGAGTTACTCACTGTGTTGTTTTAAGGTTTCCAAGCAGCTTTGGGGATAGGGTGTGGAAGAAGGAAAAATGCAATCATTACCAAGTTAGAGTGGGAGTTTGGCTGCTGACTCAGACTTAGTCACCCTCAGTGAACAAAGACTCTATGCTTATCATAAATTGCAAGGCACTATATTCGAATTGAGTAGACACAAGACCTTCCCCTCCCCTCCCATATCCATTATAATCAGTTTCAAAGAAGCTTTCAAAGCCCAGACAGGACCAGGTACTAAGACCAGGTGTAGTGACAGAGGAGAGTGAAGCATCATTCCTGTTCTCAAGACTCTTCCAATACAAATGAAAAACAATGAAGCCTAAGGAGAAGGGAGAGACCTAGCAGGCCATCCTTTAGGACTAAGGGCAGAGATTATGATCATTTGAAAGTAGCTGGAGTTAGAGCCATGCAAACTGTAACACAAAGGATTTAAAGACAAGAAGAACTAGGTCAACTTTGCCACAAGTAAATTTGTGATGGGGCAGTAAAAATGAAGTGGCTCAAGCCTGTAATCCTAGCTACTCAAATAGCTGAGATCTAAGGATTATAGTCAAAGCCAGCCCAGGCATAAAAATGTCCATGGGACAGTTATATTCAATTAACCACCAAAAAACCTGAAGTAGAGCTCAAGTGGTAGAACACCAGCCTTGAGGAAAAAAAGCTCAAGGACAACACCAGGCCCTAAGTTCAAGATCCAGTGGGGGGAAAAAAGAAATTCTTCCCAGTTAATAGCTTAAAACAAGATTCTAGTTCTCCATCAGCATATCATTGACTTCATCCTCATAATCACAGAATCCCATTACCCATTCCCTTTTATATATTTATAAGGGACCCCCCAAAAAAATAATCAACTTACAAAAACTCTTGATTATCCTTCAACTCAGTTATTATCATACAGGCCAGCAGTTCTTGATTGTACGGACATAAACTAACCACATCAGCACTGGGATCACAGGCATGTGCCACCATTCCTAGTTCTCTTCTAGTATAGAGGAAAATTCTCTGGGGAGCTTTTTGGAAATACTAGTGATTAGTTTTCTGTCAGGTAGTCTAATTAATTTGGTCTGAAGTGAGGAGAAGGTATTAAAAAAGCTAACGTTCACCTAACACTGGTAGCTCATGCCTATAATCTTAGCTACTTGAGAGACTTGAAATCTGAGGATAAAAGTTCAAAGCCAACCCAGGCAGACAAATCAAGAAATTATTGTCTCCAATTAATCAGCAAAACCTGGAAGTGAAGTTATGGCTCAAATGGTAAGGTGCCAGAGGTAAGCAACAGCTAGATAAGTAAGAGCTTAAGGCCCTGGGTTCAAGCCCCAGCACATACAAAAAACATGTATGAGTTCCTATGATCCAACGTGTAGCCATGGTTATAAATAATTTCTGTATGTGTGTGTGTGTGTGTGTGTGTGTGTGTGAGTGTGAACAGTGGAAAATGCATTGATGTTTGAAATGGCTGTTGTATTTAGGTCTGTGTTTAGATTAATATTACTGCAGCTGGGAGTAAGCATGAAGGACTGAAAGATATTGAGCTGGAAAGTTAAATACTGGGTCTTTGCCTGACATGATGTTTGGATGATAGTGAACACCATACAATGGAACCTTATGTAATGGTGGAAATGAAGGGGGTGGTTCAAGCAATAAAGATGGGAAAATAGACCTAAACTCAAAAAGAAAGGTTTTGTACCTGTACCAGAATTTTGAAAGACCAGGCTCAGTGTCTCACACCTGTAGTCCTGGCTACACAGGAGAAGGAATAGTGGAATCTTAGTCTGAGGCTGGCCCTGGGCAAAACTGCGAGACTCTATCTTGCACTAAGCAAAGAAGGCTAAGTAAACCCATACAGCACTTGACTAATAAGTATAAGGCCTTGAGTTCAAACCCTGGTACTACCAACAAAAAAAAAGTCTGCAATTTTAATATATACTTAATTTTTTTATTTTATTTATATATTTTTTGGGTCTGGTCGTAGGGCCTGAACTCTGGGCCTGGGTGCTGTCCTTAAGCTCTTCAGCTCAAGGCTAGCGCTCTACCACATGAGCCACAGTGCCACTTCCGGCTTTTTTCTTTTTGCTTATGTGGTGCTGAGGAATCGAACCCAGGGCCTCAGGCATGCAAGGCAAGTGCTCTACCACTGAGCCATCTTCCCAGCCCCATACTTAATTTTTTTTTATTTAATAAAACACAAAATTTCATTTATGTGTTGAAATTTTTAATTTAAGGGATATATACAAACACAAAAATTGTATATATTTATGGGTAAGTATGTGATGTTTCAATGTCTATGTTACATAATTTTCAAAAACAGCCTTCTCAACTCTGTTTCCGGTGCTTATAGTCCAATCACAAACAATCCTGCATCTTTTCAGTACCACAAAGAGGTACGTAAAGGCATGCTTAATGCCACCATGCCATACCCAGCAAAACAATTTACTACTGCTCAGAGTAGCTATACCTACTCATCACTATTAATTCACTTCTGTGGCCTTTCCGTGTATTTCAGTGCTGGGTGTTGAACCCAAGACCTCACACACTCTAGGCACTCCACTGCTGAGCCACACCCCTAGCCCAATGACTTGCTTCTCAACCTCCTCCTCAACCGGGCGTTCACAGTTTAAACTCTTGGGTCCAGACTCCCAGCTGCCAACCTTGCTCCTTGTTCCCAGTATTGGTCATTGCCTAAGCATTTGTGCCTCAGTGCTCAGTCCGGTTTTGCTAGCGGCCCTGGTCACTTCACTTGACAACCTACTTCTCTTTCTGTTGTGGAGGCACACCCTTCCTGCTTTGAATGGTCCTGAGAGCCACTTGTCCCAGGGCCATACTCACCCATGGAGCTCCCACACTGACTCCAGATTCTTTTTTTTTTTTTTTTTGGTGGGTCATGGGACTTGAACTCTGGGCCTGGGCACTGTCCTCAGCTCTTCAGCTCAAGGCGAGCGCTTTACCGCTTGAGCCACTACGCCACTTCCAGTTTTCTAGTGGTTTATTGGAGATAAGAGTCTCATAGACTTTCCTGTCCGGGCTGGCTTTGAACGGTGATCCTCAGATCTCAGCTTTCTGAGTAGCTAGGATTCAGGTGTGAGCCACTGGTGCCCAGCTGGCTCCAGATTCTTTTTTTTTTTTTTTGGTGGGTCTTGAACTCTGGGCCTGGGTGCTGTCCCTCAGCTCTTCAGCTCAAGGTGAGTGCTCTACCACTTGAACTACAGCGCCACTTCCGATTTTCTGGTGGTTTATTGGAGATAGGAGTCTCACTGTCTCTCCTGCCCGGGCTGGCTTTGAACCGCGATCCTCAGATCTCAGCCTCCTGAGTAGCTAGGATTACAGGCGTGAGCCACCAGCGCTCGGCTTCCAGATTCTTAAGAAGCTGAGTGAGATAGAAAGACAGAGACAGAGAGAGACAGAGAGACAGAGAGAGACAGAAAATGAAGCTGCACTGATGCTTGTTTTTCCTTAGATGATTAGGCAACAAAAGATGCCGGCTCCTCCAGAGAAGGAGGAAGACAACAAACTCAATTTTCAATGTATTTATTTTGAAGTATTTGTGTACTGTGTAGTGGAGACACACAGAAAGAGGAAAGCTTCCCCCCAGCTCTTTTCCCATTACTTACCCTCCCTCTTCATTTTGATTTGCTTGTATTGTTGCACTACTCAGGTCTGTGTGAACGCCTCAAGGCTGAGACTGAGATTGCTCAGCTTGGCATCCCACTGCCAGCCAGCGTGGAGTACACAGCCTACCCCAAGGTAAGCTCACTGAAAAAATAAAGAAAAATCCACAGAGCAGGAGTGATGATTCATAGTAAAACATTATTTCTGGGTGTGTCTATGAAGATGTTACCAGAAGAGATTAGCACCTGAGTCAGTGCACTGAGTAAGAAAGAAGAGCACACACCAATGTGGAAAAGCAATAAATACAAGGTCTAGTTAAAGAGGTAAAGAAAGGGGGAAGTTGCTTTCTTCTACAGCGGTCCCATCCATCTTCCCCTGCCTCAGAGCACCACAAATACTTGGGCCTTCATGTTCAGCTTTCCTGTTTCCATAGTCTGTAGACAGCATTTAGTTTTCCTTTGAGGCAGGGTTTTGATATGTGGCCCCATCTGACCAGGAATTCCTGTGATCTTATGAGACTACCCAAGTATCTAGGACTATAGACACATACACTGTACCCAGTTTATATGCAGCCAATTGTGGGAGCCAGTTCCTATTAAGAAAGAGCCAGGTACTGGTGGCTCACACCTAGAATCCTAGCTACTCAGGAAGCTGAGATCTGAGGATCACAGTTCAAAGCCAGCCTGGGCAGAAAAGTCCATGAGACTCTTATCTCTAATTAACCAACAAAAAGCCAGAAGTAGAGCTATGGCTCAATAAATAGAGCACAAGTCTTGAATACAAAAACTCAAAGACAGGATTGGGAATGTGGCTCAGTGGTAGAGTACTTGCCTAGCAGGCATGAAGCCCTAGGTTCAATTCCTCAGTACCACATACCCAGAAAAAGGCAGAAGTAGCTCAAATGGCAGAGTGCTAGTCTTGAGCAAAACTCAAGGGCAGTGCTCCAGTGCAAGTCCCAGGAGGACAGGAAAAAAAAAAAAAACAACAAGCCGGGTGTTGGTGGCTCACACCTGTAATCCTAGCTACTCAGGAGGCTGAGATCTGAGGATCTCATTCAAAGCCAGCCCAGGCAGGAAAGTCCGTGAGACTCTTATCTCCAATAAACCACTAGAAAACCGGAAGTGGTGCTGTAGCTCAAGCGGTAGAGTGCTCACCTGGAGCTGAAGAGTGCAAGGACAGCGCCCAAGCTCAGAGTTCAAGCCCTATGACCAACCAAAACAAAAACAAAAACAGAGTTCTAGGCCCTAGATCCTAGGAGTACATGGATGCATGGGGACCTTTCTCTCTCCACTGTGGGAGCTAAGATTTTGCCCTCCTGACATCCTTTCCTACTAAGTTGTATAGTTCATTTCCAACACAAATTTTTGAGAAAAACTATTCATGGAAAAGGTCTGTGGATGGGGCTGGGAAGGTGGCTCAGTGGTAGAGCGCTTGCCTTGCTTGCATGAGACCCTGGGTTCGATTCCCCAGCACCACATAAGCAAAAAGAAAAAAGCCAGAAGTGGTGCTGTGGCTCAAGTGGTAGAGCGCTAGCCTTGAGCTGAAGAGCTGAGGGACAGCACCCAGGCCCAGAGTTCAGGCCCCACGACCGGACCCCCCCCCAAAAAAAAAAAAAAAGAAAAAAGAAAAGGTCTGTGGATGTGACCTAAAATCAGTTGTGACACCTGACTGAAGGACACAGGAGCATTTACAATGAGATGAAACTACATATCCTGTCATTCACGCCTGGAAGTGGCCTTTAAATGAAGAGGAATCAATAAGGGGAGAACAACAAAAGAGTGTTTTTCCTATATCTATGAGCCCACACCAGAAGAACATTGTTTTCAAGTTCAAATACACGCCAGAAAAATAGATGTGCCTAGCAGATTGTCTCTCTCACAGATTAATCCCATACACTGAACATATAACTTCTGATTTGATCTGTATACCAACTCATAGTGACATAGCTCAGCATGGAGTAGAGGCATGGGTAAGGGATTAATGTTTTTGAATGTAGTATATGAGTCTTGCAAAAGTAATATGGAAATTACTGTAACAAAAAACAGAAAAACAATAAGATGATGTGCATATAGACTGAAGACAGAGAAAAGACATATATGTATGTACTTATACATATAAAATAGAGCCTATTATTATGTGCTTAATATATAACATATAAATTTTATAGCTTAATAAAGTAATTTAAAAGTTATATAATTTATTTACATAATCATAATATAAGATATAAATTATATCTTATTATATTTCAATTTCCATATTTAATTATATAATTAATATAACATCAATTTAAAATTATATATTTGTAATGTAACCTTAATATATAATGTATAGATTATTATATTACATATGGTTTCACAGGATATGTACATACATATGTATGTATATACATATATTCTGTTTATATATATTCTATTTCTTGAGAAAACTCTAATATAATTGATTTCTGTAAGCGATCAGAGGTATAGGCTTGAGCAAGAAATAAAAGGACACTTTTCCATAGAAGGTAGTTTTTGGTGATAATAGGGGTTGAAACTGTCTCTTGAACTACACACCCTAACTTTGGAAAGATGAATTTTAAGGTTGTCCTCAGAAAGCTGGTATCATTTTCCACGCTCTATTCCATGAAGCTAAGAGCTTATGATTCATTGACTTCACTAGGAAAAGTCCTAAATTGGGTAAGTATTCATATGTAAAGCTAAGTCAAATTCCTCTGATCTGCTTTTAGGTTTGTAAGAAATGTAAATACAAAGCTCAACAGACTGGCTTTTTTTTTTTTTTTTTTGGTTGTGGGGCCTCAACTCTGGGCCTGGGTGCTGTCCCTCAGCTCTTGAGCTCAAGACTAGCACCCTACCACTTGAGCCACAGTGCCACTTGCAGCTTTTTCTGTTTATTGGTGCTGAGGAATCGAACCCAGGGCCTCATGCATGCGAGGCAAGCATTCTACCACTGAGCCAACTTCCCAGCTCCTCAACAGACATTTAATCTCCCATTTAAACTCAGCAGCAGAGGGTAGCTCAGTGGTAGTTAGCTTAGCACACGTGAGGCTTCAAGTTCCACCTTGGGCACAAAAAGACAGAAGCTGGTTGTGATGGTCACACCTATAATCCCAATGTTTAGAAGACAGTCTAAAGAATCTAGAGTCAAAAAAATAAAAATAGAAATAGAAAAGGAGACTCCTGGTTAATCATGTTCAATGAATGAAAGAAGTCCTTTCAACTGGTCTTGGGGATATATGCACTAATGGCAGGAAGTAAGCATTTTCAAATTAGATTTACTTTTAATCCATTCCCTGTGCCTACACCTCTCATCACCACATCTGAAACCTGAGTATGAGACAGGGTTTCATGAACATTTTGTTTGTGTGTGTGTGTGTGTGTGTGTGTGTGTGTGTGTGTGTGTGTGTGTGTGCCAGTACTGAGGCTTGCATTCAAGGCCTCACTCACATTCTCAAGTGCTTTTCCCACTCCAGGCTGGCAGCTTTACTGCTGGAGCCACACCTCCATTTTCAGCCTTTCCCTGGTTAATTAGAAGTAAGAGTGTCAAGGACTTTTCTGCCCAGACTGGCTTTGTAATTAAATTCTAATTATCTAGGATTTCAAGCAGAAGGCACCAAACTGCACTCATGTACTTTAAAAAATCCTTCTTAAAGAGTCATTTATAGAGGGCTGGGAAGGTGGCTCAGTGGTAGAGCACTTGCCTTGCATGCCTGAGGCTCTAGGTTCGATTCCTTAGCACCACATAAGCAAAAAAGAAAAAAGCCAGAAGTGGCGCTGTGGCTCAAGTGATAGAGCGCTAGCCTTGAGCTGAAGAGCTGAGGGACAGCACCCAGGCCCAGAGTTTAGGCCCCACGACCAGACCCAAAAAAAAAAAAAAAAAAACAAGAGTCATTTATGGGGCTGGGAGTGTGGTTTAGTGGTAAAGTACTTGCCTAGCATTCATGAAGCCCTGGTTTGATTCCTCAGTACCATATAAACAGAAAAAGTCAGAAGTGGCATGGTGGCTCAAGTGGTAGAGTGCTAGCCTTGAGCAAAAGAACCTCAGGGAAAGTGCCCAGGTCCTGAGTTCAAGCCCCAGGACTAGCAAAAAAAAAAAAAAAGTCATTTACATTGTAACAGTTGTCATTTATAATGCACTAATAAAGAGCAAGATGCAGTAGCACTGTCCCTTTGGGGAACATCTGAAATGTCATCCACAAAAAATGTTTCAATGTTTACTTGGACAAATTTGAGAGTTTATTATATAATTATTATATAATTATTTCATTTTTGGAAACCAAAGAGGTGTGGTGACAGCAAGAAGGTGACAGTTTCTGGACTTGAAAACCATCCTTAGGGTGTTGGGTTTTTTTGTTTGTTTGTTTTTGTTTTGTCTTTACTTTTGTGGTGGGGATAGAACCCAAGACCTGACACAAAACACTGAACCACACCCAAAGCCTGCAGAGGGAAGTTTTTTTTTGTGTTTTTTTTTGTTTTTTGGGGTTTTTTTGGGTCTGGTCTTGGGGCCTGAACTCTGGGCCTGGGTACGGTCCCTCAGATCTTCAGCTCAAGGCTGGCGCTCTACCACTTGAGCCACAGCATCACTTCCGACTTTTTTCTTTTTGCTTATGTGGTGCTGAGGAATTGAACCCAGGGCCTCAAGCATGCAAGGCAAGCGCTCTACCACTGAGCCACCTTCCCAGCCCATGCAGAGGAAATTTTTAACTTTTGAAAAAGTTTGTTTTGATTAGGTAAAGGTTCTTTGGACACTGTCCACTTTGATCTGAATTTTCTGTTATGGGGCTCACTGGCTAAATAAGTCATGCACTTTATTTATAAGATAATAAGGATGAGTATTCAACTGAAAAACAAACTCACCTGCCATCAGTCCATCTTTTTTGATACAATTGGCATCACTGTATTGAGCTCAGGAATGAGGACTCTGTGGCAGCTCTTTTGCTAGGGCCTTTCTCTGGTTTAATGCCTTTAAATGTCATAGTCAAGTGAATTCAGAGGTGCTGTTCTTTCTTATTAATTTTTTTTTCAAAATTAGAGAAATTTTCTTCCTACTAAAACAATATTCCACATTACAGGAAAGTCTGAACATGTAGCTTGGCAATGAATAGAAAATTTATTACTGATTTAATTTATTACTGATTCCATGCTGAGGTAATTAGACTCCCTGCCGATAGGCTAGTTGAGACTTGAGTAATTTAAAATAAAGAGACAAGCAGCTGGAGATGACTACTCAAATTCAGAATATAAGCCTGACCCTGAGACTCTTTTCTTTTTTTTTTTTTTGTCGGTCATGGTGCTTGAACTCTGGGCCTGGGCATTGTCCCTCAGCTCTTCGGCGAGCTCTCTACCACTTGAGCTACAGCGCCACTTCCGGTTTTCTGGTGGTTTATTGGAGATAGGAGTCTCAGGGTCTCTCCTACCCAGGCTGGCTTTGAACCGCGATCCCCAGATCTCAGCCTCCTGAGTAGCTAGGATTACAGGCATGAGCCACCAGCGCCCAGCTTTGCCATGAGACTCTTATCTCCAATAAACCACTAGAAAACCAGAAGTGGTGCTGTGGCTCAAGCAGTAGAGCACTCACCTTGATCTGAAGAGCACAAGGACAGCGCCCAAGCCCAGAGTTCAAGCCCTATGACCGACAAAAAAAAAAGGATATATATCACAGCCCTGACACAGAATTCATTATTTTTCTTCCAGGTCATGGCCAAAAATTCAAGCCTGCTACCTACAATTTAAAAGAAAAAGAAAACAAACAAAAAAAGCCTTTCTTTTTTTGCTATTGTCTTTTTTTTTTCTTTCCCAAGTCTTGGGGTTTGAACTCAGGGCCTGGGTGCTGTCCTGAAGCTTTTTTATGCTCAAAGCTAGTACTCTACCACTTGAGCCACAGCTCCATTTTTTTGTGGCAGTTAATTGGAGATAAGAGTGTCATGGAGGGTGGGGGGGGCTGGGAAGGTGGTTCAGTGGTAGAGCAATTGCCTTGCATGCTCGAGGCCCTGGGTTCGATTCCTCAGCACCACATAAGAAAAAAGCTGGAAGTGGCGCTGTGGCTCAAGTGGTAGAGCGCTAGCCTTGAGCTGAAGATCTGAGGGACAGTGCCCAGGCCCAGAGTTCAGGCCCACGACCAGACCCCAAAAAAAAAAAAAGAGTGTCATGGAGGGGCTGGACCCAGCTAGCAAACGTAAGGCCCTGAATTCACTCTCCAGTATCTGAACAAAAAAAAGTTCTCTGTTTTCTTCCAATCACATGTCCATTGCAAAACTTTGCTGCTCCTCTATTTTTCCCCCAAATAGTGCTAAAGATCAAACACAGGATCCTGAGCATACTGGTTAAAACTCTTCCGGTGATATATCCCCAGCTTGCTGTTCTCAGTAATTACCTTCTTTTGAATTGTCAAGTGTCTCTGTCATTTGTAATCAATGTCATACAGAGAATTGCATATGCCTTCATCCAAGCATCAATTACTCACAGAACATGCATCTGGATTCATCTTAGTTGCTGGAAAAAAAAGTGTCAGGGTCGATTTCAAAACCAGGACTCATCACCCTTTTGCTGTCATTGTGCCAATTTGTTTTTTCTACATCTATCATGAAATTGTCTCTTTATTTTTTTTAATTTTTATTTATTTATTTTTTTTGGGGGGTCTGGTCGTGGGGCCTTAACTCCGGGCCTGGGTGCTGTCCCTCATGCTCTTCAGCTCAAGGCTAGCGCTCTACCACTTGAGCCACAGCGCCACTTCCGGCTTTTTCTTTTTGCTTATGTGGTGCTGAGGAATCGAACCCAGGGCCTCAGGCATGCAAGGCAAGCGCTCTACCACTGAGCCACCTTCCCAGCCCAATTGTCTCTTTAGTGATGAATCTTAAGTTGGGAAACTCCAAATTATCTCAGCAATTCTTAGTGACTTTTATTTTCCTTCCAAATAATTTAACTCATGTTTTTCTTACTATAAACAATTGATAAAGAAAATTTTACACAAACTAAATTTAAGAGAGTTTAATTGAAGGAAGAACAATTCTGCCATTTGGGCCTCAGATGCAGAAAACTTTCAGAAATTGCCACTAACACAAAGTGGTTAGATTGTACTTGCAGACAGGAAGTAGAAATGAGGTATAGAAACAGCTAACTGGGTTTGGTAGGCCCATAAACTAATTAGGTGCAGTATAAAGATAGACATTTCAGATTCCTCTGTTTTGTTCCTGTATCGTTGTCCTGAGCTAGTCTCCAGCATTCACTTCACAACCATCTTGGAATCCAGGAAGACACATCCCACCTGCCAGGTGTCAATGACTCCAAATCATAACAAGGTCAGACCTGACCAATCCTGAGACAATAACCTGTCAGAACACCTGGTGTCACATCTGTTCACCTTTGAACACACCTGTGACCTGGAACTTTTAACTATGTGCACCCTTCTCATCTTTGCACCCAATACTCCCGATTTAACCAAAGGCAAAAATGTCTTTTTTTTTTTTACTTATTTATTTTTGTCAGTTGTAGGGCTTGAACTCAGGACCTGGGTGCTGATTCCAAGCTCTCCAGCTCAAGGTCAGTGCTCTACCACTTTGAGCCACAGTGCCACTTCCCAAAAATGTCTATATTGGGCTGATGGCTCATACCTATAATCCTAGCTTCTCAAGAGGCTAAGACCTGAGGATAAATGTTTGAAGCCAACCCAGGATTTGTTTTTTGTTTATTTATAAATAAATATAGGGGTGGAGTTGTGGTTTTTATTCAAAAGCCTTGAATTCCATCCCCAGTACTACACACAAAATATTTTTCTCATTCTCTCGCTCATTCTCTCATGTTCTCTCTCTCTCCCTCTCTCTCTCTCTTTCTCTCTCTCTCCCACCTCTATGTGTCTCTGGACATACCTATCTCTCCATCTGTCTAATTGGTTCTGTTTCTTTGGAGAATGATGAATAATAAAGAGCAATTACTGTGTGCTAGATTTTGTTCTAATTAGTGAAGACCAGGAAAAACTCATTGATGAGTTGGCCTCCCTTCAATGCAGAAGTAATCACAATACCTCAAGGCAAGAGCTATTAGCTATTAGAAAAACTCTTGCAAGAATGAGATTTTATCTGGAACTAGAATTTAAAGGCTAAGAAGGGATTCCGAAGGCTGATCTAGGGGGATGAAAGGTCATCTAATAAAAAGCACCAAATGAACCAAGACTACGACTCCTGTGATTCAAGGACGTATTCTAGTGCTCAAATATTGCATACGCACATAATAAAAGTGCTATAAAAGTAAGATAAAGGGGGCTGGGAAGGTGGCTCAGGGGTAGAGTGCTTGACTTGCATACATGAGGGCCTGGGTTCAATGCCTCAGCACCACATAAACAGAAAAAGCCAGAAGTGGCACTGTGGCTGAAGTGGTAGAGTGCTAGCCTTGAGCTGAAGAGCTAAGGGACAGCGCCCAGGCCCAGGGTTCAGGTGCCATGACCAGCAAAAACAAAAAAAGCAAGATAAAGAAGATATAACAACACAACAAAAAACTGGGATCAACTTATGGAGAGTATATTGAAACTGAAATGTCAAAATCTTGACTACCACCCTTCTTATTCTTAGCACTTCAGAATTCAGTGCTAGCTGGGTCTTTGATATATATATTTATATATATTCATATATATATTCCACATAGAAGAAAACTTTTCATTTGTAGATAAGAGAGAAAAAACTGACAATGTAGCTCTTTTATTCAACAAATATTTAGTAGGAAACGTATCTACTCTAGGCCAGAAAGTATTCTAGGAACTGGAAATATAACCGTGCATAAGTTATAAACCTTAGGTTCAAGGAGCATTCAGTTGAGAAGTTAGGCAGAAAGTAATATGTCCGTAAGTCTACCTACTCTGGAACTGAATCTAACAGAGGTCACTTCCAATAGGGGCTGGGAAGGTGGCTCAGTGGTAGAGCGCTTGCCTTGCATGCTCGAGGTCCTGGGTTCGATTCCTCAGCACCACATAAGCAAAAAGAAAAAAGCCGGAAGTGGCGTTGTGGCTCAAGTGGTAGAGCGCTAGCCTTGAGCTGAAGAGCTGAGGGACAGCGCCCAGGCCCAGAGTTCAGTCCCCACAACTGACAAAAAGAAAAAGAAAAAAACAACAATGAATGTGTCGATCAGTTTGTATTTGGGTTGGTAAATAAAATCTGCGAGTGTATCCCTGGCCCAATGGGTCTAAGTAACCCAATATAGCCAGATTCCTGCTAATGAGTATAACTGAATGATATTAGACACTAAAGCAATCCAAATGACTCACTTTGTGCTAATTCTTTTTGTTTGTTTTGTTTTTTGTTTTGTCAGTTGTGGAGCTTGAGCTCAGAGACTAGGCACTGTTTAAGTACTTTTTTCTCATGTTAGCTCCACTTCCTGTTTTCTGGTGGTTAATTGGAGATAAGAGTCTCACAGACTTTCCTTCCCAAGCTGGTTTTGAACCATGATCCTCAGATCTCAGTCTCCTCAGTTGCTAGGATTACAGGTGTGAGCCACCAGCGCCCAGCACTATGCTAATTCTAAGATCACCAAGTTATTATCCTAATCGATTCTGGATTTCTACATATATTTTTCAGATAGGACAAGAAAGTATTGATACGTCTGGAAAGATGGGTCAGTGGTAGAGTGCTTGTCTTGTGTATATGAGGCCCTGGGTTTGATTCCTCAGCACCACATAAGCAGAAAAAGCCAGAAGTGGCGCTGTGGCTCAAGTGGTAGGGTGCTAGCCTTGAGCTGAAGAGCTAAGTGAGGGACAGTGCCCAGGCCCAGAGTTCAGGCCCCACAACCGACAACAAACAAACAACAAAAAAGTGTTGATAAATTACACAAACATGATACTTTATTGATCTCATAATTAATTAGCAAGTGGACATTTGGGGATGGCTTAACAAATTGAACTTCAGAGCTTAAAATACTAAGTATCATGTAGTAGAAAGTGAGAATCACAAAAGACAGTGACCAATGAAGCTGGATTGGAGTAACAATCATCTTTCCTACATAGTACTTCTCTGACCTATTGTTCTCATACCTCATCTACCTCTGATTTCTGATGTAATCCACAACAGCAGCAAAACAGCTTCTCTTCCTATTGTTATACCCACACTAGTCAAAACACAGGAGTGAGTGCCACACGCCAAGAAAGTTAAAGGTCCTCTCCATCCAGAGGGGAAGTTAAGTGGGTTTTTAGTGGCAGAAACTGCAAAAGTTACATGTTTAGTTAGTACCAGGGAGATTAGGCACTGACCAGATAAGGCTGGAGCTACAAGGAGATGGTAGCATAAATCACTGAATTTAGACAAAAGTAACATTTAAGGGGATCATGACGTACGTGTGTTGTCAAACAGGACATTACAGTTGAACAATTTGCTGGGGAGGGGACCATATATTTTCTCTCTCTCTCTTTTATTTATTTATTTTTTTGTCGGTCGTGGGTCTTGAACTCTGGGCTTGGGCACTGTCCCTGTGCTCTTCAGCTCAAGGTGAGCGCTCTACTGCTTGAGCCACAGCACCACTTCTGGTTTTCTGGTTGTTTTTGGAGTTAAAAGTCTCATGGACTTTTCTGCCCAGGCTGGCTTTGAACCGTGATCCTCAGTTCTTAGCCTCCTGAGTAGCTAGGATTACAGGCGTGAGCCACCACGCCCGGCCCTTCTCATGAAATTCTGAATGTCCCTTTGTTGTAAATCTGATGTTAGGGAGGCTAGATATTTCATTAGGGTGAGGTTAGGTATTTAATCATCTAACCAGTTAGACTAATAAAAGCTGAATAATATGACAATATGTGATCGGGTACCATTTAAGAATAAAAATGCCATACATCTACAGATTAGCATGGCATTATAAAATAGAAAGCACCTTGTTGTAAAACAATAAAGAAATGAGTAAATTCATTTCCCTCCCAGTGAGAAAAGGTTGATGATTTGGTAACTTAGAGACAGCTAACTAGGCATGCAGCCAATAATTGAGACCCACCTTTGCAACCTAAGCTGCACAAGTAAGTCTTTTTAGAGCTGCAACTATTAACCACTGAAACTATGTAAGAATTACATGTGATTGCATGCCCTGAGCTGAAGAGATGAGGGACAGTGCCCAGGCCCAGAGTTCAGGCCCACAACCGACAATAAATAAATAAATTTAAAAAAATGTTTTTGCTCCTTTTATTTTTATTTTCTTTTTCAGGTGCTTCATAGGTAAGCTTATGCTCTATCACCGAGCTACACCCCTCAAATCCTACAGGCTCCTTTAAAATGTAATCATTGGAGCTTGTTCTTACTCTGTTCCCAAGATAAACTTTGAAACTGGTCCTGTATAATCCCTGCCCCTCTGGTTAATCTTTAATATACCAGCCTTGTATAACAGTTAACAGTGAACTTCATGTTAAGCTGGAGCCTCTCCTTCCACTGTCCCAGCCTTGGCTTATTACCATGTGTTGTCAGCTTCTCTATTTTTTCCATTTTGGACTTCTGCTGTTCATCCTCCCTTCTTGCTAGCTATGTTTCTATTATCTTCAGGAAAATTATGACTTGTACTATCATGATTAAGTTATTGGCAGTGTTTACACATGCCAGATAATCAAAACTATGTCATTTTTGAATGGCACATCTGTGAGTTTTTTGGTGACCTCTGCCAGGTAAGAGGTCTAGCAGAAAATAACCCTTTCCCCAAATGGGTCCAACAGAGGCCCAAGGCAGGGCATACTATTACAAGTGTGTGCAGGATTAATGGAATATAGAAAGGATAGTGTCACAAACAGATTCATAGCAGTGAAAAGCTATTACCATTCGCCGCATGAAAGGACAAGGGAAGGAAAGCATAATAGCAGAATCCAATAAGGATCGTAAAGAAGGAGCTGCCTGCCTCAAGTATACTCCAGGAAGAATACAAGCACTCCAGGACAGAGCATATGCCAAAGACACACCGGCAGGAAGGACTTGTCCAGAACTCCCTCCTCCTGCTAACTGAGCTCCTGCTAGTGCTCACACTGGTCAAACTCAACTCGGAGCCAGCCAGCAAGGGAGCTCAAGGGAAGAGAATACCAAAGGCAAAAAGTATGTTAAACAAACAAACAGAATCACCTCACAGCTCCTCACTGGAAATTTCTCACCCCTTCCACGAATCAAGGCAAGTGTAGCTCTATTGAAATGAGAATACTGGATCTAAGCCTCGTCCTCACAGCACTTAGCTGGGTGATGGGGGCTTTTCACTCAGCTTCAAAACCCTAGAGGTGAAACAAGCCATTCTTTGAATTGCAGATACTTAGCCCCAGGAGAGAAAGGAGAGCTCTACTTCGGAGATTATGCAGATGCCATGCTGTTTAGCCTCCGGAAAGATTTACTCCAGAGAATGCTCAGCCTGGACTGTTCCCCATTGCAAGTATGTGGTTTTTGTCTTTAAGAGCTTGGTGCAAGCTTGATTCTGGGCTACCAGTCTTTGGGACAGGAGTCCACCCGGAGTTGCCAGCTCGCCAATAAAGACTCCCAATTCGACCTCTCAATTGTGGCTTCTCTATAGCTCACCACCGATTGAATTCCTGTACAACACTCTCCTGCTCACTCTTTCCCATCCTCTGCGAATTGATCCTGAAAGGGCAACAGCTGCTCTCGGTAGAGCTCCACAGTAAACAGTCTCACAGCTGGGCACTGCTGGCTCAGACCTGTAAACCTAGCTACTCAGGAGGCTGAGCTCTGCAGATCAAGGTTTGAAGCCAAAGGAAGCAGGAAAGTCCATGACATTAAAAAAAATTGAATTGTTATTATAAGGTGATGTACAGGAGGTTACAGTTACATACTTCAAGAGTACATTTCTTTTTGAACAATTCACTCCATCCCCCTCTCTCTTTTCCAGTTTTTCCTTCCTGCTCCCTTTGATGTGGTGGAGGACGTAAAGATGGAATACGATATTTGACTTGGATTGTGTAAAATGGATAACGAATGATTTTAAGATATAAATGTAAGTGTGCTGTGGATAAGACTTCCCCTAGTGACTCATTACTTTAGCTCATAACTGTAGTTGTAACTCTGTAACTCTGTAAATCTGTCACTCTGCTTCTGCTGTTTTCTGAGCAATGCAAGCGCTCCACCCTTTGTTCTATTCCCCGGCTTCCCACCAGCAAAACCTTGGCGGGGAAATTTAAACTTAAGGTGTGCATTTCTTGTAACAATCATTGGCTAAAACCAACGCCCAGCCTCCCCCTTTCCCCGCCCTAGCCCAAAAGACTTAAAAGCCCATATGGGCTGGTCCTCCAGCCGTTTCCTGGGATCCCAACTCCAGGTGCGGTCCTGGCACATCAGCACTTTTCGCTCAATGAAATCTTTTACATCTTCCCTGCGGACTGGGTGGTCTCACTGCCCTTCCCCACGACACCCTCCCACAGGTTATAGAATTCATTTTCAATATAGTGTATAGTGAGTATCACTACTGCATTTGTTTACCCTTGTCTGAAGGATCCTTCCCATCCATCCCAGGGGACCATGCGGGGGCAGGCAGGCACCTCCCTCCCCAGAGGGAGCAGGTGGCACCTGTCCTTATCCCGGTAGCCGGGAGTCGGGGGGCAGAGGCAGAAAGCCAGGAAGGTGGGAGCTCAGGTGGGTCTGGGCAGAGAGGGAGTGGCCAGCTGTAGGGCTCGAACTCCAGGGCTGAGAGGAGCTCAGGTCTGGCTGGAGCTGAGGTAGGGAGACCTCAGGTAGGGATAATACTAATATTGTCCCTCCATTTCTGTGCCTGTGACACTTTTATCTCCAGTTAACTACCAAAATAGCCAGTAGGGGGCTGTGGTTCATGTGGTAGAGCATAAGCCTTGAGCAAAAAAGCTTAAGGACAAGTCCCAGGTCCTGAGTTCAAACCCCAAGACCATTCACATATATGATATAGTGAACATATTTTACACATGATATTATATATATTTACAATTTAATACTCAACATATGGTATTTCACATCTCGTTACAGGTGACATTTACTCTTCTCTAGCTACTACGCCAAGCTAAGCATTGTCCTAGTTTGTCTGCCTGCTCTTTTTTTTGGGGGGGGTCCAGTCGTGGGGCTTGAACTCTGGGCCTGGGTGCTGTCCCTCAGCTCTTCAGCGCAAGGCTAGCGCTCTACCACTTGAGCCACAGCGCCACTTC
>NW_012267269.1:1832209-1835307 GCF_000151885.1 Dipodomys ordii
CTCTTGCTCTTGCTCTTGCTGCTCTTTTCTTGCTCTCTCTGTTCTATTCTAGCTCTCTCTCTGTTCTTTTCTTGCTCTCTCTCTTTCCCAGCCACGTGGAGTGCAAACCTTGCCTGTTCCCAGCAGGTCTACCCCTTACCTGAATACCACGTGAGTGCTACTGTTCTTACCCCTCTCTCTGCTCTTTTCTGGCTCTTTTCTCTCTCTTTCCTCTCTTCCCAGCTCTCTCTCATTCCCAGGCCTTTCCCAGCCACGTGGAGTGCCAACCTTGCCTGCTCCCAGCAGGTCTACTGAATAAACCTACCCCTTACCTGAGTACCACGTGCGTGCTGGTGCAGTTCTTACTCGGCCACCTCTTTTTAAAAACCTAACAGAGACTTTCCATCTTTTTCTCTTCTTTGCTTCCCAGCTGGCATGAGATGAAGAGCATCATCACCATCATATACTGCTCTACCACAGGCCTCCAAACTCCTAGAGCCAAAAGATCCTGAACTGAAACCTCCCAAACCATGAGTCAGTAAATGTTTCCTCTTTGAAAATTGATTGTCTCAGGTGTTGTTACAGTACCACAAAGCTGACTAACACAAGTGGTATGCACCAATCAGAATAATCATCATAATAAGGAAAAAAAATGTTTGTAGCTTGAGTAACTCACATAGACAGTCATTTGAACTGGGGTGAGTAAAGGAGTTTAAAATTATTTTCTTTTGTGAACTAAAAACAGGCTATTAAGACCTGATGTCTTAAAACAATATTAAGTAGAAATAAACACTTTAATATATTGCTAAATTTATCATAGGAGGGACTAAGAAACTCCAAGACAAAAAAAAGGGCATTTTCATGATGGAAACAATATAAATTATAACTTTTTTCATTGAATGGAAATATAGCTTCATTTTATAACCTGCTCTGGTAAAGCAAAATGTATCATTACATATGTGCTCTGCTTTCTTTCTTTCTTTCTTTTTGTTGTTCGTTGTGGGGTTTGATCTCTGGGCCTAGGTGCTGTCCCTCAGCTCTTCAGCTCAAGGCTAGTGCTCTACCACTTGAGCCATAGCTCCACTTCCAGTTTTCTAGTGGTTTATTGGAGATAAGAGTCTCATGGAGTTTCCTGCCCTGGATGGCTTTGAACCGTAATCCACAGATCTCAGACTCCTTAGTAGCTAGGATTACAGAAGTGAGCCACCGGTGCTGGGCTTTCTTTGCTCTTATTTAGGTGTGTTTGCTGAACATTTTTCAATGGAACACATGTCCTTCTCAAGGCCAGGTCATATGACATCTCTTCTACAAAACTATTTTATAAACTGCTAGGAAACTCAGTCATGAGAATATTAGAACAAAGAAAGAACAGAAAACAACCTCAACAGACCAGATCAACTTTAATAGAAAGTTGAAAAGGGACACCATGGTGACCTGAGAACACTCAGGAGACAGGAGGCATGGTGTAATGGCAGTAGAGTGGAGGGACTTAAGTAGGGGTAATGGGTGGGGGGTGGGGGGGCAGGGTCCCTGGTAGCTGGAGGGTTCCAGGTCCTTGAACCAGAGTTTCCAGAGTTCATTTCTTATGGAAATTGCTACTTCCTACAATGTATTATGCTTATGAAACATCTATTTCACACATCCCCTGGCTGTCTCAGAATCAGAAGCCACACTTCATTCTTGTCTGTAGTCCCAGAATTCTTTGCAAATAAAAGGACCTTTAAAAGTGTGTGTTTAGGGCTGGGAAGGTGGGTCAGTGGTAAAATGTTTGCCTCACATACATGAGGCCTTTGGTTCAATTCCACAGCAATAAAGCAGAAAAAGCTGGAAATGGCACTGTGGTTCAAGTAGCAGAGTACTAGCCTTGAGCTAAAGAGCTGAGGGACAGCGTCCAGGCAGAGTTCAAGCCCTATGACTAACCAAAACAAAAACATAAAACAGCGCATGTTTAGCCTCACACCTGTAATCCTAACTACTCAGGAAGCTGATATCTGAGGATCACAGTTAAGGCCATCCTTGGCAGAAAAGTCCTTAAATCTGTCTCTCTTTTTTGGGGGGGAGGCGGTCGTGGCAATTGAACTCTGAGCCTGGGTGCTGTCCCTCACTCAGCTCTTCAGCTCAAGGCTAGTGCTCTACCACTTGAGCCACAGCACCACTTCCAGCTTTTTCTGCCTACATGGTGCTAAGGAATCGAACCCAGGGCCTCATGTATGTAATGCAAGCACACTACCCTTGAGCCACCTTCTCAGCCCCTCCTTGAATCTCTTATCTCCAAATAACCAGCAAAAACCTGGAAGTGGAGCTCTGACTTAAGTGGTAGAGAGCCAACCTTGAGAAAAAAAAATAAGGAACAGTGCCCAAGCCCAAAAGTTCAAGTCCCAGTATTGGTGAACATGTGTATGTATGCACACGCGCGCGCACACACACACACACACACACACACTCAAGTCTTTGAGTCTCTTATCTCCAATTAAGTACCAAAAAAGCTGAAGTAGAGCTGTAGCTCAAGTGGTAGAGAGCTAGCCTTGAGTAAAAAAGCTCAGGGATGGGCTGGGAAGTTGGCTCAGTGGTAGAGTGCTTGCCGTGCATGCATGAGGCCCTGGGTTCAATTCCTCAGCACCACATAAGCAGAAAAAGCCAAAAGGGGCACTGTGGCTCAAGTGGTAGGGTGCTAGCCTTGAGCTGAAGAGCTGAGAGATAGCACCCACAACCCCCCCACCCCCCCAGAAAAAATTCAGGAACATTGCCGAGGCCCTGAGTTCAAGCCCCAGGACTGAAAGAAGAAAAAAGAAAAGAAAAAAGTAGAAAGAAAACCATTTTTCAAATATACTGCAGAACAAGCACACCAAAAACCTTTTGGCTACTTCCTTGTGACTGAAAAAAAAAAAAAAAAACTGTTCAAATATAATCTTTTTTTTTGGGTCCAGTCGTGGGGCCTGAACTCTGGGCCTGGGTGCTGTCCCTCAGCTCTTCAGCCCAAGGCTAGCGCTCTACCATTTGAGCCACAGTGCCACTTCCAGCTTTTTTTTCTTCTGCTTATGTGGTGCTGAGGAATCGAACCCAGGGCCTCAAGCATGCAAGGCAAGTGCTCTACCACTGAGCCACCCAGCCCTCTTCTT
>NW_012267269.1:1836117-1837410 GCF_000151885.1 Dipodomys ordii
CTTGCATGCCTGAGGCCCTGGGTTCGATTCCTCAGTACCACATAAGAAAAAAGCCAGAAGTGGCCCAGGCCCAGAGTTCAGGCCCCATGACCGGACCCCCCAAAAAAAAAAGAGTTTCACAGACTTTCCGGCCTAGGCTGGCTTTGAACCCCAATCCTCAGATCTCAGCTTTCTGAGTAACTAGGATTACAGGCATGAGCTACTGGCACCCAGCTAGGTGGTATTTTTTTAAGGTACAAACCTAGGAACAAAGTAGAGGATCCAGTTAATTTAAGAAAACCTGAATCTGGCAATCAAGCATTATGGAAACAGAAGATGGGACTTGGATACTACTGGCTTATAACTAAATAGAAATGATGTCCAGGGCACCTAATCTGAGAAGCAGCAGTCTTTTGGAAAAATAAAAAAGACATAAGAGGTAGAAGTTGAACAGAAGACAAGGTGAGCAGAGGTGGTTGATACTGATATAGGACATCAAGGCATTTGGAACCTTTCTTTGTGCTTTAGTTACTCTTATGTTGCTGTGACAAAAGTAGACTGGGCAATGAAGAAGCAAAATTGGTTTCTCACATCTCTAGAAGCTGGGAAGTCCAACATCAAGATGACTTTGTCGCTTAGTGGCAGAAGATGGAAAGACAAGAAAGCTTGAGAACCTATGAGCCAGAAAAGTCAAACTGATAATGAAATGTGTGTGCATTCAACTACTGCTGTTGTGTGTTCATGCATGCGTGCGATGTCATTGGTCATTGTCTCTCTCCATCACCCTCTCCTGAGGGTCACCCCATCCTGCTGAGTCACCCCAAACAGTCCTTCATTTACATTCATGCTCTTATTTTTGTTGTTCTTTTAGTTTAGTTTAGTTTAGTTTTTTTCAGTTTGAGTTTTTCCTATAAGAGAAAACATGGAATATTTGTCTTTCTCAGTCTGGCTTATTTTGCTTTACATGATGATCTCCAGCTCCATCGATTTTCCTGAAAACACCATACTTTTGTTGTTTGTTGTAACTGAATAAAACTCCATAGTATAACAATTCCATATTTTCTTTATCCATTCATCAGTTGATAGGCCTAGGCTGCTTTCTTGATGATATAAACATAGGTGTGCAGATGTCTCTATTGTATGTCAGGTTGTATTCCTTCCTTTGGATACATGGCCCAGAGTGGTACAGCAATCACACAGGAGCTCTACTTTTAATTTTTTTTTTGGGGGGTCCGGTCGTGGGGCCTGAACTCTGGGCCTGGGCGCTGTCCCTCAGCTCTTCAGCTCAAGGCTAGTGCTCTACCACTTGAGCCA
>NW_012267269.1:1839355-1850731 GCF_000151885.1 Dipodomys ordii
CACTAGCCTTGAGCTGAAGGGCTGAAGGACCAGCGCCCAGGTCCAGAGTTCAGAGTTCAGGCCCCACGCTCGGACCCCCCACCCTCCCAAAAAAAAGTGCTATTTTGGCTGGGTGTTGGTAGCTCACATCTATAATCCTAGCTACTCAAGAAGCTGAGGTCTGAAGATTGTGGCTGATGCCATCCCAGGAAAAAAATTTCATGAGACTCTATCTCCAATAAACCAGCAAAAAACCATTAGTGGAAGTGTGGTTCAAGTGGAAGAATGCCAGCCTTGAACCCAAAAGCCATGTGAACACAAAGCCTTGAGTTCAAACCTCAGTTTCAGCACAAAAGAAAAGGGAGGGAAGAAGTAGATTATTTTGAAAATTAAAAAAGCAGCCAGGTGCTGATGGCTCACAACTGGAATTCTAGTAACTCAGGAAGTTGAGATCTGAGATCATGGTTCGAAGCCAGCCCAGGCAGGAAAGTCTATGAGACTCCTATCTCCAATAAACCACTCAAAAACTGGAAGTGGTGCTGTGGCTCAAAGTGGTAGAGGGCTAGCCTTGAGCAAAAGAGCTCAGGGACAGTACCCAGACCTGAGTTCAAGCCCATGACCACCACCAACAACAAAAAAAATTGAAAAGGTAATAATATATATGATACATATATATATATATATATATACTATATATATATGTATCATATATATGAGACTTTCATCAATTCTGAAACATAAGTATGAAATGAATGCTAATATCTTCCCTTTCTCAGTCACACCAGCAGTTAAGTTGGACTCAGAGTCAAATAATATCAACTAGAAAAAATATTCCAATAGGTAAGAGACAATGAAGCACAAGATTTGGAGGTAGTATGCTGTACAAATATAAAAGAAGGCTGAACTTTCAGTGGCAGCTGTCAGGTGAGTAGAGAATGGTTAGCTCTCCCCAAAATCAGAATGAAGGAGTGGTACATGCCAAGCCCCATTTGGATTCCAGCCTGATTGCTTCTGCATCTCTAGTGATTTTTCACTCATTCTTCAATGGCAGACTTAGTTTCTTTCTAGTTCCTGGAGCCAGGCTTGACCTGGAGCCAGACATGCTCATATAATTTCAGCTCTGCATTTGTCACTGGGAGCCTGCCCTGGAAAGATACATCTTGGCCACGACCTTCTCTCTTCTTTGCTTCCTGATTGCCATGAAGTAAGCAACTTTGCTCTGATATGCTCTTCCACTATGCTGATCTACCTAACACAGCTCAGAAATCAGCCAACTATGGCCTGAAACCTCTCAAATCATAAGCCAAAACAAACCTTTCCTCCTTTAAGTTGTTTTCCCTTAGGTTTTTGTCACAATGACAAAAAGCTGAATAATACATGGTCTATCCGTCAGTATCAAACATCTACAGAACTCTAAGCTCTATCCATCGTTCCTGGGATTCCAAAACTATAGAAGACAGTATATCTGCTTTTGAGCATCATAGATGAGTGGAGACTGCCATATCATTAATAACCTCAGTACAAAGGGCTAAGAATTATAGTGAAGTTACCAAGATGAGGCCATGAGAACACAGCGGGTAAGCAAGTGACCATCAGAAAGGTTGTTCAAAGGCAATAATAAGGAGGAAGTCTGAGGTGATCAAAAGAAGAAAATTATCCAGGAAAGAAGAACATGGTGTTTTTGTTGTTATTGTTGTTGGTAGTGGTGTGGGTGTTTGTTGTTGCTTTGATTTTTTTTTTCTTTTGGGAGTGGTAAGTGGGGAGGTATAGAAATGGAGAGAGGAAGCTGGGCGCTGGTGGCTCAGGCCTGTAATCCCAGCTACTCAGGAAGCTGAGATCTGAGGATCACGGTTCAAAGCCAGCCCCCCGCAGACAGGAAAGACTGTGAGACTCCTATCTCCAATAAACCACCAGAAAACCAGAAGTGGTGCTTTAGCTCAAGTGGTAGAGTGCTCGGGTTGAGCTGAAGAGCTGAGGGACAGCGCCCAGGCCCAGAGTTCAGGCCCCACGACCGGACCCAAAAAAAAAAAAAAAAGAATTTATGTATAAGATTAAACATTGTAGAATTATTTGTGATAGTAAGGGACTGAAACCAATACAAAATTAAATAGAGCATTGGTTATGTAAATAATAGTACAACCACTTGATGGAAAACAATGCAGCTGTTTAAAAAATTATTTTTACAGTTTGTTTTAAAAAGTATCCATTTTGTAATTTGTAATGTCTTTGAAGACAATGCCAAGTTAAAAAAAAAAACAAAAAACTGGAAGTAGTTACTGTAAGGTCCGCTCCTGGATGGTGAGCAGACTCCACCCTCCTCGCAGCAAAGTCTCCACCCAGTACCTGCGTTACCTAGGCAACTGGGACACCTGGAAGAGGTCACATCTGCATCAGCTGAGGTCACATCTGAATTTGATATGGACACACCTTTCTCCGCCCATACCCTAGATAAGGGCTAGCCCAGGCCCAGACTCTCTTCCTCTCTTTGTTCCTTTCTAGTTCTCTGCTCTTTCCCTTTTCTAGCTCTTTTCTCTCTTTCCTTTCTTTCCTCTTTCCTCTCTTTCCCAGCCACGTGGAGTGCCAACCTTGCCTGGTCCCAGCAGGTCTACTGAATAAACCTACCCCTTACCTGAATACCACGTGAATGCTACTGTTCTTACCCCTCTCTTTGCTCTTTTCTAGCTCTTTCCTCTCTTTCCCAGCTCTCTCTCATTCCCAGGCCTTTCCCAGCCGCGTGGAGTGCCAACCTTGCCTGGTCTCAGCAGGTCTACCGAATAAACCTACCCCTTACCTGAATACCACGTGCGTGGCTAAAAACCTAACAGTTACTACTGAATAAATGGTAGTGAGAAGGGAAAGGGAGGGAAATTTTGTTGCTATCCTGACAGAGTCTCACTATGTATGTTGGCCTAGAATTTGCAATCTTCTCACCTCTACTCCTGAGTGCTGAGATTCCAAGTACGCACTACTAAGCTGGTTATTAGTAAGACTTTTCACTCAATATTTACATTTTTCACTTTTGAACAATATGAAAATAATCTTTTAAATTTTTTCGAAGTACACAGTGAAATGAAAAACACAAGGTAGATACAGGGCTCAGAAGACAATACTTTTAAGTGCTCTATGAGCCAGAAACTTGCTGGCAAAAGAAAAGAAGGGAAGAGTGTTTTGTTCCACCTCCCTCTTACGTAGGTATCTAACAGCTATCTCTGTTCAGCGATTACCTAATATGAGAAGAGAGAGCTTTAGAAACACAGACAAGAATGGAGAGCTACAGCTAGGAGGGAAATCTGCCATACGTATTTAAGAACTTTTATTTCTTCTATGCAGGTTCATTCAGTCCATAGTGAAGAGTTTTCATTGGAAATATGGGAAAGAAAACAATTAGAACTGTTGTCTTACTACCTGAGTTGCTATAATAAAACACTATAGACTGGGTGGCTTATGAACAGAAACTTATTTCTGAGAGTTCTGGAAGATATAAAAGAAGATATCATTCAGTGAAATCATTGTGAGATTGATTAAAATACCTTTAACAGTTACCACAGGCTGAGAAGGAGAAGGCCGCAGTACTGGGGTTTGAACTCCAGACCTGGAGCTTGTTAAAAGGTACTTTACTATTGAGCCACATCTCCAGCTCATTTTGTACTGTTTATTTTGAATTAGAGCCTATATGTGGACTACAGTCCTATTTTATGCTTTCCATGATAGCTTAGACTCATACCAACAAGTTCATCATTTTCATTTTTTTCTAATCTTGCATAGCGCCTTTATCACCCTGTTCTCAACCTCCCATATATCTGACATAATACTCTACTGCAACCAAATATTGGTTGAGACAGGGTCTCATGGAAGTTTTTGCCAAGGCTGGCCTTGAACCATGAGCCTCCTGGTCTCAATCTCCCAAATATAGAATATTAGAAGTGTGAGGCACCATGTGCTCAGCTCCTGATTTTATAGTTTTAAAAACCTTTCTTTTCGGAAGTGGTGCTGTAGCTCAAGTAGTAGAGCGCTAGCCTTGAGCTGAAGAGCTGAGGGACAGCGCCCAGGCCCAGAGTTCAAGCCTCACGACCGACCAAAAAAAAACCAAAAACCTTTCTTTTCAATTCACCAAAAGATGACCCAAGTTGAAGGGACTAGATTATTCTACCAAACACAAAGAAAGATCTTTGTGTTTATAATGATTTCCATTTTTAAATTGCTACCTTCTTTCCTTTGAGAAGCTACTCCTTTCCAACTTTTACTTACCAAATCTGCCAGCTGATGCTTCTGTCACATTGTCCTTTTTTGCTTTCATTATGAGGCATTGTCAACCACAGTACTCATCATATGGCTTCAGATGACCTACAAATAGTCAAACACAGTAGCCCATTCCCTTACTTCCAGTCATTTATTCAAAGGAATGTGTCCTGAGTTATATTACTTATTCTCTTGGGACATTGCTATTTGGAGATAGAAGGGGACTTACTTCTTAGATCACAAATCTTGGAAGGACATGAATATGAGACCACTGGCAGCTAAATCTAATGTTTATATCATAAAGTTTTGATGGCAAATAAAAAATTTCAAGAAGTCATTTTAAATTATTGATTAAGTAATTTAAAAACTTAGTACTTTGATATTTATTTCCAGTTTTGAAAAGAAAAACAAACATAGACCAATAAATCTATCATTGGTCTGTGCATCTGTAATCCAAGCTCATAGCTGTTCATAGGACTTATATGTAGAAAATAGTAGCATTGGGCTGGGAAGATGGCTCAGTGGTAGAGCACTTGCCTTGCATGCCTGAGGCCCTGGGTTCAATTCCTCAGCACCACATAAGCAAAAAGAAAAAAGCCAGAGTGGCGCTGTGGCTCAAGTGGTAGAGCGCTAGCCTTGAGCTGAAGAGCTGAGGGACAGCGCCGAGGCCCAGAGTTCAGGCCCCACGTCCGGACCCAAAAAAAAAAAAAAAAGAAAAGAAAAGAAAATAGTAGCATTAGGGCTGGAGGCGTAACTCAGTGATAGAGCACTTGCTTAGCACTTTTCAGGAAAAGAAAAGCAGGAAATAAAGAAGAAAAAGGAAATGGAAGCATGTGCAAGTTCTGAGATGACTTCAAAGGTCATTCATCTAATACTTACACAGGCTTCAGTGAATGGTTGATAGTTTCAACCACTTTGAGCTACCTCCAGGATCCTGAAAAACAACTTAGGTATTTACTATCACCATGACCAGAAGTGTTCTCTATGGCAAAACTGATGAGAGTTTATTGTTTTATTATGCACCTGCTGATAAAAGCAAGAACTATAAAACAAGTAAAGCTAGAGGGTTTATTCAAGTTTTTCCTCAATTTCAACTTGAACAACAAAATAAGTAGCTGTTTTTATTTTCTTATTATTGGCATATATTAAATTGAACATAGTAGCCGGGCACCAGTGGCTCACATCTATAATCCTAGCTACTCAGGAGGCTGAGATCTAAGGATCACGGTTCAAAGCCAGCCTGGGAAGGAAAGTCTGTGAGACTCATCTCCAATAAACCACCAGAAAACCAGAAGTGGCACTGTGGTTCAAGCGGTAGAGTGCTTGCCTTTAGCTGAAGAGCTCAGGGGCAGCGCCCAAGCCCAGAGTTCAAGCCCCATGACCAACAGAAAACAAATGAACATAGTTAAAGATTTCATAATGACATTTCCATTTAATGCATACAACGTACTTTGGTCATATTTACTCTATTAATTTCTTATCTCTGTCTTCCCTTCCCCTTCCATCTCCCCAGTAGTCTCCCTTTTTACTTCATGTCCTTAGTTTTTCTGTTTTCTTTAATTTGGCTTTCCCCTAGCTGATCTCCAGTAAATGACAGAAAATCATTCCACTTGATAGCTGAGTAAAACTTAGTAAAGCTCAAATTTCCTTTACCCATTCATCCATTGATGGACACTTTGGCTAATTCTGTAATTTGTTATTTGAACAGAGTTCATATACAAGAATTTTTTATGGAAGCTGACCTTAATTTTTTGGGGTTATACACCCAGAATTGGTATGGCTGGATCATATTTTTTAAGTTCTATTTTTAAGTTTTCTGAGGAATCTCAGAAATGATTTTCTCAGAATGATTTTCACAGTGGCTGGGCTTATTTGCATTCCCACCAGCAGTGGGGAAAAAAAAAATACATGAGTTCTTTCAAGTCCATTGCCCACAAAAACCTCACCAGAATTGTGGTTATTTACTCTGCTGGGTCTTCCTCCTGCGGAAGATGGATGGGGTGCGAGGAAAGGTAAGTGCACTGCTTGAGGATTGCCAGCCTCCCTTAGCCTCAGAAACAGTTGGACACAGAGGGGAGTCAAGTCAAGCAGGAACTCGTTTATTACCACACAGCAAGCACTTTTTAAAGCAAAAAAAAACCAAGCTGGGCGCCAGTGGCTCCTGCCTGTAATCCTAGCTACTCAGAAGGCTGAGATCTGAGGATCGCAGTTCAAAGCCAGCCCGGGCAGGAACATCTGTGAGACTCTTATCTCCAATAAACCACTAGAAAACCGGAAGTGGTGCTGTGGCTCAAGTAGTAGAGCGCTGGCCTTGAGCAGAATTGCTGAGGGACAGCGCCCAGGCCCAGAGTTCAAGCCCATGACCTACAAAAATAAAATAAATAAATAAAATAAAGCAAAACACCGTCAGGCATAAAGGGGGAGGAAAGGTCACCTATCATGCGCCTAAGCTTTCTATACTTTCCCTGCTGTCCAAGAGCTAGCTGTTCACCTGATCTGTTCACCAGATCGTGGTATCCAATCAGGCCTGATCATGGCATCCAATCAGCTTTTAATGTAAACAACTCGGGCTCTGCTCACTCAACGTCCTCTCAGCGCCATCTTTGCTGCCCATGTGCCCCACAATCTCCTCTTGAGAGCCTTCTAAATGGAGTGAGGTAAAATCTCAATGAAGTTTTGGTTTCCATTTCCTTGTGGCCAAGGATATTGAACATTTTCTCCTTTATTTATCATTTTTACTTCATTTGAAAAGTGTCAGTTCAATTGTCCATTTATTGATTATATTGTCATTTGTGTGTGTAATTTTTGAGCTATTTATATCTTCTGGATATTAATTCCTTGTGAGATGAATGTCTAGCAAAGATTTGGGGTATGTTGAAAACCAACGGATCAAGGATAATCTTTGCTACACAGGAGACTGTGGAAAGCCAGCTGGTTAGAAGCCAGCAGGGATAGGAAAGTCTGTGAGACTCTCATGTCCAATTAACCATCATAAAGCCGGAAGTGTAGCTGTAGTTCTAAGATAGAATGCTAGCCTTGAGCAAATAAAGCTCTGAGAGAATGCCCATGCCCTGCCTGAGTCCAAGCCCCAGGGCTGCTGGGGGGGGGGGGGAGGCAAACCAAAAAACAAAAAACTTGTTACATTTCCTAAGATGAGGGGGTCATGCTCTGCTAAACCACAAAGGGAAATAGCAACTTTGGTCCGGAAGGAAGCAAAACCACAGCCAAACCCTGTATTGTGGTTTCTATAAAAGAAAGTGGATGAGACAAGGTTAAAAAAAAAAAAAAAGATTTAGGACTGACTAGTTTGAGTGGTTGTTTGGAGCACCAGAGTTGTCCCTAGTAGTTAAATGGCTCTGGAGTGAAGAGGGCAACCAAGTAGCAGCCCTGACTGAGCTGGAGAGTTCCTTGAGGAGGTATTAGGGAACTGGGCTCAGGATTGGTTGCTTTGCAACTAAGGGTACACTCACAAAAGAATCTCCATAACATTTCTGACCTAAGGATCATGATGGTAATGACTGCCTAAGTTGTTTTTCAGGACCCAGGAGGGAGTTCAAAGTCATTGAAATTGGCAACCTTTCACTCATGCATGTGTATGTGAATGTATCTGGATGACCTTTTGATTTGAGAGGGCTCATATTCCACTTTCCGAACTAATTCATGTTACCATTTTCTGAACAGGTGTCCTATGACCAGATGTGAAGATGAATTCTGTATGTACACATTATGGATGACTTCATTTTTCCTTGCCTTCAATAACCTTCTCTGTGTTTTAGACTACCCTGTTTCTTTTCTTTCTTTCTTTTCGTGTGTGTGTGTGTGTGTGTGTGTGTGTGTGTGTGTCCTGGGCCTGGGCCTGGGCGCTGTCCCTGAGCATTTTTTGCTCAAGGCTAGCACTCTACCACTTCTGCCACAGCTCCACTTTTGGTTTTCTACTGGTTAACTGGAGATAGGAAATCTCATGGACTTTTCTGCCTAGGCTGTCTTGGAGCCCAGGCTGACTTCAAACCATTTTCTTCAGAACTCAGTCCTCTGAGTCCCTAGGATTACAGGAATGAGCAGCTGGCTTACCCTGTTTCTTTCTTTTCTAGATTGTGGGGCTTGAACTCTGGGCCTGGGTGCTGTCCACTTGAACTCCTCAGCTCAAAGCTAGTGCTCTACCACTTGAGCCATAGTACCACTAATGGTTTTCTGGTGGTTAACTGGAGATAAGAGTCTCACAGACTTTCCTGCCTGGGCTGGCTTTGAATCATGATCCTCAAATCTTAGCTTCCTGAATAGCTAGGATTATAGGCATGAGCCACCAGGGGCTCAGGGCTGTCCTGTTTCTTTATCTAATAAATGTAAGGGGGCAGATTTGAGGCTTCTTTTCCGGTTTTGATACAATTAGCACCTTGAATAAACTGTTTTGTAAACACTATGAGATTACAGATATGAGTTTTAGGTTTGGAGAAGAATTTGGGGCAGTCAGGGAAAGGTATGCACAATTATCAAACAATCCTGGTCAATAATGGCCAGGTTGATCATTATGCATTCCAGAAGAAATAGTTACTACTGTAACAGAAAAAGCAAGTCATTATTGCCTGGAAAATCCATCCTGCAGCTCTTCCTTTCCTTTTCCTTTCCCCTTTCCTTTCCAGCAGTTTCTTCTAATCCTCCTTGTAAATATGTAATCAATTAGTCGTATCCTTCCTGGATTACAAGGTGACACCAAAGTTGAGTGACTCAGAGCAAATATCTGTACAAAATGAAGACAGAGATGGACAGAGAGTTAATTTATGGGCCCAAGTAGAGTCAGTACTTTTAGGAAAAGCAGTTTCCAGGAACCTATTATAGAAGGATGCTTTTGGGGGGCTGGGAAGGTGGCTCAATAATAGAGTGCTTGTCTTGCATGCATGAGGCCCTGGGTTAGATCCTCAGCACCACATAAGCAGAAAAAGCTGGAAGTGGTGCTGTGGCTCAAGTGGTAGAGCACTAGCATTGAGCTGAAGAGCTGAGGGACAGCCCAGGCCCAGAGTTCAGGCACCATGACTAGCAAAAAATAAAAATAAAAAAAAAATAGAAAGATGCTTTTCTTCTAAAATAAGGACAGTGTCTTACATTAGGCCAAGGGTATCTGCTTACATAGTTTTTTTTTTTTTTGGGTCCGGTTGTGGGGCCTGAACTCTGGGCCTGGGCGCTGTTCCTCAGCTCTTCAGCTCAAGGCTAGCGCTCTACCACTTGAGCCACAGCGCCACTTCCTGCTTTTTTCTTTTTGCTTATGTGGTGCTGAGGAATCAAACCCAGGGCCTCAGGCATGCAAGGCAAGCACTCTACCACTGAGCCATCTTCCCAGCCCCTCTGCTTACATAGTTTTCTGACTTCAATCATTTTCTATGACTTGAGGATCCATTGCTTTTACTTTAACCATAGGTAATTTAAGCAAATAAAAACAATGGTTCTTTTGCCCTTAACTGTCTACTCATTTATAAGTACCAAAGAGAGTTCTGGCTGTAGCAAAAGCTGCCTCAGTCATTATTACAGGGCCTTTCTTTGAATGTGGTGGGAACATCTGATCACAGTCAGAGAAAAAAGATCAAATACATTTGGTTGCCACTAAAAATTTAGATTTACTGCCAGGTGTGGTGATGTACAGCTGTAATAGCAGTGCTTGGGAAACTGAGACAAGCCAGCCTACATACACAGTGAGACCTTATCTCAGAAAGAAAGAAAAAAAAAAGAACTTGAAGTTTTCTCCTGTTAAGTATGCTATCACAAAATATCATAGGCCTGAGGTTCTATTAATGAAAAAGTACTTAACACTTGCCAGAACCCTCAGTTCAGTTCAGTTCAACAAGTCTCCCTTGAAATTATGATTCTTTTCATTGTCATTTTTCAGTCCAGCCTCTGTACAGGAAATACACTGAGAGACAGACTCTTCCATGACCCCAGAAGCCCTAGACTCTGACATTAGGAGAGTGCAAAAATAAAATAAAACGCTGGGAAAGCCAGAACTGTGACTCACAAACTTATTTCTCAGAACTCAACTGGGACCCAAAGGTCAATCTCTCTATGTGGATTTCCTGGCTTTTATTTCTATAAATTGTTTGTCTAAGGGCTGGGAAGGTGGCTCAGTGGTAGAGCGCTTGCCTTACATGCATGAGGCCCTGGGTTCAATTCCTCAGCACCACATAAGCAAAAAAGAAAAAAAGCCGGAAGTGGCACTGTGGCTTAAGTGGTAGAGTGCTAGCCTTGAGCTGAAGAGCTGAGGGACAGTGCCCAGGCCCAGAGTTTAGGCCCCATGATCGGACCCAATAAATAAATAAATAAATAAAGTGGTTTCTTAAAAAAAAAGAAAGTTTTCTGACTTTTTTTTTCTCTCTGGCATTGTATTTTTTACCAGTAGATTTTCTCACTCTCAGTACTAATCCAGAATTTAAACCACCTTAAAATAAATTAGGCACAGTTCTCACAGAAGCTAGTTATGTAGTTTCTACATATCATGGCTACTGGAAAGTTAGTATATAAGGAGGAGAGACAACTAGAGCTATTCTAAGGCAGTTTGTTGGAAGCAATTTAGAGAATAGAAAGTAAATCATTATGCAAATAAGTACCTATTAACAGTTATTCAGCCTTGAAGGAGCATTGCTTAGCTTGAAGAAGACATTAGATTCAAGTTTTCTACCTGTTGTTAGAATTCCTTATAATTAATGTCAAGCTTTGGAGTGGGTTATACATCCTGGTAATTACCAAAATGGTTATTAGTATGCTACTAACTCCCTTCAAGACTGCAAGCTCTTCAGCTGTCTTTCCATTCGCATGATTCTCATTCCACTGACAACTAAGTATTCTTTCTTTGGCAGAGAGAAACTCATATATTATCCTTGGGATTCAAAAAAACATGGTAGGCCAAGATATCCATTTTCTTTCTTCCAGGAATTCCCAATTATGTCAGTCTTTTCCTGGCTGTGACAAAATATCTACAAAATATCTACAAAATATCTACCAAAAAGATGTATTTTGAGTTATTGTCTCAAAAGTGTCTATCCAAGGTTAGCTAGTTTCATGTGTCTGGGCCAATCGTGAAGCAGAATGTGAGGGCTAAGGCTGCTCCCCTTGTGGTAGCCAACAAGCCAAGACCGCCTGCACTCACCAGCTTCCTCCTTTTTTTTTTTTTTT
>NW_012267269.1:1851991-1856378 GCF_000151885.1 Dipodomys ordii
TCACCTTCAGCTGAAGAGCTGAGGGACAGTGCCCAGGCCCAGAGTTCAAGCCCCATGACCGACAAAAAAAAAAAAAGATGCTCCACAATCAGTCTCACAGGGCCTTTCTTCCAATGTGGTATAAATCAAAGGAAAAGATCAAACACATTGGGACTGCCATTAAAAATTTGGAAAGCTAGGCTCGTGCTTATAATCCTACCTACTCAGGAAGCGCTGGAAAATCTGTTGAGACTCATCTCCCATTAACCAGCAAATATCCAGAGTAGATAATATGTGGCTCAAGTGATAGAGTTCCAGCCTTGAGTGAAAAAGCTGAGTCAGCAACCAGGCCCTAAATTGTTTCCATCATCTAAAATGATGGTTTCTTCCCACCCCAGCCCACCCCAAATTACAGGGACTTTATTCTTGTTATGTTGGAATCTCAACATGGTCTCTCTGCTATTTGTTTGGTCCTAGTGCTAGGTTTAGCAACAGCCCCTTCTGCCAAATTTGCTACAAGACCAAAAGTTGTCTTTTCTGTGGCCTTTTCCCAAGAAGAGGAAGCTGTTGATAAAAATCAATTGACTGCCATATTGTGATTGCTGCTGGGGCTCAACAATAATCCTTCTTTCCCCACTGATCCGTACCACCCACACTTCCTAAGCTTCTGTCCACAAACTGACCACAACCCATCATTTCTTTTTCTTTTTTGGGTCTGGTTGTGGGGCTTGAACTCTGGGCCTGGGCGCTGTCCCTCAGCTCCTCAGGTCAAGGCTAGCACTCTACCACTTGAGCCACAGCACCACTTCCAGCGTTTTTATTTTTTCTGCTTATGTGGAATCGAACCCAGGGCCTCATAAGGCAAGCACTCTACCACCGAGCCACCTTCCCAGCCCAACCCACAATTTCTTTTGGTGCTCCTTTGATTTTACCCTTACCCAGTGCTGCTCACTAGCCTCCCTGGCCTATATACTCCTAGAGCAATATTACCAAAACCTCCTGACCTATGCTAGGCTGAATCTTTCACTTATGCAAGAGTTCATTCTCTGGAGTGAGAGTGCCCCCTGTTGAGATTAGAACCAAACCTTATTAGCTGTGCAAGGACTGACGTGTCTTGAGGCTGATAAACTAACTCCAAGTAGTTTAAAGTGAAAAAAAAAATCAGTGAAGCAGTGAAGAATATGCCATGCCCACACAGGCTCTACTCTCGCACATTTTAAGTTAAAGGCAATAGAAAAATAGCAGGTGCAACATCACTTCTTTCTGTTTCTTAAAAGCAGGATGACTCTTCTGTAATTCTAGCTACACAGGAGGCTGAGATATAGAGGTTTATGATTCAAAACCACCTAAAGCAGAAAAGTCCTCAAGACTCCATTTCCAAAATCGTACACAAAAACCTGGGTAAGAGACAGCTGAGTACAGGCAACCCTGAGTTCAAACTCCAGTGTGTATGGGGAGGGGATAGGGGAACAGGAAATGAAAAATCCCATGATATACTCCCTACACCAAAAAGAAAGTTACCATTCTTATCCCCATGGATAGGAAGTTTAGGCTAAGAAAAACTGTACAAACCAGTCCTGTTAAACTAAACCTCATCTCCCTTATCTTTCTAAGTGTTCTCTGCTCAGTTAGCTGCTCTAGCAGTTAACTGCCCAAAGCAGTCTCTGCTTTGTCACTTCTTTTTTTTTTTTTTTTTTTGATGGGTCATGAGGCTTGAACTTTGGGCCTGGTGCTATCCCTAAGGTCTTCAGCTCAAGGATAGCGCTCTACCACTTGAACCACAGTGCCACTTCTGGCTTTTTCTGCTTATCTGGTGCTGAGGAATCTGAGGCCTCGTTCAAGGGAGGCAAGCTCTCTACCACTGAGCCACAGTCCCAGCCCCCTGCTTTGTCACATTTTTACAATTTGCTACCCTTTGTCTAACACACTGCATCATAAGAGTTCAAGTTTGTGTCAATGAATTTTAATTTCCTTCTGAAGATTCCTTTGCCATGTAAAACTTGTATTAAATAAATGTCTTTCTCTCTCTCTCCCTCTCTATCTCTCTCTTTCTTTCTTTTTTTTTGGTTGTGGGGCCTGAACTCTGGGCCTGGGCACTGTCCTTCAGCTCTTCAGCTCAAGGCTAGTGCTCTACCACTTAAGCCACAGCGCCACTTCTGGCTTTTTCTGCTTATGTGGTGCAGAGGAATCGAACCCAGGATCTCATGCATACAAGGCAAGCACTCTACCACTGAGCCCCCTTTCCAGCCCTGTTTTTCTTCTGTTGATATTTCTTTTCTTTTTTTTTTTTTCAGCACTCTGCAGTTCATTAACCACTCAAGTACAGTAGCATCTGGTAAAATTGGGACAGGATTGGAATTGAAAAGTGAACAGATATTCAGCATCTAACACTTTAAAAGAAGCCACTACATACTCTTTTCACAAATGTTTTCACAGAGCCAATACAGTACTAGCCATTAACCCAGTACACCAAGGGTACTGAAGTAGAAAAGATGCAACAAGAAAAATAGCTACATTAAAAAGACCAACACTTTAGAAAAAGAGTAAAACACTTTTAGTTTCTCCCCTTTAGCCCCTAAAATGTCATCTTACAGTCTGATCTACCTATATAGTCCTACATCAGCTTCTAGAATATTTGTCAGGAGGGAAAAAAATAAAATGACACTGGCCAGTACAGTCTTTGGATATTTAAGGAGGGGAAGGGAAGAAGGTCAGTTCTCAGAAGAAAATTAGTCAGCTTCAGTCTCATCAGCAGGATCTCTGGACTCTGTTCTTCCGCACCTCTTCCACGTGCTTATCCTTCTCTCCAAAACGCTCCAATTTGGCAGCCATCTGTGCCTCTCGGTTTTCTTTGTTAGCTTCCATCTTTTTTTTTTTTTTTTGGGTCCAGTTGTGGGGCCTGAACTCTGGGCCTGGGCGCTGTCCCTCAGCTCTTCAGCTCAAGGCTAGCGCTCTACCACTTGAGCCTCACTGCCACTTCCGGCTTTTTTCTTTTTGCTTATATGGTGCTGAGGAATCGAACCCAGGGCCTCATGCATGCAAGGCAAGCATTCTACTACTGAGCCACCTTCCCAGCCCTTAGCTTCCATCTTATGGGTCAGTTTCTCCTCCGCCATTTTGCTGAAATTATTGTTCTCTTCTATTGCTTTCTGAAGCACTTCTTTCTCATGCTCTTGTTTCTCAGCAAGCTGCTTTAAGACCTCAGCTTCATGGGACTTGTGTCTTTCTTCTGCAGTTTCCAATTTCTTCTGAATTTCCTCCAGGGAAAGAGCCTTCTTCTTTGGAGGGGAAAGGGGGGAAATCAGGGACAGATTCTTTTGACTGAGGGCTGAGAATCAGCTGGCTTGAGGCTCGCTTCTCCAGTTCCTTCACCTGAATATCAGAAGAAGTCATGGTGAATAGAAGACAAGAGACTGGCAGTGTATTCTACACAATCCACTGGTAAAGAAAGCCCTGCTCCGTCTGAGCGGCCTGGCCACACTCTCTTTTGTTGATATTTCTAATATAAATGTAATGCTCAAGTGCAGCTGAAAACCCCTAAGAAAGCAGGTGTAAAGTTTTGTCTCTCTCTTGGACTGGGAAGGTGGCTCAGTGGTACAGTGCTTGCCCTGCATGCATAAGGCTCTGGGTTCGATTCCTCAGCACCACATTAAACAGAAAAAGCCAGAAGTGGTGCTGTGGCTCAAGTGGTAGAGCGCTAGCCTTGAGCTGAAAAGCTGAAGGACAGTGCCCAGGCCCAGCGTTCAGGTACCATGACTGGCAAAAAAAAAAAAAGAATTGTCTCTCCTGTTTGAGAACAAGTTTAGGAAAAGTGATGGCATCAGTTCCAATAGTCCACTTGCTTCTTTTTCTGTTTCTCAATTTTATTTATTTTGTGGGTGATGGGGCTTGAACTCAGGACCTGGGCACTATCCTTGAGCATTTTTGCCAAGGCTAGTGCTCTATCACTTTGAGTCACAGCTTCACTTAGGGTTTTCTGGTGGTTAATTGGAGATAAAGAGTCTTAAGGGGACTTTCCTGCCTGGACTAGCTTTGAATAGTGATCCTCAGATCTCAGCCTCCTGAGTACCAAGTGTTAGGATCCATTACAACGATCCCAGGTAACCATGTGGAAGCAGGCAGGCACAGGAGAAAGATTATTTTAAGGTTTATTAGAAGGGCCATAACTCCTCTTGGAGAGAGAGCAATATGGTGTCTGCCCCCATCCAGGTAGGTAGCTCTGGGGTAGTGGTGAGGTAAGGTAACTCTGGGCAGAGAGAGGGAGTGGCCAGGTCTGTGAGGAGCTCAGGTCTGTGTGGAGCTGAGGACTGAGGCGGGATAATGCTAACACCTAGGATTACATGCCTGAGCTACTAGCACCTGGCTCCATTTTCTGAGTTTGCTTATCCAAACTTTGTCTATTTTTTTT
>NW_012267269.1:1859698-1861753 GCF_000151885.1 Dipodomys ordii
CCCCCCCGCCCCCCCTACAGCCAGCCGAGAACAATGCGCCCAGTCCTACCCTGGCAGCGGCTGAGCCGCGCCCAAGCGGCGCGCGGCGCCTGCCGGGAAATGTAGTTCCCCAGGCATCGTCTGCGTCGCGCCACTGCTCGCTGGCCGGGTGTCGCGCGCTACTACAAATCCCGTCACGCCCTGCGAGATCCTGCTCACGGGGCTTTTGCGGAAAAGGAGTGTGGCTGACATGGCTGAAGATGCTGGGGACGGTCCTGCGTGTAGCGGGATGGGCGGTAAGCAGGATCCTGTGTCTAGTGCTGGCGGTTGCAACTTTCCAGAGTACGAGTTCCCGGAGCTGAACACTCGCGCTTTCCACGTGGGAGCCTTTGGGGAGCTGTGGCGCGGCCGGCTGCGCGGAGCCGGGGACTTGTCGCTGAGGGAGCCGCCGACCCTCGGGGTTGCGGACTCCGACCTGGAAGATGTCGCGGTGGCCCGGGATCTGGGTTGCAGCCTGGATGCGGCGGCCGAGCTGAGGGCGGTGTGCGGGTGAGTACCCGGCCCGGCCCCGGGGCGCATCGGCCGGGGCCCGGGCGCGGTGCCTGTTCAAGCCCCTGCTGGCCGGCGACCCGAGCTGGCCTGGGGCCCGGGGCGTGCACGCGGGGTCTGCGGAGGACCTGCCCCGACCTCCCCCATCCTTTGCTGAAACCCGGGAGAGGCCCTGAGGTGTGAATGTACAGTTGCTCCGAGTGAAAGGAATGAGACAGCTACACGAAAGACTCGGGTTTTATTTCCTCCATTTTCGCTCATTTTTGATCAAAGCAGGATTACAGTGACGTGAATCTGCCATTGACACTTTGACAATGGAAGCACCTCAGTCATGATGAGGCAGAATGGGGCTTAGTCAGAGTAGTATTTAAAATTGGGGTCCAGACACGTTCTCTTGGCTGTGCTGTTACTGAAAATCCCCCCCCCCCCAAATTGCCTAGTGTGGGGTGAAAGGAAAACATAACAATCTTTCTCCATTTAACGGTACTTGCCACCTTCTGTCGCCCATATATCCATCATAAAATATCTGAACAGAAACTATTGCCTCAAATCCTACCCTTTTCTTAAGCTGCCTCCTGGTTTCATCTGACTTCTTAATTATTTCAGTGGTGTATTTAGGACAAGCTCTGACTTGCTGTTGACTCGATGCATGGCTGACAAAGTTTTACTTTTCCTCGTTTGTTTTAGCGTTGATAAACTGAAATGCCTTGAAGAAGGTGAGGATCCTGAAGTCATTCCAGAAGATACTGACCTGGTGACTTTGGGGTATGGACGACTTTGTTTTTGTTCTATGTTCTTTACTTAATTTATTTTTGGTGCTGAGGATTGAAACCAGGGTCTGCCTGGCTTTTGTTGATCATCTAACACTGAACCTGAACCACATTGCCAGACGCAATGCTATTTATTTAAACTTTGTATGTATGTGTGTGCCTGCATGCGTGCCCATGCACACACGCACCAATCCTGAGGCTTGAACTCAGGGCTTGGGTGCTATCCTTGAGCTCTTTTGCTCAAGACTGGCATCCTACCCTTGGAGCCACAGCTCCACTTAAAAGTTTTGTATGTGTGTCCGTGTGATAAATTGGAGATAAGAGTGTCACAGACATTCCTAACTAGACTGGCTTTGAATTGGAATCTTCAGATTTCAGCCTGAGTAGCTAGGATTACAGGCATGAACCACCAGCCACTAGCTTATTTATACTTTTTTTTGGTCGGTGGTGGGGCTTGAACTCTGGGCTTGGACTTGGTCCCTAAGCTCTTCAGCTCAAGGCTAGCTCTTTATCACTTTGAGCCTCACTGCCACTTTTGCTTTTCTGACAGTTAATTGGAGATAAGAGTCTCATGCCCTGTCTGGCTTTGAACTGCGATCCTCAGATCTCAGTCACCTGAGTAGCTAGGATTACAGGCATGGCCCCCCCCCCCCTGTCAGTCCTGGGGCCTGAAGTCTAGGCCTGGGCACTGTCCCTCAGCTCTTCAGCTCAAGGCTAGCGCTCTACCACTTGAGCCACAGCGCCACTTCTGGCTTTT
>NW_012267269.1:1863843-1866757 GCF_000151885.1 Dipodomys ordii
TTTAATTTAATTTTATTTGTGAACATACTGTACAGAGGGGTTACAATTACATGGGCAGGATAATGCGTACATTTCTTACCAAGCATTGCAGCCTCCTCTTTTGTTTACCCTTCCCAGCCTCCCCCCTTCCCCCCTTCTTTTTCTGCTTATATGGTGCTGGGGAATCGAACCCAGGGCCTCATGCAGGCAAACACTCTACCCCTGAACCACCTTCTCAGCCCTAGTTAGATTGTTTTGATGTACCCTGCATTATCATATTTAAAACATGATTTACACAAACTTTAATGATCCTATAAAGTGTCAGACTTATTCCAAAAGCCTAAATCTATCTGTGCTTCTATTCCCCAAACTTTTCTTCTCTTTACCAGTTACTTAACATAAAAATAACAAAAGCATATTATCCTTTTATTGTGACATGAAATCAATTTCTGACACTTCTTTTTCTTGCCTATGAAATAGCTATTTGACTTACTTTTGCATATAGGGTAAAAAGGCTAATTGCTAGAGATTCTTTGATATATGTCATTTTCCTTAATCTGTGATAAACTAAATAAATAGCTTATCTTCTATATCTTTTTATATACTTTAAATAGAATGTGTGTGTGTCTGTGTGTGTGTGCTGGTACTGGGCCTTCAAATCTGCCTTGGCCTTTTCACTCTACCACTTGAGCTACATATCCAGTTCTAGCTTTTTGCTGGTTAATTGGAAATAAAAACCTCATGGACTTTCCTGTGTAATCTTCGGGTCTCAGCCTCCTGAGTAGCAAGGATTATAGGTGTGAGCCACTGGCACCTAACTAAATAAAAGGTTTTAATTTCTGAAAACCAGAGAGATTTGTCTCTGCTGTAATGGTGCTATGAAAATTTGTTTCATAAAAGGTTCCATACCTTTATTTTTAATTTATAACAATTTCAGCTAGGTTATCCTGCCCATCCTTCTCATTTCTGTGGCCAACAAGCACGGTTTACTGGTCTAATATATACCATTTAAAGGTGAAAAGGAAAGCTTTAGAGTCCTGCAAGAAAAAGAGCCACAAATAATTGAAGATTTAGTTGGGCTTGGTAGCTCATGTCTAATCCTACATGGCGGGCAGAGAGCAGGAAGATGTGGTTCTAGGTCAGCCAGGGCAAAAAAGCTCATATGACCCTATCTCAACAGAAAACACTAAGTGTTGTGGGGCATGCTTGAAAGACTTACCCAGGCAAAAAGCAAGACCCCATGTCAAAAAGATAAAAAAAAAAAAAAGAGCAATAAAGATTTGGAGCATGGTTAAGTGGTAGAGCATGTGTCACCCTGAGTTCCCTTTCTTCAGAAAATAACAAGGTTAAAGCAGAGAAGCAAATAGAATTGGATATATTCAAAACAAACATTTTAGGGTATAAAAATACCTCAGGTTAGACTAAGTGGAAATGATGAAGAAAAAGCAAAATGAAAAGAAATTGATAGAATGCTGGAAAATATGAAAGGAAAAGTCAAAATCATAATACAAGTGAATAAATTGTGAGATACTCAAGGGAGAATAGACTCAAATGGAAATTTAATAAGAGGCAATGAGAGAAAGCATATAAAACAACCAGGAGGGGGCTGGGAAGGTGGCTCAGTGGTAGAGTGCTTCCCTCGCATGCATGAGGCCCTGGGTTTGATTCCTCAGCACCACATAAACAGAAAAAGCCGGAAGTGGTGCTGTGGCTCAAGTGGTAGGGTGCTAGCCTTGAGGTAAAGAGCTGAGGGACAGCACCCAGGCCCAGAGTTCAAGCCCATGACCAACAAAAACAAAAAACAAACAACCTAGAGATTGAAGATGACATTTTTTTAGAAAAGTAAAAATGAGTCAAAAAGCATAGGGGAATCAGAAAGGAATAGGAGAAAGCAAAAAAGAAAAATATTCAAATTATCAGAGTCCCTGAGGAAGGAAGATCAAGTAGTAGCAAAAATTAATATTTTAAAGTATTTAAAAAAATTCTTCCTGTATAGAAAGAAAGTATGATCTGTCCAGTGCCAGTGGCTCATGCCTATCCTAGCAATTAGTCTCAGTTCCTAGAAGGTGAGATCTGAGGATCATGGTTCAAAGCCAGTCAAGGCAGGAAAGTCCATGAGACTCTTATTTTACTAACCTACCAAAAAGCTAGAAGTGGAGAATGCTAGCTAGTTAAGCAAAAAAAGCTCAGGGACAGTGCTAGGACTAGTGTGCGTGCGCACACACACACACACACACACACACACAACTATAATCAAAAGTTTGCAGATGTGCGAAGAACCAAAAGTTATACATTGAAAGTCTCTTAAGTTTGACAATCTAGAATTACTAAGATATATAACTTAGTAGAACTATCATATTGTAGAGATAATGATAAAATGATTAAGGCTTTCACCAAAAAAGCAAGTAACCTACTAAAGAAGATTTATAAAAAGCATTAAATATTGCAAACTGATGTAAAAAGCAAGGCTATACTGTAGCATTATTGTTTTGGAAACTCTTTGAAAGCAGGATCTAAGCCTTTAATGTCTACCATAATGTCCTTCAAATATTGAAGCTATAGATATGTGTTTTAGCTTATAACACTGTGAAAAATTAAATTCCTGCCCATAGCATCTATTTCTGACTAAAGAGTAACTTGGAATTTACTGCAACAATGATTTACAAAGGTTATGTATTATAACAATGTGTAATACTATAACTAAAAAGATAGAAGAAGATAGGCTAATGTATGGGCAAATGGTGAGTGTTAAATAATACTGTCTGGCAAACCAGATAGTAAAAGGTTAAGTAAGAGCATAGTTTACTAAAGGCATTTGAAATAAGTATAAAAAGCTGGGCATTGGGCTGGAAGGTGGCTCAGTGGTAGAGCACTTGCCTTGCATGTATGAGGCCCTGGGTTTGATTCCTCAGCACCACATAAGCAAAAAGAAAAA
>NW_012267269.1:1867267-1870004 GCF_000151885.1 Dipodomys ordii
TGGGCACTGTCCCTCAGCTCTTCAGCTCAAGGCTAGCGCTCTACCACTTGAGCCACACTGCCACTTCCGGCTTTTTTCTTATGTGGTGCTGAGGAATTGAACCCAGGGCCTCGAGCATGCAAGGCAAGTGCTCTACCACTGAGCCACCTTCCCAGCCCCCCGGTGACTTATTTCTGTAATCCAGCTAGTCAGGAAAATCAGAATCATTGAAGCCCTGAGTTCAAGTTCCAAGACTAGCATGAGTGCATGCCTCCTTCTCCCCCATATAAAAACAGATGTACCAGCAGGGTGTTGGTGGTTCATGCCTGTAATTCTAGTTACTCAAGAGGCTGAGATCTGAGGATCATGGTTCAAAGCCAGCTCAGGCAGGAAATCCCATGAGACCCTTACCACCAATTAACCAGCAAAAAGCCAAAAGTGGAACAGTAGCTCTAGGGACCAGAACACCAGTATCAGCACACACACACACACACACACACACACACACACACACTTGCACACATAAAAGAAAAAAAGAATATCTTGCAATGAAAATAGTTAAGTAATATGTTTAATTAGAAAATATTTTGAGGGACTGGGAAGATAGAGCGCTTGCCTTGCATGCCATAGGCCCTGGGTTCGATTCCTCAGCACCACATAAACAAAAAAGAAAAAAGCCGGAAGTGGCGCTGTGGCTCAAGTGGTAGAGAGCTAGCCTTGAGTTGAAGAGCTAAGGGACAGCGCCCAGGCCCAGAGTCAGACCCCATGACCGGACCCCCCCCCAAAAAAAAACAAATAAAAAAAATATTTTGAGCCAAGTACCAGTGGCTCATGCCTATTTACTCAGGAAGCTGAGATGTGGAGGATTGAGATTTAAAGCCAGTCTGAGCTGAAGGGTTTACTGCACTCCATTTCCAAAATAACCAGCAGAGAGCAGGGAAGGAGACTCAAGTCTTTAATCATATAGTAGAGTGCCAGCCCAGCAAGCTTGAGTCCATTCATGTTTAGATAGGGACAATAATTACATTAAAAGAAAACGATTTAATATTTCTCACTGTACAAATTATCAGTTAATCCAACATCATATTAAGAAGATATTATACCATTACCAGGTGGGATTCCAGAAATGAAGGGTAAGTTCAATATAAAGGTACATATAAAAATTGTATTTCATGGGGCTGGGAAGGTGACTCAGTGGTAGAGTGCTTGCCTTGTATGCATGAGACCCTGGGTTTGATTCCTTAGCACCACATAAGCAGAAAAGGCTGGAATTGGTGCTATGTCTCAAGTGGTAGAGCTCTAGCCTTGAGCTGAAGAGCTGAGGGACAGTGCCCAGACCCAGAGTAAATTATATTTCATATTAATAAATAAGGAAAAATAATTTTATTACTTCCTAAGATGTTGAGAAAGCCTTACAAAATTCAACACTGATTCACTATAAAACACTCAAAGGTGTAGAAATTGGAAAGGAGAAATATTGTTTCAACATGGTAAAGAATAGATAGCTTAGTTGTAAAGTGATTATCTTGTATAGAGAAGTAATACAAACAAATGACAGTAGCTGGAAAATATCAGTAATTAATGCTAAAACTAACTCAAAGAGTTTTAGAGAAATAGCAGTACAAAATTGATACATCAAAGCCTTTATGCATACAAAAAATAATCGAGGACATACTGGTAGAACAAAAAAGCATTTACAGTAGAGCTCAAATACTTATGAATAAGTTTAATAAGAAATGTGTGAAAACTGTGTGAGGAAAATTTAAAACACTCCAGAAAAACTCAGGGAAGACTTGCTTTTTGGGGGGGATGAGGCACTCAGAGTCTTATGTTTGCAAAGTTAGCATAATATCACCAAATGATGCCTTCAACTCTTAGAGAAAACTTGATCCATCCCCAAAGACATTCCCTATTCTTGGGTGGAAGACTAAACATTTTTTTGTAGTACTGGAGATTGAACTTGGCCTGTTCTTGCTAGACAAGGGCTGTACTACCACTTGTGAGTTAGTCCTTTTAGATTTTCAGCTAGAGTCTCAAACTAACTTTGCTAAGGCTGTCCTTAGACTGTGATCCTCTATCTCCACATTTCAACTGACTGGGATTACAGTTGCACACTACCGCACTGAGTTTGTTTTTGAGATAAGGTCTCCCTAACTTCTTGTTAGGGCTAGCCTTGACTTGCAATTCTATCTTCTTCTCCTATTAACTGGGATTACAGATGTAAGCCGATACTTCTGGACCCAGAAGAAAGACTAAACATTATAAGTTAGCTCTTTGTAAATTAGTTTATGAATACTATAATCCCAATAAAGTATTTTTATTAAAAGTATTAGGTAACCTTTTAGTTAGAAAAGTTGATAAAGTTCATATAAAAAAGTACATGCAAGAACAGCTAGAAAAACTTTGCTCTTGAGGAGTCATAGGGAGTAGTGATTTTAACCAGATAGTAATTTGTTGTAAGGACTCAGGCTGATCTTGAATTTGTAATTCTCCTGCTTGAGTGTCTTGAGTACTTGAACTACAGATGTATGCCACCAGCCTAGCTTACAGAATATTTGACATACTTTAAATACACTCATGCCAGGTGCTGATGGCTCATGCCTATAATCCTTGCTACCCGGAGGCTAAGATCTAAGGATCATAGTTCAAAGCCAGCCCAGGCAGGGAAATCTGAGATTCTTACATCTAATTAGCCACCAGAAAACTGGAAGTAGAGCTGGGAAGGTGGCTCAGTGGTAGAGCGCTTGCCTTGCATGCC
>NW_012267269.1:1870329-1872577 GCF_000151885.1 Dipodomys ordii
ATAAGCAGGAAAAAAAAGCCGGAAGTGGCGCTGTGGCTCAAGTGGTAGAGTGCTAGCATTGAGCTGAAGAGCTGAGGGACAGCGCCCAGGCCCAGAGTTCAGGCCCACGACTGGACCCAAAATAAATAAATAAATAATTTTTTTAAAGGACTGTCTTATAGTTATGATAAAGGTTGAGAGCATGAACTGAAGTGATTTCATTGTGTTAGCCCTGAGCATATTCAAGTAAGAAGGTGCCCTATGTATAATAATTGTCTCTGATCCATAAATTTACATTTTTTTGCCTGCTCTGTACGAATGGACCTTGACCCTTTAGATATTTTTCCTTTGCCAGCTGGCACATTCTTAAGCTCTGGAGAAACCTTGCCTCAGATGACAGGGTTTTGCTTCCTAATCTGATGTTTGCTCAGCAGCTGCAGTACACACAGCTACCCCATTGCCACTGTCCAGCACCAGCAGTGCACTTTAGTCCTTAGTATGTAGTACCTTGTAGTTTTCCTTGACATCTTCCCCCTGAACAACTTTCCTGGTACCCTTGAGGATGGATTTTCAGTAGGTTTCATTTATGTACCACCATAGCAATTTTCTGCTCCTAAGGGAATCATACCAGGCCCTCTAACACATCTAGATCTTTGTCCTGAAGGACAAAGAACTTCCTTGGGCATTCTCAGTGAGACCTAGGGGTTTTATTTAGAACATTTTTCTATTCTTAGAAGTTTTCTTCTTTGCTAGTCCCTTATTGTTCTAGTCTTCTGTTGAAGTTAATAATTCTTACAATTTTCACATTTTTAATCCTAGCAACTCAGGAGGCTGAGATTTGAGGATAATGGTTTGAAGCCAGCCTGGGCATGGAATGTCAATGAAACTCTTATCTCCAATAAACTGCCAAAAATAAAAACATCCAGAAGTGGAGGTATAGCTCAGGTTGTAAAGTGCTAGCCTGGAGCATAAAAGCCCAGGGACATTGTGCAGACCCCGAGTGTAAGCCCTAGGACCAGCACCAAAAAAAAAAAAAAGCAGCAGAAGAAGAAATAGGCTTTCTCTGTTCAAATACTATTTAATTTTTTTCCTCCTGGTTGAACTCAGACTTGTACAGCAGGAGATAAAATATACAGGTATCTGGGATTTTTTTTTCATTGTTGTGTTTTTGTTGTTGAACAAAAGGCTAATGAAAGGATAAACCGGAACTATAGAGATTGGTTTTCTTCAGTATGTTTGTGGAAAGGGCAGGAAAGAAGTGAGGGAATGGAAACAGGTCAGTAGGGACAAAGGAAGCGTAACAATTGGCTCCTTTGAGCCATAGAAATATTTCACGTAGCTTTCACATACCCAAAAATAATCAGAAAGAAATCAACCAGTATGAGGATGGGGGAAATAGAATACAGAAGAATAACACAACAAGCTAAGAGGGTAGGAAAGAGAATAACTTGTCTGTACTAAACAGATCTGGATAATGTTGCAAGGCAGAAAACAAAAGAACTACTCTAGTATTTCTTATAGGGGCATAAGTTAAACATTTCTGTAATTGCTCTATGTACTTAAGAATTGAACATATCCTGAGACATAGGTTTCTTATTTGTGGAGAAAAAAAAAGTTATAAACAAGGTAAAATTGAAGGCTACAGTGAATCTTGTGATTTCGTTTGGGGTTATAAGTGTCTGTGTATTATATATTTAACTCAAGCACAGAAATGCAGATATTTATAGATATGTATTTTCTATATGTCTCAGCTGAGAAACCTAGAATTACTAATTCTAGTACCTAGAACATATAACACAGAGATAATGGTCTTTAAACACATCTTTCCAATAAAGGAACAAGATTCCTAGAAGTAGTCAGTTCTAGGATTAGGGAAAGACAAATACAGTATAAATCTTCGGCATCTTTGGTTTCCAAAAAGGAAAAACTATGTGAACTACAAAGAGAGACAGAAGAACTAACTTGAGGGAGACTGAGGAAAAACAACCAGTGCTATATGAAATCCTGTTTAGGAATCTACAACAGTGGGGATAGGCGAGAGGTAGAAGGAAGTAGATTAAAAATTATGTGACATTTGGAAAAGATCTGCAATATATTAATATTTCTGTTATGATCAACTTAGTGAAAGTTGGGCAAGAGGTAGGAGGGATCTCTGTACTATTTTTTTCTTTTTTGGTCGGTCGTGGGGCTTGAACTCTGGGCTTGGGCGCTGTCCCTCAGCTCTTCAGCTCAAGGCGAGCGCTCTACCACTTGAGCTACAGCGCCACTT
>NW_012267269.1:1874617-1892204 GCF_000151885.1 Dipodomys ordii
CCCTTATTTGTCCATCTTACTGATAGACATTTGAATTTTTTTCTACTTTTTGATATTGTGACTGTATCCTAGAAGATATAAAGTCTTTTTATATCCCTAATGACTTACCATGCTGTACATCTTATTTAAATATTTTTTGTTCTTTTTTTAGATATCCAGGTTCGTTGCCAGTTAGAGTTGTGTTAAATTTTTAAATCTCTTATTTACCATATTTATAATTTGAAAATATTTTTCCAGTCTATGAACTATCTTTTCACTCTGGTTTTTATGGTTTCTCTTGATTTTGTACTCATAAGATTATCTATGTATAAAGATAACTTTCTTAGCTGGGCGCTGATGGCTCACACCTGTAATCCTAGCTACTGAGGAGGCTGAGATCTGAGGATCACGGTTCAAAGCCAGCCCAGGCAGAAAAGTCCGTGAGACTCTTATCTCCAATAAACCACTAGAAAACTGGAAGTGGCGCTGTGGCTCAAGCGGTAGAGTGCTCACCTTACGCTGAAGAGTGCAGGGATAGCACCCAAGCCCAGAGTTCAAGCCCCACAACCGACAAAAAAAAGAAAGAAAGAAAAAAAAAGATAACTTTCTTTTCAATTTTGTCACTTTTCTTCCTGTCATACTTCCTTGACAAGATTTTCCAATGCCATGTAAGTCCAACTGATAGTAGAAGCTTATTTTTCAGTCTTTTGCAGTTGCTACTAGTTCATTGATGTTCATATTTGGCCTTTATGTTGATGTTGATGAAATTCCCTTCTATTCTTAGTCTATTTAGCCTTTTTTTTTTTCTGGAAGTAGGAGATATTATAAAGACCTTTATTGCATCACTGAGATAATGACGTGTTCCCCCTCCCATTATTTTGTTAGGGTGTTGGATTAATTGATTTGATTTGCTATTGTCATTTTACTCATTTACTCAACCCCACTGGGTTGAGCTTTATAATACTTTTTAATATACTACTGAATTTGGGCTGCAAGTACTCTGTTAAAGTTTTTGCTGTCAGGATAATTAATACAGGCCTTACAGAATGAGGTAGAAAGTGTTCAGTCCTTTTCAAATTTTTTGTAAGAGCTAGAGAAGCATTGCTGTCAATCTTTAATAATTTGGTAGAATTCACTCATCTGGTCATGGATATCTATGTATTTATATTTTTTGAGAGGTATTTTACTACCCATTCAACATGTTCTGAAATTGATCTGGTTTCTTGAGTTATAATAATTCATACTTCTTCTACTAATCCTTTTTGTTTCTGTAAAGTCAGTAGTAATGTTTGCTTTTCTACTTTTTAGTAACATAAGCCTTCTTTTTTCAAAGTTTTCAAAGAACCAAGCCTTTGTTTTTGAATTGTCTATACTTTCCTATTTTCTGTTTTATTCGTCTCCATCCTAAATTTCCTTTTTTTTTTTTTGCTGTTAGCTTTACTTTTAATTCTTTTTTTCTTTAGCTCTTTAAAATATGATTTATTGATGCAGATGTTAACATACATCAATTTTCTTGTTATATTATTAATATTTTTATATGTAGATATTTACAGATTCAGATTTCCATTTGTTGTTGTGTGTATATGTTGTGCTTGATTTGTCTCAAAGTATTTTCTTTTCTTTTTTTTTTTTTGGGGGTCCGGTCGTGGGGCTTGAACTCTGGGCCTGGGCACTGTCCCTCAGCTCTTCAGCTCAAGGTTTGCGTTCTACCACTGAGCCACACCGCCACTTCCGGCTTTTTTTCTTTTTTCTTATGTGGTGCTGAGGAATCGAACCCAGGACCTCATGCATGTAAGGCAAGCGCTCTACCACTGAGCCACCTTCCCAGCCCCTCAAAGTATTTTCTAATTTCCCTTTTGAGTTTTTCCTATGACTTATTGGGTGTCTTATGAGTGTCTCTTTTTGTTTTGTGTTGTTCTGTTTTGAGACAGTCTTACTACACAGCCCAGGCTGGCACCAAACTCAAGATCCTCCTGCCCCAGCTTTCTAAATGCTGGGGTTACAGACATACACCATCGTGCCTGGCTACCAGCGTATTCAAGAACTTCTGCTTACTTGTGAAATTTTCAGTTTTCCTTTTGTTACTGAGTTCCAGTGCTACTATCAGAAAAGATATTTTTGTAATTTCAGATTTTGTTTTAACATTTAAGATCTGGTGGCCTATACTAATGAATGGTCATATGCACTTGAGAAGACTATTGTTTTTTATTATTGTTACTTTTTGCTGTATCAGGTTTTTTTTCTGTGTGTGCCAGTACTGAGGCTTGAATTCAAGGCCTGTCCCTTAGCAAGCATAGAGCTGCTGTACCAATGGAGTCATAGTTCCATTTCTGGCTTTTTGGTGGTTAATGTGATAAAAGTCTCTCAGATTTTGTCTACTGAGAATGGCTCTGAACTGTAATCTGCAGATCTTAGTCTCCTGAGTAGTTGGGATTTCAGGCATGAGCCATTAGCACCTGACTTGGCACTAGGATTTGAAATTATGGTATCACTGTTGCTCAGCTAGCAATCTATCACATGAGCCATGCCTCTAGCCTGGCATTTTGCTGGTTATTTTTTTTTTTTTGGTCGGCTGTGGGGCTTGAACTCTGGGCCTGGGCGCTGTCCTTCAGCTCTTCAGCTCAAGGCGAGCACTCTACCACTTGAGCTAGAGCGCCACTTCCAGTTTTTTTTTCTGGTGGTTTTATTGGAGATAGGAGTCTCACAGTCTCTCCTGCCCGGGCTGACTTTGAACCGTGATCCTCAGATCTCAGCCTCCTGAGTAGCTAGGATTATAGGCGTAGCCACCAGCGCCCAGCTTGCTAGTTATTTTGGAGATGGACTCTCTCAGATTTTTCTCTCTGGGCTGGCTTTGAACCACGATACCCTGTATCTCAGCTTCCTAAGTGCTACTGGCATCCAGCTGAGAAGACTATTATCAGTGGAAAGTTCTAATTGCTTTATGGTATTGCTCAATTCTTCTGCATTCTTACTAATCTTCTACCTGGCTCTTCACATTATTGCAAGTGGATTGAATTTTCCAGCTATTATTATTATTATTTTGTCGGTCGTGGGGCTTGAACTCTGGGCCTGGGCGCTATCCCTCAGCTCTTCAGCTCAAGGCTGGTGCTCTACCACTTGAGCTACAGTGCCACTTCCGGTTTTCTGGTGGATTATTGGAGATAAGAGTCTCACAGTCTTCTCCTGCCCAGGCTGGCTTTGAACCGCGATCATCAGATCTCAGCCTCCTGAGTAGCTAGGATTACAGGCGTGAGCCACCAGCGCCCGGCTTTTCCAGCTATTATTATAGAATTGTCTTTCTGTTTTTTGGTGGCACTGGGGCCTCAAACTTTCACACTTGCTAGAAAGGTGCTCTACCACTGACCCTTCCTTCATACTAAAAAAAAAAAAATTCGGGGCTGGGAAGGTGACTCATTTGCCTTGCATGCATGAGGCCCTGGGTTCGATTCCTCAGCACCACATAAGCAGAAAAAGCTGGAAGTAGTGCTGTGGTTCAAGTGGTAGAGCACTAGCCTTGATCTGAAGAGCTGAGGGACAGTGCCCAGGCCCAGAGTTCAGGCACCATGACTGGCAAAAAAAAAAAAAATTCTGGGGCTGGGAAGGCTCAGTGGTAGAATGCTTGCCTTGCATGCATGAGGCCCTGGGTTCGATTCCTCAGCACCACATAAGAAAAAAGAAAAAAAGCCAGAAGTGGCAGTGTGGCTCAAGTGGTAGAGCGCTAGCCTTGAGCTGAAGAGCTAAGGGGCAGTGCCCAGGCCCAGAGTTCAGGCCTCACGACCAGACCCCCCCCCAAAAAAAAAAGAAAATTCTGTCAGTTTTGCTTCATACATTTTATGGTTCTATTATTAGCTCCATATGTTTCTTTTGTATATTTTCTTGCTAGATGGCACTTTTTGTTAATACATATTTCTTTGTCTCTTGAAACCTTTTTCACTTAAATTCTATTTTGTCTGACAATAATATAAACACCAAATTTTCTTTTGTTTGCTATTTGTATGGAATCTCCTTTTACTAAAATGAGTCTGGTACACAGTATATATGAATCAAATTTTTATAATTTAATCTATTCATCTGCCTTTTTTTGGTCAGTTGTGGGGCCTGAACTCTGGGCCTGGGCGCTGTCCCTCAGCTCTTCAGCTCAAGGCTAGCACTCTGCCACTTGAGTCACAGCGCCACTCTTAGATTTTTCTGCTTATGTGGTGCTGAGGAATTGAACCCTGGGCCTCATGCATGCAAGGCAAGTACTCCACCACTGAGCCACCATCTGCTTTTTTTAAAAAAGGGACTTTGGTCCATTCACATTTAAAAACAATTACTGGGCCAGGCCCTTATCTGTAAACTATGAGAGGGTACACATCATGGGAGGATCATGGTTCAAGGCCAACCCAGGCAAAAGGTTGTCAAGACAACATCTTTTTTTTTTGGTCAATCATGGGTCCTGAACTCCGGGCCTGGGCGCTGTCCTTCAGCTCTTTAGCTCAAAGCTAGCACTCTACCACTTGAGCCACAGCGCCACTTTTGACTTTGTCTGCTTATGTGGTGCTGAGGAATTGAACCCAGGGCCTCATGCATGGAAGGCAAGCGCTCTACCCTGAGCCACCTTCCCAGCCCTTAAGATACCATCTTAACAAACAAGCTGAATGTGGTTCATGGCTAATCTCATCTATACAGGAAGCAGAGGTAAGAAGATCCTGGTCTGAGGCCTGTCTGGTCAGAAAGCTTAAGACTTTATCTGTAAAATTAAAGCAAAACAGGCTAGAGCCATGGTTCAAAAAGTAGAGCCTATATGACCTCTAGTTTAAACTCCGGTACTGCCAAAATCAATTAATTATTTGCTAATATGAAATATTTTCTTCCACTATTTATTTGTGTCATTTAGGTGTTTGTTTTTTCCTCTGTTCCTCTGTTATTTTCTTATTTTATGTATTGTTGATTTTTTTTTTTTGTGCCAGCACTGGGCTTAAACTCAGGGCCTAGGCACCGTCCCTTAGCTTTTTTGTGATGTGCCTTTGATTCCTTCTTTCATTTGGTTTTTATATGCTATAGGTATTTCTAAATGGGTTATGTGTTACAATTAAATCTTTTTTTGGGGAGGGGGGTCCGGTCATGGGGCCTGAACTCTGGGTCTGGGCGCTGTCCCCCAGCTCTTCAGCTCAAGGCTAGCGCTCTACCACTTGAGCCACAGCGCCACTTCCGGCTTTTTTCTTATGTGATGCTGAGGAATCGAACCCAGGGCCTCATGCATGCAAGGCAAGTGCTCTACCATTGAGCCACCTTCCCAGCCCTACAATTAAATCTTAAACATATATATTGTAATTTTTCATTTATTTGTTTTATGTTACTGACAATTGAACTCACAGTTTTTCACCTGCTGCATAAAAACTTAATATTGCTGGGCAGTAGTAGCTCACTCCTGTAATCCTAGCTACTCAGGAGGATGAATTCTGCGAATCATTATTCAAATCCAGCCTTTGCAGGAAAGCCCATGAGACTCTTATCTCTAATAAATTGCAAAAAAATAAAGCCAAAAGTGGAGCTGTGGCTCAGGTGGTAGAGCAGTAGCGTTGAGCACAAAATCTCATGGAGTGCACTCATGTCATGAGTTTAAAAATAAGAACAAATTAAAAAAAAAACTTAATTAAAAAATTTACATGTTCTGTTTTTCTTAGAAAAATGTCACTTATATAATACTTTGAGCCAGGCGCCGGTGGCTCACGCCTGTAATCCTAGCTATTCAAGAGGCTGAGATCTGAGGATTGCGGTTCAAAGCCAGCCAGGGCAAGAAAGTCCATGACACCTTATCTCCAATTAACCACCAGAAAATCAGAAGTGGTGCTGTGACTCAAGTGGTAGAGTGCTAATCTTCAGCTGAAGAGCTGAGGGACAGCACCAGGCCCAGAGTTCAAGACCCACAGCCAACAAAAACTAAAACCAACTTTGTCTACTTCTTTACACGTACTATTCAAGTTTGAGTATTTTAATTTTACTTACCATGTATCCAATATGATAACTAAATAGTTCATATAATTAAATTACTAAGATTTAATTGACTTTTGAGTGTTCTTTATTATTTCTCAGGAGCAATACCTCATTTTTCCTACAATAACTCACTTTTTTCTTTATTTTTTAACACTCATCTCACATTTAACACTGAGTAGACAGTTTATAGTATCAACAATATGATTCATGATCTGATAAACTTCAGTTCTTGTTAGATCTCCCTATAATAGGTATTGCTATGATAATTACACTTCTCCTTCCTAATATTAATTGTAAAAGTTAAGATGTTAATTTAAAGACACTATGAAAATCCCAGAACAAACACATTGCTCTGTGTAGTATACTATATGTATGTATGTATTTATATATTCATGGTAGTGCTGTTGTGAGGCACCCTCCACACCTCTCTCTGCTCAACACAGCCTCCTTTGGGCAACCTGGTAAGCAGGTTAGGCAGGAACATTACTTGATAGGGTTTATTGGGCAGCCCCAAAGTCATTGGTGTCAGCCAGCAAGACAGTTGTTTTTACTACGTTAATCAGCTCACATCCTGCAACTTTCAGCATCTCTCCTGTTTGTTAGAGCTCATTTAATTTTTTTCTGTGCCTCCTGGCACAGCTGTCCACTTGAATGGTCCAACTCTATGTCCTGAAATGTAAATAGTCCTGTCTATGAATGCAGCTCAGCTCTAGGAACTGTTGGCCCCTGGAGTTTTCATGGAGCTAATCTTTCTGATCCAATCTGATATGGCTAATCTTTCTTTCTCAAAGCCCCTTCTTAAGAAGAAACCCTTGAGGCTGGGAAGGTGGCTCAGTGGTAGAGTGCTTGTCTTGCATACATGAGGCCTTGGGTTCAATTCCTCAGCACCGCATGAGCAGAAAAAGCCAGAAGTGGTGCTGTGGCTCAAGTGATAGAGCGCTAGCCTTAAACTGAAGAGCTGAGGGACAGCGCCCACACCCAGAGTTCAGGCCCACAACCGGATCCAAAAAAAAAAAAAAAGGAGAAGAAGAAACTCTTATACACCAACCCAACTTGACCCCACTGAATCTCAAAACTTACTGCTTTCTTCATTTGCTTTGCAATTCTGGGGATTGACCCTAAGGCCTTCTGCATGTAAGACAGCCACTAACCAGACCACTGAGCTACACTGGCAGTCCTTCCCTCCTTTTAGCACGAGATGAAATAGGGAGGTATGGAAAAGAGAGAAATACTTCCTGACCCCATGCAAGAAATGGTAGAAAAGCCTTCAGTTACTGGCTTGTATATTTATTTGTTTTTGTTTTGTTTTGTTTTTGGGTCCGGTCGTGGGGCCTGAACTCTGGGCCTGGATGCTGTCCCTCAGCTCTTCAGCTCAAGGCTAGTGCTCTACCACTTGAGCCACAGCGCCACTTCTGGCTTTTTTCTTTTTGCTTATGTGGTGCTGAGGAATTGAACCCAGGGCCTCAGGTATGCAAGGCAAGCGCTCTACCACTGAGCCACCTTCCCAGCCCTGGCTTGTATATTTATGTGGTTAACTTTACCATTGTTCTTTCTTTTTATGGCTTCAAGTTACTTCTGTCTCATCTTTTCATTTCATCATGAACAACCCTCTAGAACTTTTTATAAAGCAAACCTACTTCAGTGAACTTCTTGAGTTTTTATCTGACAATGTATTATTTCTCCTTCATTCCTAAAGGATAGATTTGCCAGCTCCAGTTCTTGGTTAACAGTGTTTTTCATTCGTGGTTTTTAGCTTGTCATCTTAACTTGTTTCTTGTCTCCTTGGCTTCTGATGAAAATCAGCTGTTAAGCTAATTGAGAAACTCATTTCCTGTAATTACTTTGTCTGGCTTTCCTTAGTTCATTGATCACATTTGGATAGTTGATTTATCCTCATTTTTTGTTTGTTATTTAGTGGACTTTTATTTCTTTTTTTTGTCGGTCGTGGGGCTTGAACTCTGGGCCTGGGCGCTGTCCCTCAGCTCTTCAGCTCAAGGCGAGCTCTCTACCACTTGAGCTACAACGCCACTTCCGGTTTTTTTTTCTGGTGGTTTATTGGAGATAGGAGTCTCACAATCTCTCCTGCCCGGGCTGGCTTTGAACTGTGATCCTCAGATCTCAGCCTCCTGAGTAGCTAGGATTACAGGCGTGAGCCACCAGCGCCTGGCGTGGACTTTTATTTCTATGAGTCTAGCATTTGCCTGTAGGAATAATGTGTTTGGCAATTAGTCTTATTGTCTCAGCTTCCTCAGTATTGGTTTCTGTCCAGTTCTTATCTCCTTCTATGAATGAGCCATATTTATCTACTTTATATTTTTGTAAGTGTTTTTGAGAGTTGGACATTCTTGAGTATTTATTTTTATTGTAGAGGACAGGAGTTTCTTGTTTGCTTTTCTAGACTATTTTTAGAGCATGCATGTTATTTACATGTGGTCACTGACATTTCTATTTCATTACAACTTGTGTTTCATGAGTTTAATGAAGGATTTCCTTGAATTAATAGCTTCAAAAAGAAAGAAGATTGTGTCTAAACCTTATAATAGGTCACGTGCCACTGCTGCCAACAGGATCAAAACTAAGGCAAACCTTGTGACAGCACCTTGGACAAACCACAAGACATAATCCCCACTCACTGCCCTGGACCAGCTAACAGTTGCAGGAATTTGGGCTGCTGTTTTCAACTGTAGTGTGACTGAAGAATTGCTTTACACCTTTCTCTTTCCCTTCCCTACATCAGTAGCATATATTATTTGTGTAAAGGGGAATTTCAATGCAACATTTCTACACATGTATGCAATGTATCCCAATCAATTTCATCTCTTACATCATTCTCTGTGCAGCTTTATTTCTTAACCATTCTACCCTAGCAGCTCTTATTTTGTAGCAATTAAGGACATATAAAAGAATATGACATGTTAAAGATGTGCTAATCATGTGTATTTGGATTTCAACTCTCTGGTCTGACTTTGGGTAAATTGCTGAACCTCTGTTCTTTATATGTTGAAATAGGTTAGATAATATGTTAAAAAGTATTAATAACTGGAATTACAATGTTATACTGGTACTAGTTGGTATCCTATTTTATTGTTAGTTGTTAAGTATGTATTACATACACATTCCCTTCAACAGTTCTGTAAAATTAGTTTCATAATTTAGAAAGGTATTAATGGTTTTCCTGAAGTATAATTAGGCATCAAACCCAGAGCTGACTCAGGCTGCCATTAACAGCCCTTTTTTCACTTTCCCTTTTATCTGAGTTCAAAGTATCTAATTTCAAAGTTTTATTTTTCTTCAGGAGTCACATGCAATAGGCAAAAAGCCTGAAAATCCAGCAGACCTGATTGAAGAAGGAGAGCTTATCCTATCTGTGAATATCTTGTATCCTATTATATTTCAAAAGGTCAGTAGTAAAACCTTTTGGGTTTTATGGATAATATGTCTAACTCTCCTTACCCTTTTCCTTTTGTCAGTTGTGGGGCTTGAACTCTGGGCTTGGGCACTGTCCCTGTGCTCTTCAGCTCAAGATGAACGCTCTACCGTTGAGCCATAGCACCACTTCTGGTTTTCTAGTGGTTTATTGGAGATAAGAGTCTTATGGACTTTCCTGCCTGGGCTAGCTTTGAACCATGATCCTCAGATCTCAGCCTCCTGAGTAGCTAGGATTATAGGTGTGAGCCACCTGTGCCTAGCTCCTTACCCTTTTTTTTTTGTCGGTTGTGGGGCTTGAACTCTGGGCCTGGGCGCTGTCCCTCAGCTCTTCAGCTCAAGGCGAGCGCTCTACCACTTGAGCTAGAGTGCCACTTCCAGTTTTCTGATGGTTTATTGGAGATAGGAGTCTCACCGTCTTTCCTGCCCGGGCTGGCTTTGAACTGCGATCCTCAGATCTCAGCCTCCTGAGTAGCTAGGATTACAGGCGTGAGCCACCAGCGCCCGGCTCTTACCCTTTTCTTGTTGCATATTGAACCCAAGGCAAGCATGCTAGACAAACCCTTTACCACTGAGCTATATCTTTAGGCCTTATTATTTTTGACATAGGACTTAATCATTTGAAGAGTTATTTGAACCTCAGCGTTCAAAATAAATGCAAATATATGCTGTCTGACATTTTTAGAGCTGACAATCCTTATTCTTGGGGACTTTGTCTTTATTTATTTATTTTTGTTTCATCCTGGGGCTTGAACTTGAGGCCTGAGTGCTGTCCTTGAGCTCTTCTATTCATTTTCTGGTGATTAATTGGAGAGAATAGTCTCAAAGGCTTTCCTGCCGTGTCTGGCTTTGATCTGCAATCCTCAGATCTCAGCTTCCTGAGTAGCTAGGATTGTAGGCATGAGCCACGGCGCCTGGCATGTACTGGATTTTCTGGTGATTGATGTAGAGACTAGCATGATGGCTCATACTGCATATAAATATATATTTTTAGCTGTTCCGGTGGCGCTACTAGCACCCAGCTGGTACTTTGTTTTAATAAGGTATTTCTTTCTGATACCAAAAGAAAGTGAAATGCCAGTCTTTCAGTCCAATAGAATTACAGGCCTAGTATTGAAATGGATAACTGATTTCTGCATTAAAGTATATATAAATATCCAGTGATTCTAATTTATGAATTCTTGAAGATTTTTGCAGCACAGATGGCTGGTAGAGGAATAAACCTTGTTCACCAATTCAGAATAATGGGGAAATTATGTATCTTTGGTGAAGATACATAGAATTAATGAAGAATTTCTTAGGAGTCTCAAAGCATTTCCTTCTCCCTCTCCCAAGTGCTGGGTATCTAAACCAGGCTTGCACATGCATAAGAGTGTATGTATCCTAAACTCTGATGAGGTCTAATTGAAGTATTTTTTTTACAGAGATTGTATTTACAAAAAAGTATTGACGAAGCATCTAGAATTATTTTGTTTGAGATCTCAATAAAACATGAATAACAATTAACCTCTTGGTTTCATAACCTGAAGATAAAGTATGGATTGCCTGGGCTAGGAAGTTGGCTCAGTAGTAGAGCACTTGCCTTGCATAATCGAGGCCCTGGGTTCGATTCCTCAGCACCACATAAGAAAAAAAGAAAAAAAGCCGGAAGTGTCACTGTGGCTCAAGTGGTAGAGCGCTAGCCTTGAGCTGAAGAGCTGAGGGACAGCGCCCAGGCCCAGAGTTCAGGTCCCACAACCGGAACCAAAAAAAAAAAAAAAGTATGGATTGCCTGACTTTATTGGTGTAAATTCCAGGAAAATAATCCTAATGTTATTAAGTAGTTTTTTTATTATAAATTTCAACTTAAACTAGAGAAGTTCTGTTGGCAAATAATTATGGAATTTAATTTAATCTATAGAGATAATTGTGTGACAATACAGATTAATGATATCAAATGGAAGATTATTACTAATATTTCCTTTGTAAGAAGAGAAGGCATGCTGTACCACATAAGGCCACAGGGTGAGCACCAGTCTTGGTGCTATGGTAGAAAACAGAGGAAAAGTCATAGACCACAACTTTTATGGGTTTTTCTATAGGAACATCGAGGAAGAACATGGTAAACAATTTTGGACTGGTTTAAATATTCCATTGGGCTTTGGAGCAACAAGTTTGATTTCTGTTTTCTAGTCCCTGGTTCACTTAGGTTGATTGGGCACCTAGGGCAATATTAGCTTTATGAGTAAAAGTTAAAGAAAGTGGTTTCAGATCTGGAATGCAAATAATTTATAAATAGCTTTTTTTCTTTTTCCTCTGTGCTAGGGATTATACCCAGAGCTTTATGCATGGTAGGCAAAGTCTTAACCACTAAGATACACCTTCAGCTTAACAACATTCTCAGTTTGGTCTTGTAATTAATAGATGTGAAATAGAGAAATCAGAATCTAAAAGAAAAAAATTAATAAGTAAATACAACATAACAATTCATGAAGACAATTTGTTTTGCAGTGCTGGGGATCAAACCCCAAGGCCTCATATGTGCTAGGCAACTGTTCTACCACTGGGCTACAACCCCAGCCCTAGGGGACAATTTAAATTAAGAAGGCCAGTAACTTTGTTTAGATCTAGTCTTGACAGGATTTATGGTTTAGCTGCTTTGTTGGTAAATGGACACTTATTGTTTGACTTTTAGCATAAAGAACATAAGCCATTCCAGACGATGCTGGTTTTGGGCAGTCAAAAGCTCACAGAACTGAGAGACTCAATTTGCTGTGTCAGTGACCTGCAGATTGGTGGAGAATTCAGCAACACTCCTGACCAAGCTCCTGAGCATATTAGCAAAGTAAGGTGATTCCCCACCCCCGTAAAAGGAGTAATAATAATAAGCTATGGAAATAGTTTTTACTCTAGCAGGTTCATCAGTGTGCTAATAAATGCTTCTCATTATATTCTATCAAATTGCAGTTGTATCTCTTTCCTTCCTTTCATCTCATTTATTTCTCAACAGTTTTATGGACATATCTGGACAGTTGGTCTCTTTGATTGTCATACAACCTATCCTCATTATAGCTTTTTGCCTTGTCCTGTATTCCCCATTCTTTCCCTATTCCCTTCCTTTCTCTTCCCTTCCCTTCCCTTCCTTTCCTCCTTCTAACCCATTTTTTCTGCTAGAGCTTTGTGTTCAAGGTATGTCCCTAGCCTTACTGTCACATTTAACTTTACCCATAGTGTACCCTGTTTCAAAATCTGTCTCCAGCAATAAGTAGGAGTCTACTTTTGTCTCATTAGCACTCCTTCACCTTTCCATGTGCAACAGAAAATCTTTGGGGCACTTCTTTGAAAGGAACAAAGTGGTAGGTTGACTGCCTTTTTCAAGTGATTGCTTATCAAAGCAAGCCCAAGGTCTTGACCCTTCCAAATTTCAGCACAGAGCAAAATTAACTGGCTATATATTACCTGGTACAACCTTGGGAGAGGACTCCAGATTTATCGATCTACTTATGAAGAGAGCAATTTCTACTAAAGATATTCGAAAGATACTTAAAGGATGAAGATAGAACTTGGACAAGAACCAGTACTATTTCCTTTATAATTCCTTTATAATTCCACCTAAATGTTAGCTATACTGTTTCTTCTTAGTCTGACATATAATGGTGAATTTGTGTATCTTCATGTGGTCTATACCCTTGTACCTGAGTATTCAGGTAGGAAACCTTTTCCCTTCCTCTTTGCATCTTAGAAGTTGGTATTCACATTTCCAAACCCAGCTTAAGATAACCGTTTTTCTTAACTTTTTATGTGTCCAGTACCTTTACATGTGTCCCTCATAGTACCGTTGCATTGTCTCAGTGCTATTTGATGTGCATCTGTTGGTTGTGTTCCAGATTTTTTTTTCTTTGTCAGTTGTGGGGCGGAACTCTGAGCCTGGGCACTGTCCTTGAGATCTTTTGCTCAAAACTATGACACTTTGAGTGACAGAGCCACTTCTCATTTTCTGGTGATTAATTGGAGAGAACAGCATCAAAGGCTTTCCTGCCTGGGCTGGCTTTGATCCCCGTGCTCAGATCTCAGCCTCCTGCGTAGCTAGGATTGTAGGCGTGAGCCACAGCAACTGGCATGTTATGGATTTTTTGGAGACTGATGTAGAGATTAGCATAAAAATACTTTTTTTAGTCAGGTGCTGGTGGCTCACGTCTAAACCTAGCTATTCAAGAAACTGAGATCTGAGGACCACTGTTCAAAGCCAGCCTAGGCAGGAAAGTCTATGAGGCTCTTCAATTAATCACCAGAAAATCAAAAGTGGCACTGTAGCTCAAGTGGTAGAGCACACTCGCCTTATTCTGAAATGCTCTTATTCTGAAATGCTCAGGGAGAGCGCCCAGGCCCAGAGCTCAAGTCCCATGATGAATGGTGTGTGTGTGTGTGTGTGTGTGCTCACAAGTCCCATGATGAATGGTGTGTGTGTGTGCGCGCGCGCGCTCACAAGTCCGATGATGAATGGCGTGTGTGTGTGGTCCAGAGCTCAAGTCCCATGATGTGTGTGTGTGTGTGTGTGTGTGTGTGTGTGTGTGTGTGTGTGTGTGTGTGTGTGTGTGTGTGTGTGTGTGTCCTAGGGCTTGAACTCAGACCCTTAGTGTGTGTGTGTGTGTGTGTGTCCGTCCTAGGGCTTGAACTCAGACCCTTAGTTTTTTGCTCGAGGCAAGTGCTCTACCACAAGCCGTAACTTCACTTCTAGCTTTATGATGATTAATGGAGATAAGAGTCTCACAGACTCTTTGGTCTGGCTTTTAACAGTGATATTTAGATTTCAGCCCCTGAGTAGCTAGGATTACAGGCATGAGCCACTGGCTCCTAGCTTAAATATTGAGTTTTGTTGTTGTTGTTTTGTTTTTTGTTTTTGCGGTCCTGGGGTTTAAACTCAAACTGTCCCTGAACTTCTTTTGCTCAAGGCTAGTTAGTACTCTACCACTTGAGCCACAGCGACACTTCTGGCTTTTTCTGTTTATGTGGTACTGAGGAATTGAACCCAGGGCTTCATGCATACTAGGCAGACACTCTACCACTAAGCCACATTCCCAGTCCTGAAAATGGTTTTAAGATAGGTTTTCAAAGTTGTCATCTCAGTGCTTTTGGAGGAGAAAAGGAAACAAGCGGAATTTTACAACTGCTTAAAACAGGAAATAGAGATTTGTCTTTTTCTTCAAAAGAGAAGAAAGTTTCGGTGTTCTCAAAGTTTCTTAATCACTACCAAAAAAAAAAAATAGAGGTATAATTATAAAATAGTAAAATGCCCGGATTCACCCTTTTTATTGCACACATGTCATTGTTAGAGAACTTTGAGTTCAATCTGGGAATCACGCTTACCTCTAGGAAATCTTGGAGACTCTTCTTGGTTGGGCTTGATTAGTGCTAGTACTTCAGTGTTAATACCTTCAGTTTTCTAAGCAGCAGCTACATGACCCATAGTCCTACTTAAAAAATATTAACATTTACTGTTAGGTTCTCCCTCTTCCATTTACTAAAAATAATAATCTCACTATTAAATGAATACCTACATATGCTAAATATATGATATTAGAAAGAATTAATAAGGTGCTGGAGGTGTGTGACTATCATAAAAGTACTTGCATAGAATTTTTTTTGCGGGGGGGAGGTTAGGTTGTGGGGCCTGAACTCTGGGCCTGGGCGCTGTCCCTCAGCTCTTCAGCTCAAGGCTAGCGCTCTACCACTTGAGCCACAGAGCCATTTCTGGCTTTTTTTCTTTTTGCTTATGTGGTGCTGAGGAATCAAACCCAGGGCCTCAGGCATGCAAGGCAAGCGCTCTACCACTGAGCCACCTTCCCAGCCCCTTTGCATAGAATTTTACAGGTAAAAAAAGATAGTTCAGAGAACTTTTCTGTCAGTTGCCCAGTAAGCGGTGAGCGGCTGGATTCACATCTATGTCATTTCCCCTTCAGAGCCCCACATTTCCTCTTTGCCCAGTTGGTGGCATTATATGGCTTCTTATGTCTCTTCCCTCCCCTTTTGTTTACTTGGTGCATAGGCACTGAGTGACACCTTGCAAGACCTTCTAACATGGACTTTATTGAGCTGTTACGTGCAGAGACCTGTTTACTTCTTGTACTCCAACTGTTTTAACGCTAATGAGATTTTGCTATTGATAACATCATGTTGAGCCTTAAAAGATTTTATTTTACTGATTGGCATTTGTATTGTATAGTGAGTATTTTTTCCTTTTTGGTCTCTGTTGGAAAATTTCAAACCTCTACACAAGAGTAGTGTAATACAGTCTTGTGTATGCATTACCCATCGTCAGCTGTTCTCAGCATTTTGCCAAATGTCATGTATTATGCCGTGCCATTGTTATACCAAGGGAAATATTAAAAAGTCCCTGATGTCATTGATGTGGATAAGTTTGGCATGTATTCCACTGGCAGTCATGGAACAATAATAGTCTAGTCTAACCAGTAAGCCAGACGAATGATTATCTATCAGGCTATCTCTGTCATTTATCATCTATCCATCTTTTTTTTTTTGTCGGTCGTGGGGCTTGAACTCTGGGCCTGGGCACTGTCCCTCAGCCCTTCAGCTCAAGGCAAGCGCTCTACCACTTGAGCTACAGCGCCACTTCGGTTTTCTGGTGGTTTATTGGAGATAGGAGTCTCACGGTCTCTCCTGCCTGGGCTGGCTTTGAACTGCGATCCTCAGATCTCAGCTTCCTGAGTAGCTAGGATTACAGGCATGAACCACCAGCGCCTGGCTTTCCATCTATTGTTTTTTAAGGTAAAAAGAGCAAGTTTATTTGAAAGTGAAAGTAGTGAGATTCTTCAGAGAAGGACTACAAAGAGGAATCCCTTGAATAAACTATTTTTTTATTAATTTCATGTGTGACAGGACTTAATTGGTCCACTATTTTCAAATCTATTTTAAAACTTTAATATATGTTTTGCCAGTATTTGTTTTTGGACTATGAGAATTCAAGAATGGAATCTATTTTTAAATTAAACATATAAAATTGGTACCGGTATTTTCTTTTTAACAAGAAAGGCAGTCTGGGGTTTGAGCTCAGAGCTTTGCATTTAGTAGCAGGGGCTTTACTTCCTGATCCACACCTCCAGCCCCTTAATGATCAAGTATATTTTTAATGGTTCTCATGTTTTGATGTCTGATCAACCATTTTTATTTGTCTGAGATAGTCAATCTTTTTTCTTTTGTCAATAATCTGGGAAAATTGTTTCTTAGAGGAACTCTGAATATTTTTACACATATTATTCTATTATTAATTATAAACTTCAATAAAGGGAGAATGGCGACATAAATTTAACTTGAAGACTTAACCAAGTTTATCCAGCACATCTCTCCCAAGACAGTTTCCGTCACAACAGATTTTAAGACTGTCTCTAAAGTTCTAACATAGCTGATTTGAATATTTACAAGCTAACAGATGACTGTCAAATGACCATTCTTGTCTAGTGATTAATAGTACCAGTCCACTTAGCTTACACTGAATTAGTAAAACAAGTAACTTTTTTTGAGTCATATTGTCATGTTTTACTTTATTAATGTCATTAATATAGAATATGGCATTGCTTCTCTAAAGAGTGATTCATCAGCACAAAACATGGCGATTTTACTTTATTCTTTCAGTTAATTTTCCATATTAAACATAACAAGTAACTTCTATATTGATTGGTTTTTCTTCCTCTCTTGGAATTTGATCAGCTCAACTAGTTGAGATTCTGACACAGTAGGGAAACTAGTTAGTAACTGTAGCTGGTTGACATTGGAAATTAAAATTCATTGTGAGTGATAGTACTCACATTCTCTGCTACAACCAAATAAGGAAAGATTAGTAATGGACAACATTTAGATGGAAACCATTTTTTGTTTTGTTTTTGTTTTTTGCTGGTTGTGGGGCCTGATCTCTGGGCCTGGGCGCTGTCCTTCAGCACTTCAGCTCAAGGGTAGCGCTCTACCACTTGAGCCTCTTCCAGCTTTTTCTGCTTATGTGGTGCTTAGGAATTGAACCCAGGGCCTCATGCATGCAAGGCAAGCACTCTACCACTAAGCCACCTTCCCAGCCCTGGAAACCATTTTTGTTCTTTGAGAATTTACCTTGCAATTGCTAAATATGTTTAAAAAGTTTTTGTTATTTAAGCTGCTTAAGATGAAGTTCTTGACAAACATTTTTTTTTTGGGGTCCGGTCGTGGGGCCTGAACT
>NW_012267269.1:1892919-1899724 GCF_000151885.1 Dipodomys ordii
TTGAGCTGAAGAGCTGAGGGACAGTGCCCAGGCCCAGAGTTCAGGCCCCACGACCGGACCTCAAAAAAATAGAAATTCATATTCTACCTACCAGTGAGTTATGGAAAATTTAGAGAATTTTAAAAATATACATTGAAATTATAAAAAAGAAGGCTAAAAAAACGTAACTCAGTGATCTTTGTTATTACTGGGGAAATAAAAAAGATGTAACTATTTAGTTTTTTTAATTGTAGTATCCAAAATAACTGTACTATTTGCGCATATATATATATATCTGTATATATACATATATATATATATATATATATATAAATTATGTTGTCTGTCTTGTGTCAGTCATGGAACTTGAACTCAAGGTTTGAGTCTTTAGCTTCTTCACTCTGGCTAGTGCGATGAGAGTCTCATGACTTTCTTGCCCAAGCTGACTTCAAACTGCAATCCTCAGCTCTCTCAGCCTTCTGAGTAACTAGGATTATAGTAGCCACAGGTACCCAGTTTGCATATAATTTTATTGAAGTTATTTAATTTCTAATTGGGTTACATGAATCTCAGGAAAATACATATATTTAAATCACTCTTAGTGATTGAAACAGTAATAGGATAAGAATGAAAAGAGCCACAAAAATTATGTCTGAGACAAAATAGTGGGTGAGTCCTACTAAATTTCAAATAAGTTTATGACTTGAACATATTCTATGAAGATCAACAAAGTTATTGTAACATAGTAGAGTGATTTTATGATATATAAATTTTGCAAGATTATTTGAACATTTTGATAATTTTTAGGAGTAGGCTTTCTTTTAATACCATCTGTTTTCTTTTAGGACCTATATAAATCAGCCTTCTTTTATTTTGAAGGGACATTTTACAATGATAAAAGATACCCGGAATGCAGAGATTTGAGCAGGTATAGTTTTCCAAAATTTTCCCTATTTGTAATTCTCAAATTAGTGATAGCTCCATAAATCCTATTGTTGAACTTTTGAGGATCTTTGCTGAAAATTACTTATAAATTTTGTATTGAACTTTAAAATTGTATTGAACATGGTACATTGAACATTACATCCAAAAAACTAGATGCCACTGAGGCATTTTATTAACCTGTATTTAGTTGATATCATTTTAATCTTTGGTTATTTAGTTGATAGTACTTTCTTGCTTGTCCTGTGTATGCTACTGCTTGCCCTGGGTGACTAGAGATCTATTTGTATCCATGTAAGGATATATAATATGTATATTATGTATAATATGTATATTATGACAATCCTTTTTTCTTTTTCGTCAGTTGTGGGGCTTGAACTCTGAGCCTGGGTGCTATCCCTGAGCTCTTCAGCTCAAGGCTAGTGCTGTACCACTTGAGCTACAGCGCCACTTCCATTTTTCCTGAGTGGTTTATTGGAGATAAGAATCTCAAGACTGCCTGGTGCTGGTGGCTCATGCCTTTAATCCTAGCTACTCAGGAGGCTGATATATGAGGATCACGGTCAATGCCATCCCAGGCACAAAAAGTCCTTGAGACTCTAATCTCCAATAAGCCACTCAGAAAACCTGAAGTGGCACTGTGGCTCAAGTGATAGAGCGCTAGCTTTGAGCTGAAGAGCTGAGAGACAGCACCTAGGCCCAGAGTTCAAGCCCCATGACCGACAAAAAAAAAAAAAAAAATCTCAGGGCTTTCTTGCCTAGGCTGGCTTTGAACCTTGATCCTCAGATCTCAGTCTCCTGAGTAGCTACTGGCGTGAGCCACCATCACCAGGCTGATGACATTTCTTTGGTACACAAATACTAGAATCCAGGGCTGGGAAGGTGGCTCAGTGAGTGGTACGGTGCCTGAGGCCCTGGGTTCAATTCCTCAGCACCACATAAGCAAAAAGAATAAAAGCCAGAAGTGGCTCTGTGGCTCAAGTGGTAGAGTGCTAGCCTTGAGCTGAAGAGCTGAGGGACAGTTCCCAGGCCCAGAGTTCAGGCCCCACAACCGGACCCAAAAAAACAAACAAAAAATACTAGAATCCTTGTTAATATCTTTTTTTGTGTGTTAGTCTTGAGGCTTTAACTCAAGATCTGGGTTTTACCCCTGAGCAATCTTGCTTATTAGCTTTTTCACTCAAATCTGGTGCTCTGCTACTTGATTCACATCTTCCAGCTTTTTGTTGGTTGATTGAAGATGAGAGTTACTTTGTCTGCTTGGACTTGCTTCTAACCTCAATCCTCAGATTACAGACTCCTAAGTAGTTAGGATAACAGGCAAGAGCCATTGGCACCCAGCCTAGTATCTTTGTTGTTGTTGTGGTTGTGGGGCTTGAACTCTGGGCCTGAGCCCTGTCCCTCAGCTCTTCAGCTCAAGGCTAGTGCTCTACCACTTGAGCTATAGCACCACTTCTGGTTTTCTGGTGGTTTTTGGAGATAAGAGTTTCATGGAGTTTCCTGCCCAGGCTGGCTTTGAACCAGCTTTGAACCCCACAATCCTCAGATCTCAGCCTCCTGAGTAGCTAGGATTACAGCATGAGCCGAGGGAGCCCGGCTTCTATTATCATTTATTTTTTTCTTTCCGGTTGTGGGGCCTGAACTCTGGGTCTGGGCGCTGTCCCTCAGCTCTTCAGCTCAAGGCTAGTGCTCTACCACTTGAGCCACAGCGCCACTTCCGGCTTTTTTCTTTTTGCTTATGTGGTGCTGAGGAATCGAACCCAGGGCCTATGGCATGCAAGGCAAGCGCTCTACCAAGCGCTCTACCACTGAGCCACCTTCCCAGCCCGCTTCTATCTTCAGCTCAAGGCTAGTGCTCTACCATTTGAGCCACAGTGCCGCTTCCAACTTTTGCTGCTTACGTGGTGCTGAGGAATCAAACCCAGGGCCTCATGCATGCAAAGCAAGCACTTTACCACTGAGCCACCTTCCCAGCCCAACTTTTAATTTTTAATTAAGGGCCCCAAAGAGCTATATAGTATATTACCATATTAAGCATTGAAACTATGAAATATGAAAATATTAATCTTAGTAAGCTATATATAAAAAATGTTGTCCAAAGTTAAATGAGAAGAGTAGCATTAGTGTCTACACAGCCACTAAAATTCTTATAAGTGGACGAGAATTTGGCAGACAATATAATTCTGAAGATAATTTTGATCTGCTGGACCCCACTTTGAGAATTATTCTGATAGATGAAGAAAATTCAGTGTTCTTAATCCGAAAATGTGTCAGTCACTATGGTCTTTCTGTCAAGATGGCAGCTCTCCAGTTTACTGGGTGAGCTAGATAATCTGAAATACTGAAGGTACAAACTCTTCACTCGTTTTTTGGAACAATGCTACATTCTTGTCTTTTTTCCCCATCTCAGAACTATCATTGAATGGTCAGAATCCCATGATCGAGGCTATGGAAAGTTGCATACTGCTAGAATGGAAGATTTTACCTTCAACGACCTAAAAATTAAACTGGGCTTTCCTTACTTATACTGTCACCAGGGAGACTGTGAACATGTTATTGTCATTACAGACATAAGGTATGTAGCAGCATTTGGAGCATTTTGTTATTGTTTGTTATTTAATATATTATAAAAGTAGTTTTTATAAATTAAAATAGATCACCACTGTCACTTGCCTTGGGAGCAGCAAAAATATCTGCTGTGGAATAATCAACTCTTTGCATCCATTTGTATCTTCTGTTGTTAACTTTTGAAAATATATAAGAAATGCTTTACTGTTAGTAAACTACTGTTAGGTTAAATGTCTAATTTGGGGGGGGGTTGGGGGGAGGGTCGGTTGTGGGGGTTGGACTCTGGGCCTGGGTGCTGCCCCTGAGATCTTCAGCTTAAGGCTAGCACTCTACCACTTGAGCCTCTGCCCTCTAAGTAGCTAAGATTACAGGCGTGAGCCAGTAGCACCTGGGTAAATGTCTATATATTTTTAACACATACCTATTTTGTATATAAACAGCTAGTACTTAGGTAGTAGCAGTCATCTATTTTGTATCCTATTATGGCCGTTTGCTATTTTCAACTGTATTCTTAAGCTGTTTCTAAGAAGTGGTGGTGGTGGTGGTGGTGGGTCTGTCTGTGTGTGTCTCTGTGTGTGTGTGTGTCTCTCTGTGTGTGTGTGTGTGTGTCTCTGTGTGTGTGTGTGTGTCTGTGTGTGTCTGTGTGTGTGCGTGCTTTACCACTAAGCTATATCCCTAGCCTTATTCTGAGGCTCTTGTCCTTTTGCCAAAATGTAAGAGATCAAAGGAAACTGGAGGAAAAGAAGAACTGTTTTAATATTTGACAAATGTAGAGTTTTAAATGCTTTGGTAAGATTTTAATTGGAAAGGAATTAAAATAGTTAAGAGGAGATTTGGGGATTAGTTTAATATTTGATATAACTGATACCTCTTTCTCATGAATAAAGCTATTCATTTCCTTATTTAAGAAATACCAGTTAAGAAGGATCAGTGTGAAGGAATAGGCCCAGCTCTATTGCTTAATTCCATTTGAGAAACCATTTTAAATCTTGATTAAAGCAATGATATACCATGTTTTTATTAAATGAGTACAAAGAATTAGTGATTTTGGAAAAGTCCCTTGCTTCTACTTCTTTATAGTCTCAGTGACTGATGTAAAAGTTAGCCCATGCACTCACTCAGTTTAGGAAGCTTCTACAGAGTAAAACATAGTAAAGATGTGGGATGCATTTGAAATAATAGATCTCATGGGAAAATGAAATTCTCATTTGATAGCCACGTAGCAGACCTAGAACACAATGTGCTGGGAACCTGGAGCCATGTGCATTGAGAATTCATGATGGAGAAGCATGACTTGGGAGAAAAATAGAACCAAGAGAGCTCTGTTGGTGCTTTGCTTGTGTATGTGTGTTAATACTGGGCCTTGAACTTAAGACCTCACAACCTTCCTTAGCTTTTTTGTTCAAGTCTTGGGGACTTTCTGTCTGAGCTGGCTTTGACCTTAGATCCTCAAATTTTAGCCTCCTGAGTAGCTATGATTATACTGACACCCCGCCCTCCACTGATGCTTTTAACATATGTCGTCCACTGTTCAGTCACAAAATTGGGAACCAAATTAGTCACTACATTATATCCAACCAGAAAAATGTCTACTGAAGAGATGGGCTTAAATAAGTAGTACTGTCATAATTTAAACATTACTTAACTAAAAGTATAGTAGTTCTAGCTATATAACAAAGTTGAGTAGCTAATTTTTTTTTTTTAAGTTAAGCATAGAGAGGCTGGGAAATTGGCCCCATGGTAGAGTGCTTGCTTTGCATGCATGAGGCCCTGGGTTCAATTCCTCAGCACCGCGTAAGCAGAAAAAAGCCGGAAGTGGTGCTGTGGCTCAAATGGTAGGATGCTAGCCTTGAGCTGTAGAACTGAGGGACAACGTCCAGGCCTAGATTTCAGGCCCCATCACACACACACATACATTAAGCATAGAAAGCATTTGTAAGAGTCAGAACTTATAAACCTCATGTTCATATGAACTTTTTTTTTATACAGAATTTGTGTTTTGGTAATGTTATTAAAGTTTATATAAGGTATTCTGTTCGCTTTTCTCAAATGCAAGGGAATATGCATCGTAGCAAATGTAAGATAGAGAGAAGCTAGCATTGTAGTTCAGAAGTAGATTGTTTATTCAGTGTACATAAAGTGTGGCTGAAAACAAGTAAAAAAATTGAGTTTTAGTTTCCTTAAGTGCTTGTAGTATAGGCATAGTGCTATAAAAGGTATCCGTTCTAAGGATAAAACCGACTTTGTTGAGAAATCTTTATTAGTGACTTAAAAAGGCATTTTCATCTTGTAGGTAATTTAATTATTATTATTAAATATTACCACCAAAAGTTTAATCATTTTTTATGGGTAAGACAGTGGGCTTGATCTGTAGACTGTACTGGCTCCTTGAATTCCTTTGTCCTTCTATTGCAGTTTTTTGGTTTTTTGTTTTTTTTTTCTCAATTGTGGGGCCTGAACTCTGGGCCTGGGCGCTGTCCCTCAGCTCTTCAGCTCAATGCTAGCACTCTACCACTTGAAACACAGCACCACTTCCCGCTTTTTCTGCTTATGTGGTACTGAGGAATTGAACCCAGGGCCTCATGGATGCAAGGCAAGCGCTCTATCACAGAGCCACCTTCCCACCCCCTATTGCAGCTGAGTATGATTTTCTTCCAAAAAAAAAAGTCAAGTGTTAGGACAAGAAATATTTAGGCTAATAGGTGATTTCATTTTTCAGATTAAGAATAAATTGGCACATAATGTTTTAAGGGATTTGTCTGAAGCTGTGCAGCTGATTAGTGGCAGGGCGAAGGCTAATTTCCACTTTTTACAGTTTAATTTTTTGAATGTTATCATACATGTGAAGTATAGAGTGGTTACTTTTTACATAGTTTCTTAAAACAACATTTCAGCCATGCACCCGTGCTTCAAACCTGTAATCCTAGCTGCTCAGGAGGTTGAGTTCTGAGGATCATGGTTCAAAGCCAGCCTGGGCAGAAAAGTCCCCATGAAACTTTCATCTCCAATTAACTACTCAAAAAAAACTGGAAGTGGCACTGTCGTAGATTGCTAGCCTTGAGCAAAAGAGCTCACACAGCATCCAGACCGAGTTCAAGCCCCACAACAGGAAGAACAAAACAAAAAAGTATTATAATTCTGATACCTAAAACTAAAATCCCACCAATTCATATTATACCAGAAGCCAGACATAGATTTTTATTTTATTTTTTGGTTGTTCGTGGGCCTTGGCACTGTCCCTCAGCTCTTCAGCTCAAGGCTAGTGCTCTACCACTTGAGCCATAGTGCCACTTCCAGCTTTTTTAAATTTAAAAAA
>NW_012267269.1:1899814-1907105 GCF_000151885.1 Dipodomys ordii
GCTCAAGGCTAGCACTCTACCACTTGAGCCACAGCGCCACTTCCGGATTTTTTCTTTTTGCTTATGTGGTGCTGAGGAATCAAACCCAGGGCCTCAGGCATGTAAGGTAAGCACTCTACCACTGAGCCACCTTCCTAGCCCATGAGTACATTTCTTATCAAGCATTGTAGCCTCCTCCTTTGTTTCCCTTTCCCATCCCATCCTCCCCCCAACTTCAAGCTTTTTCTGCTTATGTGGTGCTGAGGAATCGAACCCAGGGCCTCATGCATGCACTCAACCATTGAGCCACCTTCCCAGCCTGACTTGGATTTTTAATGACTTAGACTATTTTAATAATAGTAATAGTGGAAAAAAATAAAAAAAAGAGCCAAATTGATAACCATTCAAGCTAGGAAAAACATCATTGAGTATTCTGGCTCCAACTAAGTTCCTTAAGTAAAGGTTCTGAGTGTTAAAACAAGGATTCTCTGATGTCATACATTTAAGAAATGCTGTATGCGGGGCGCCGCTGGCTCATGCCTGTAATCCTAGCTATTCAGGAGGCTGAGATCTGAGGATCTCAGTTCAAAGCCAGCTGGGGCAGGAGCATCCATGAGACTCTTTTCTCCAATAAACCACTAGAAAACCAGAAGTGGCGCTGTGGCTCAAGTGATAGAGCGCTCACCTTGAGCTGAAGAGCACAGGGACAGCGCCCAAGCCCAGAGTTCAAGCCTCACAACCCACAAAAAAAAAAAAAAGAAAAGAAAAAAAATGCTATATACAGTAGCTCCTTTTTAGAGGGTAATAATATTTTAGCATGAGAGATCTACAAACTCACATGAAAGAATACCTTGCGGTTAGAAATGTGGCTTAGTACTGTTCACAATAGCTAGGATATGGAAACAACCCAGATGCCCCACCACAGATGAATGGATCCAAAAATTGTGGTATCTATACACAATGGAATATTATGCAGCCATTAGAAATGACAAAATAATGGCATTTGCAGGGTAATGGATGGAGCTAGAAGGAATCATGTTGAGCGAGGTAAGCCAAGAGCGAAGAGACAAACAGTACATGGTCACCCTGATAAGTGGATGCTAAATCCAAAATGTTAGGTGATACGACAAAACTAACAGGACTTAAGAAACAAAGAACTCCCACTCATCTGGTCGAACCACTACTAAATATCCCCATGCTGGTGATCACATGTTATACACCATACATATGTTATAGACTGTGATAGACAATTTGCTCCAGGAAAGTTAGAATGAACTTGTGACTTTAAATGAGCATCATTATTCCACAATACTGTGAAATTCCGGAAATTATGTAATCACTTAATCACAATCAAAAAAAAAAAAGAAAAAGAACCTTGGGGAAGGTAGGGAGGGAAGGGGATGGTAGGGGAAAAACAATGGAGGGGGTAACAATGTTCAAGAGGAAGTGTACTCATTACCTCACTTATGTAACTGTAACCATCTGTATAGTATCTTTACAATAAAAAAAAAGAAATGTGGCTTAGTGATAGAGTGCTTACCTAGCATGCATAAAGTCCTGGGTTCGATTCCTCAGCACCACATACACAGAAAAAGCTGGATGTGACTCTGTGGCTCAAGTGTTAGAATGCTAGGCTTGAGCAAAAGAAACTCAGGGACAGTGCCCAGGCCCTGAGTTCAAGCCCCAGGACTGGCAAAAAACAAAAACAAAAAAACACCTTGTATAATCTAAAATATTGCTGGAAGAAAGGATTTCATGTAACAGGTGAGTCAAACTTGGTATAACAAGTCAGTTTAGCTAAATCTTTTGTAACTAAAATTTGAAAATAGAATCTTATGTTCCTAATAATTGAAGTACACATAATGTTTTATATATCATAAGTTTTTACCAAAATACTTTCCATTTTCTCACAAATGATAGGCTTGTGCATCATGACGACTGCTTGGATAGAAAACTTTATCCACTTCTTACTAAAAAGCACTGGCTATGGACCAGAAAATGTTTTGTGTGTAAAATGTACACAGCTAGGTGAGTGGTACCTATTTTTTTTGTCTCTAAAAATTAAGTACTTTGAGCACTTGTTTTCCATTTTGTATTTAAGCAATCTTGTCTTGAGATTGTAAGGACCCTTATCTAACAGGGAAAGCACTAGTCAGTTTAGTAGGTTAAAATAGAGCATTTTGTTTAAACTAAGGATTGAACCCAGGGTCTCCCACATGCTAATCCACCTGTATCCTACCACTGAATTGAGCTTCTAGTCCTGGGGCTGGAACAAACTCAGTCCCTAGGCACTGTCCCTGAGCTGTTTTGCATAAGGCTGGCACTCTATTTGAGCCACAGCTCCACTTCGAGCTTTTGGTGGTTAATTGGAGATCATAGACTTTCCTGCCAGGGTTGGCTCAGTCTCTTAAGTAGCTAGGATTGTATGAAGCACTGGTGCCTGGCTCCCAGGAGCATCTTTAAGTGAGGAGATAGATGATTGATAGATGGATAGAGCCATATCTTAGGTTATATATATAACTTCAGGGTTGAAATATCTAGGTGGCCTCTTGCCCAGAGTTTACAAAACCAGCTCCACCCACCATACAGCTTTTCCTTAGTGAAAAAATGGAGCACATTCCATACAATGAGGTCAAAATAATTACAAAAGTTTTATGGTATGGTGTAGTGACACACAGTTCTAACTCCTAGGTAATTTGAGCCTGAGGCAAGCAAAGTATGAGTTCAAGGCTAGTCTTAGGTAACATAAGACTCTGCCTCAGAATTTTTTTAAGGTGGGGGTTGGGGGCGGTGGATGGGGGATGGATGTGTATTTCTGTGATAGAATAGTTGCCTAACATGCACAATCTCTGGGTTCTAGTCTCAATACTGCCCAAAGTGTAGTGTTTATATGAGTCTGTATGTTTACATTATTACTGCAAATGGGTGAAAGTTTTAAAATTATTTACAGCAATAGAAAATAAGTTAGTGTCTTCATCTGGCCTTGGGTTAAGAAGAGCCATAAGAAACAGCAATCACCATCCTAACTAATTGACAGGCAGAGATCTGGGAAGATCACAGTTCATGGCCAGCCAAGGAATTAAAAGTTTGAGATTCTAGCTCAATCAATGACTGACAGAGATGGCATGCACCTGTTATCCCAATGATAAGGGAAAATAAGTAGGATGACTGCAGTTCAGGCTTGCCTAAGCACAAAGTGAGACCCTCTGTACAAAATAACTAACATAAAAAGGGGCTGGTGAACAAAGCAGTAGAGCACATGCTTGAGTTCAAATCTCAGTTATTGCTCCCCCCCCAAAGAAAAACATAAAGTAGTTGAAATTAAATGAAAGGATATTAAAAGGCAAACATTCTAGAATACTAAATTGTTTCCAAATTAGCCATTACTATATTTCACCAGTTTTAAAATAATTTAGTGCTTAGCTGTGTGCCAGTGGCTCACGCCTGTAATCCTTGCTACTCAGGAGGCTGAGATCTGAGGATCGAGGTTCAAAGCCAGCCCAGACAGGAAAGTCCATGAGACTCTTACCTCCAATAAAACCTCCAGAAAACCCGAAGTGGTGCTGTGGCTCCAGGGGTAGAGTGCTCGCTTTGAGCTGAAGAGCACAGGGACAGCGCCCAAGCCCAGAGTTCAAGCCCCATAGCCAACAACAACAAAAGAAATTAGTGCTTGCCTTGGTAGCATGTATATAAACTTGGAACGATGCAGGTTACCATAGCCCCTGAACAAGAGTGCCATGCAGATTTGTGAATTTTTTTTTACTCCACAATAAGGAGTGTCTACAATAATTTGATACATTTCAAATTAACTAGGAGAACTAGAAGGCTCTCAGAGCTCAGAAATGGTAAGAATGCTTTATCAGTTACAAACATGCATCAATTAAAAACAGAAAAATACTAGCTGGGCATGGTGACATACATTCTCAGCACTTGGGAAATGTCAGCAAGATGATCTTGATTTCAAGGCTAACTTTGGCTACTTAGCAAGACCTTGTCCCCCCCAAACAAAACAAGGGCATATAATAAAGTTAAATTAAGAAAAAGTATATTAGGTTAAACATCTAGGAAACATGGTTTTCAAGTGGCCTATTGAAAGAAAGTGACCATGTCAGCAGGACAGCTATGCTGCAGCACACGTATGATCTTTTCCTCTACATCTGTAGTTTCCTCTACTTATCCTTAAAGGAAATCTTAGGGAAACAGTATCTCATTGTTAGGTGCCTCCTTGACTTAGTACTTGCGTAAGCTGGTAATAGTGGAAATGTCTTATTTACATATTACATCATGCTGTAGCATTAAAAAATGATGCACACCTCTTTTTTTAAAAAAATTACAGGTGGGTGACGAACAATGACAGTTTTGCACCAGAGGACCCATGTTTCTTTTGTGATGTTTGCTTCCGAATGCTCCACTATGATTCAGCTGGCAACAAACTGGGGGAATTCCTTGCTTATCCATATGTTGATCCTGGAACCTTTAATTAATGCAAAAACAAAAACCAAATGTTTGAAATATCTTTTACTATTTATTCCAAATATATTTATTTTGTGATTTTCACTTGGGTTGTTTTTATCTAATGGATTTATAGAAGAGCTTTATATATTCTAATTATGTATATGGGCAGATACACAATTCTCATTCATTTCTCTGAATCCATTGCTTGCCTATTCTGTATCCTTAGTGGTTTTTGTTGTTCTTTTGTTTTTGCTAAGGACAGAATATAATTAATGATAAATCAGGTATCAGAAGTATTTTGAAAATTCTTTGAATGATTTTTTTTTTGGGCGGGTCCTGGGGCTTGAACTCTGGACCTGGGCACTGTCCAGAGCACTCTACCATCTGAGTCATAGTGCCTCTTCTGGCTTTTTTTAGTTTATTGGAGATAAGAGTCTCACTGAGTTTCCTGCCCCGGCTGGCCTCAAACCGTGATCCTCAGATCTCAGCCTCAGGTAGCTAGGATTACAGGCGTGAGCCACTGGCACCCAGCTTCTTTGAAGAATTTGAGAGCTACACCTTCTACCATGAAGCTTCCAAGGTAAAGATCCTTCAAATATCTGTAGGGAAAATCAGGGAGAAGTTAAAAATGAGCAAATTATTTCATAAACACAAATTAGGAATGATTATAATTTTGTAATAGGTTGTGATAGGTTTTTATAATATAGAAATAAAATATACAATGCTCTTTTTCTTTGGATGCTAGTCTTAGGGCTTGAATGCAGGGTCTGGGTTCTGTCCCTGGGCTTTTTTTGTCGGTTGTGGGGCTTGAACTCTGGGCCTGGGCGTTGTCCCTCAGCTCTTCAGCTCAAGGCGAGCGCTCTACCACTTGAGCTAGAGCACCACTTCTGGTTTTCTGGTGGTTTATTGGAGATAGGAGTCTCACGGTCTCTTTTGCCCGGGCTGGCTTTGAACCGCGATCCTCAGATCTCAGCCTCCTGAGTAGCTAGGATTACAGGCGTGAGCCACCAGCTCCCGGCTCTGGGCTTTTTTGTACTCCAGCTCCACTTCCAGCTTTTTTTTGGGGGGGTGGGGATGCGGTTGTGGGGCCTGAACTCTGGGCCTGGGCACTGTCTCTCAGCTCTTCAGCTCAAGACTAGCGCTCTACCACTTGAGCCACAGTGCCACTTCCAGCTTTTTTCTTTTTGCTTATGTGGTGCTGAGGAATCGAACCCAGGGCCTCTTGCATGCAAGCTACCACTGAGCCACCTTCCCAGCCCCATGTTCCAAGTTTAATATAAAAAAAAAAACAACTGATTTTATACTACTATGGAGGTATGCAGGGGCAAGTTTTGTGGATTGCTACTTCTGGCTCACTCATTCTTGGACAATAATACTAAGTATGTTCTTTTGGGTCCCTTTTATAATAGTTACTCCTTTTTCCATTCAAAAGGGAACATAAATAAATCCCCTGATCAAAATCTTGTGGAAATCCTTTTGGTTATAAAATTTAGTACATTCTTTAAAAAAACAAAATTTTTTTTTGCTCGGGGGGTGGGGTGGGGGATCGGTCGTGAGGCTTGAACTCTGAGCCTGGACATTCATTGTTCCTCAGCTCTCCAGCTCAAGGCTAGCACTCTACCATTTGAGCCACAATGCCACTTACGGCTTTTCTGCTTATGTGGTACTAAGGAATCAAACCCAGGGCCTCATGCATGCAAGGCAAGCACTCTACCACTGAGCCACCTTCCCAGACCTCTTAAAATATTTTAAATGTTCAATTTTCACTTTTTCTCTTCTAGGTTATATTTACATCCAGCTGAATTCCATATTTCTCTGAATGGCTAAGAACATCTTACCATTACAAAGCCTGTTTAAAAGATTTGACAGTAAAGGTATTTTCATGGACTCATATATCAACATCCTGTTTCTGGCATGTCTAAGGGTGCTCACATTCACATTTAGTGGATTAGCACAAAGGACTAGACACCCCTCAATGGCTGCCTTATTTTGTGCCTAAATTTTTACATTCTTGTATCCAATGGTGCTAACATTGATCAAACTGAAAATTCTGTTAGAAAAAAAATCACAGCTTTAAGATGAGTGATTTACCCAAGTCCTAGAAGTCCACAGGTAAAAAATTATTTTGATTCCTTTATTAATATTGTATTTCTTATAGCTCTTGCAATAATTTAGAACGGTTGGTTTGTTTTTGATTGGTTTTCACTTCTTACAACAGATTAGCTAATCCACTTAGGTATCAGATAAAACATTACTATACTAGACTTTTATGATTGAGAATCTTGTTCTGCTAGTTCTTGGGGCTAACACTGTCAAAGACCTATTTACTAACAAAACTGAAAAAAAAGGAACAATATGTTGCCCAATATGTTACTGATCATTTATGGCAGCTGGTATCCCCATTAAATTCATGTCAAAACAATTGCCTAACTTTATACATTCTGGAACTATAAAATCCCTGAAATAAGACTTTATTGAAATGCAACTTTAGTAAATATACCATGGCTTTTACACGTATCAATGTGAGAAGCAAAAGCAGATAATAAAGTAGGGAATTTATCAATACCTCCATAGTTAGAAATTAGTTCTTTGTATACTGATGAGTACATGTGCAAAAGACCACTGTATAGAAAAGCAATAGTATTCCCTTAAACATCTCTCTCTAGCTTCAAAATCCTTTTCAGACATTGATAGTTTTACTTAGGAAAAGGACAGTTGTCTCTAACAGCACTGTTAAGAGAATAACACAATATAAGCATATAGTAGTAGCATATAAGCATATAGTAGTAGATTCTTCATTTCTTGGGGGCTTAGAGATATAGGTTTGCTATTTCCAATACATAAAAAAAAAAAAAAA
>NW_012267269.1:1907355-1910571 GCF_000151885.1 Dipodomys ordii
GAACCCAGGGCCTCAGGCATGCAAGGCAAGCACTCTACCACTGAGCCACCTTCCCAGCCCCTCCTTGAGACTCTTATCTCCAATAAGCCACTAGAAAACAAGAAGTAGTGTTGTGGCTCCAGCAGTGGAGTGCTTGCCTTGAGCTGAAAAGCGCAGAGACAGCGCCTAAGCCCAGAGTTCAGGCCCCACGACTGACCAAAAAAATATTTAAAAACTTACTAGTGAAGTGCTAGTAGAGTTACAGAAGCCTCTGTTCTGGTATAAGATTTCATGGCAGATCTCACCTTGCCATAACATCTTAAACAGGTAAGTTAGTGTAAGTAGGGAACATTGTTAGTGTTCTGTTATCACTGAGTTTGCAAAAACAGGGAACATAATAGTTGTGTGGCTTAAAGTACCCTGGTCAAATTATTTTTATATACAAGCTTCCAATCAGGTTCTCTGAATCTAAAGATACGTCTGAAATTTCTCCAAACTGCTGAGAAAATGGTCGACAATTCTTGCTCTTCAAAATGTTTTCCAGTGATTTTTAAAAAAGCACAAAATAGGTGGGCACTGGTGACTGAGGCCTGTAATCGTACTCGGGAGGAGGCTGAAATCTGAGGACTTCATTGAAATAACCTCAGTGACTTTTTATTTTGGTGCTAGTCCTGGGGCTTGCACTCAGCAAGTGGGCGCTGTCTCTTAAGCTTTTCTGCTCAAGGCTAGTGCTCTACCATTTGAACCACAGTATCACTTCTGGTTTTCTGGTAGTTAATTGGAGGTAAGAGTCTCAAGGACTTTCCTGCCCATGCTGGCTTTGAATTGCGACCCTCAGATCTCAGCCTGGAGTAGCTAGGGTTACAGGAGTGTGCCCAGCCACATAAAACTAAGTAGAACCAATGTTTCTTAAAGTTCTTGGTGATTATAAAAGTGTTAAGAACTCTGTCTGTGAATCACACTATGAGCAAAATTTGAAAATTAAAAAATGGCAACTGTTGCCAGGTGCCAGTGGCTCACATCTGTAATCCTAAATTACTCAGGAGGCTGAGATCTTTAGATCAAGGTTCAGAGTAAGCTTGGGTAGTAAAGTCTCTGAGACTCTGATCTCCAGGTGACTACCAAAAATCCAGATGTGGCTCAGGTGGCAGACTGCTAGCCTTTGGCAAAACTGCATAGGGACAGCTCTCAGGCCAAGTTCAAGCCCCATTACCTGCATGAACTAAAAAACAAAACAACAACAACAAAAAAAAACAACAGGTAACTGTGCTTAAGAAAACAAAACAGACATCCCTGGTTAGAACAAAAATTAAAAATACTACCTTTATCCTCATCAGCTTACTATATCTCTAAGCAGCAGTTAATTAAGAAGTTATTCCCTTAGCAAACCAAAATTCCTTCACTTGTTTTAGAAAGTAGCAAGAATAATTTACTAAGTTTGATAGAAAAAAATTTTTAATCAAAAGAAGTTCACACAATACTATGGCTTAACTAGAGTTTCTGCAAAACAGTAGTTCTGTTGTAAGATCTTTCAAAGGCATAACTCCAATTTTACCAATTCAAAGTTTTGGTGCCAATGAAAACAATTATTCTCGAAGTAAAGCATAATAAATGCCACAAACATTTCTCATATAGTTTCAAAATAAGAACTTAATATCCGAAGTATTTTAGATATGCCATTCTTTAATCTTAAATTTTGTAATAACATTGGTTCACTGTGCTTGAGTCCATATACATAAATATAATGTACTACCTTAGAGTAATCTTTCTACCTTTTGTGATCCTTACATGTATAAAAATTAAATACCAATTCCCTTTTAATATAGCCATGCTTTCAATAGGTTACTTTCCTAACATAGCACTTTTATTAACCACCTCGGCATTAGGGATTGCCTTTTTTCCAATTAAAAATTACTTTGTGACTTCCGTAATGAGTGTTTTTTTTTTTGAATTAGTAACTTAAAAGGATATTTTCAAAAAAAAAAAAAACTTCTTTCATTTTCTGTTGTTACTATTGCTTGTGGAAAAGATCTTAAGATAGTTGAACTCTAAAGCCAGATTCATCCCTATATGTACCCCGTTGGTTCTGTCAGGAATTTATGTGATATCACTGAATGCCTAGCCACAGAACTAAACTACCTTCAAAAGTTAACTTGAGGAGTCATACAAAAAGGTATACAGACCACACATTGCTACCAAAGCAGGGAATGTAAACTGAGATTAAAATTAACTTTTGATAAAGGAGAGACTGAGTACTTGTATAGAAGTAACATTTTATCCAACCATAAAAATGCTCAACTTCTACAAAACTCACACAGTGAAAAGACAGTCTGATAAATCCAAGTTCGTAAAAACGCCACAAAACCCATCATATATGGGAAAAGAGGAAAGATTTATACAAGTAGCAGTTTAAAAATGTAACCTTGTTCTACTATCAATTACACATGAACATAGACACGCTAATTGAAAATATGCTACAACCATGTCTGGAAAGGCAGTTTAGCATTTTCTAAGTGGATTTCACACACACACACACACACACACACACACACACACACACATTTACTGTATAATGTAGTTGTTAATACTGCACAAGTACAATTAGCAATAATGTTCAATTACTTTTAAACAAAGATAAAGGGATCTTCTCCCTCAAAACTTAAGTATTAAACATCAAAACCTATGCTTACAAAATTAAAAACTTTCAGCAGTCTAAATATTTCAAATGAAAACTATTACAAACTTCTCATATGTTCTTTATAGTCCAGGTCAACCTAGTTATCTAGTGTGGAATCCTTGAGCGATATTTCAGTCTCTCTCTCTTCTCCAGATGGCCTAAAGGAGGGGAAAAGGTGTAAAAACTCCTTTAAAATCTATTAAATATGAGCCTTCTATTTTCAAAATCATGAAAAGAAACCCTTGTTCAAAATTTTATTTTACTGTGTTGTATCTTCCCAAATTATTACACAGATCAAGTAAAATAACAAGAAAAGTATCATGCTTTTTAATGGATCTATGCTATCAATATCAATAAAATGGGAGAAATATAGAAAGAGATTTCCCCTATTTTCAGAATTAGAAGATACTAAATTTCAAATACTTGAACAAAACTAAGATTACAGTTTACATAACTAAATAGCTAGTTATTTAGGGTAGGATTACAGTATAAAACAGTTGTTAGTTCTTAATATATTTTCCTCACAATTCAGCGAACTATGAAAGTTTCAATTTTTTTTT
>NW_012267269.1:1910826-1913928 GCF_000151885.1 Dipodomys ordii
GGGGGGAGTGGCCAATTGGGGGGCTGGAACTCAAGGCCTGGCAGCACTGTTCCTGAGCTTTTTTGTTCAAGGTTAGCACTCTATCACTTGAACCACACCTTCATTTCTGTATTTTTTGGTGGTCAATTGGAGATGAAAGTCTAATGGGACTTTCCTGCCCAGGCTGGCTTTGAACCGCGATCCTCAGACCTCAGCCTCCTGAGTAGCTAGGATTATAGGAGTGGGCCACCAGCACCCAGTGAGAGTATTTATTTATTTAATTTTTTTGGTGGGCCGTAGGGCTTGAACTCAGGGCCTGGATGCTTTCCCTGAGCTTTTCCACTGGAGGCTAGTGCTCTACCACTTTGAGCCACAGTTCCACTTCTGGTTTTCTGGTGGTTAGTTGGAGATAAAAGAGTCTCAGACTTTCCAGCTAGGCCTGGCTTTGAACCTCAATGCTCAGATCTCCAACTCATGAGTAGCTTGGATTACAGGTGTGAGCCACCAGTCTTCATCTTAGAGTCATTTTTCTTAAATTGTATGCTACCTAGCACAGTTTCCTTGAATATAGTGGCAAATTAATTTTACATAAACGGTTGGTATTCTTGCCTTTATTGAATTCACTGATTAAAATATAACCCCTACAGCCATGGGTAGAACACTAGTCTAAGTATGGTTGAGGTCCTCAATTTAATCACCAGCAATGTAGGAACTTAAATAAATGAAGCCCTCTAGAAATAACCTTGGAGCAGTACTATGATTAAACATGTAAATGAGAGAAACAGACAAAGACCCATTAAGGTATATCCTCACTTTTTTTTACTGCTGGCCTCATGGTTGTCCTTGTTTTCTTCATTGCTGTCTCCATTGTGTTGCAGCTGATTACTATCTTGGACATCAGATCCTCCATTGAGAGTCTTTGAACCTTTAGAAGAATTCCAATGGAAAGACATTACTTTTCTAATGTTTTCTACAAAGTGTTATAGCATAGCACTTGTTTCTAATATTAAACATTTCATACCTTTGTTTTACATGTGAAACTGCCTAAGCAAGTCCTTTTTTTCCCCAGTTAATTTTTTTGTTATTAATAAGAATTATACAAACAGGTTACAATTCTAGTAAGTCAGACAATGTTGCCCCTTCCTTTCCTTTTCCCCATTGCTCCCCCTCCCGTCCCTGCCTGTAAGTTGCCCTGGACTGCATTTGTGCAACCCTTTGTCCCTTTAGTCTTGTGCCTCTCCTGATACCATTTCAGTACAGGTATACTGTATTGTCGCCAGGTGCTGGTAGCTCATGCCTGTAATCGTAGCTACTCAGAAGGCTGAGATCCAAGAATCATGATGGAAGCCAGCCCAGGCAGAAAAGTCAGTAAGACTCTTATCTCTAGTTAATCACAGAAAAAGCCAGAAGTGATGCAGTAGTTCAAGGGGTAGAGTGCTACCCTTGTGCAAAAGAAGCCCAGGGACAGCTCCTGGAACAGCAAGATAAATAAGCAAATAATACTGTTTTATGGACTGTCATCAGCAAAGGCCTTTAAATAGCTAAGGTTCAGTAAAAAGATTATTACTGTTCTTTATGGAGAAAAGAACTGATTACTCATTTAACAGTTGTTACTAGCAGATAGACTACAAAATGTTACAACTGTTTACTATGTGACTTCCAAGTTTTTTACATAAATACAGATTTTTTAATTATTAGTATTTTTATTAGTATTTTTAATTATTAGTATTTTAGTACAAAATGTTAGCATTAGTGTTTCCTGATAGGATTTTTTGTCTAGTAAGTGAATCACAGGAGCTTTCTTGCCCATCGTATTTTTAAGGAGACCTGATTCCCTAATGGAAGTTTAAAAGAAAAAGTTTGAAATTTGATTTTTAGAGTACATTATAATCATGTACCGATTAAGTATACATATCCAAAATGCTTACCCAGAAGTGTTTAGGATTGCAGACTATTTTGGATTATGGACTATGGGATTTGGAGGGTTACATTTTAAACTTTTTTTTTTTGGTGCTGGTGCTACGGCCTGGGTGCTGTCCCTAAATTTTTGTGCTCAGGGCTAGTGATGGTTAAATCAGGCTCACAGAGCCCAGCACTGGTGGCTGTAATCCTAACTGCTCAGGAGGCTGAGATTTGAGGATCAAGGTTCAAAGCCAGCCCAGGCAAGAAAGTCCATGAGATTCTTACCTCCAATTAATCACCAGAAAACCAGAAGTGGAGCCATGGCTCAAAGTTGTAGAGCACTAGTCCTGAGCAAAAGAGCTCAAGGCTAGCACCCAGGCCATGAGTTCAAGCCCCATGACTAACTCCCCACCATGAGTTAGCAAAGTCTCATGGACTTTCCTACCCTGGCTGGATTTGAATCAAGATCCTTAGATCTCAGCCTCCTAAGTAGCTAGCATTACAGGCATGAGTGACTGGTGCCCAGCTACATTAAGTTTTTGACAGTATTTTCTTATATTTATCTACACAGAAGCAGTTAACTGTAAAAAAAAAAAAATAAAAAAAAGAAGAAAGAAAATTACGTATCATTGGCACAGTGATAAACAACAACAACAGTAATATCAACAGCTTATCTCCACTTTGATGCTACATTTTGGTTACTCTACTTTTTTTGGTTAGAAGGATCAGAGCAGTTGAGGGAGCAAATGTGGTTCTCCAGCATTCTGATACAAGACACAAGAGTATTTTGTCTAACAGAAGTTTTGTTAGGGTTTCTTGTACACCTGACAAGATTTCTTGTGTCATAATGAATGTTGACCAATAATAATGAATTGTTTACCAATAAGCTTTATCACATTTTTACAAGCACTTTCTCTGCAGTATTACCATCTTGAGTCACTATTACCTTCATTCAGAACTATTTGGCTATTTCAAAGTCAATGAATGCGTAACAGAGCCTCGTTATATGAATATTATGTTTCTTCAAAATCTACTTCTTCCAGCTTACTGGCACATGCTGAAGGTATTGTTTGAATGTTATCAAAACCATTTTTTTGGGGGGGGGGTCCAGTTGTGGGCTTGGGCGCTGTCCCTCAGCTCTTCAGCTCAAGACTAGCACTCTACCACTTGAGCGCCACTTCTGGCTTTTTTCTTTTTGCTTATGTGGTGCTGAGGAATCGA
>NW_012267269.1:1914068-1938892 GCF_000151885.1 Dipodomys ordii
GCTCAAGGCTAGTGCTCTACCACTTGAGCCACAGCGCCACTTCCGGCTCTTTTCTTTTTGCTTATGTGGTGCTGAGGAATCGAACCCAGGGCCTCGAGCATGCAAGGCAAACGCTCTACCACTGAGCCACCTTCCCAGCCCCCCTCAAAACCATTTTTAAAAGCAGTCCTTAGTTAAAAACCCAAGCCTCAAAGTCATTAACACATACCTGTTTGTTCCTTTTCTAGTTTTTTGTTTGGCCCTTTCTTTCCTTGGTCTTTGGTTTTATTTGCTTCCTCATGCTGTCTTTGTTCAGCAAGAGATTTATTCAGCACTTGTGTGATGACAGAATCTCCTTCACCAACCAAAAACATGTTCTTAAACTTGTTATACAACATTGTAGACTTCTCCATAATAACTTGACTAACTTTGAATCGTCGTATCTGAGAAAATAATAAATACCATGATTTTCCCTAATCAGTTTATACTTTTGAAAAAATGAGAAAAAATTTTAGAAGCCTATGAGTTGAAATCACTTACTTTTTTCAGTGTTGTAATCATTTCTGTGTGTTTCTGAGCTTGTTGCATTGTGACCTGAAGTGAAGCAAGTTCATCCAAGGCTTCAATGCATCTGTTCACATCCTTTAGGCGAAACAAAAATGTCATAACTGTCAGTTACCACAGTATGTGTGTGTGTGTGTGTATATATATATATATATATATATATATATATGTTCATATATATATACACACTTATACATATATATAACCTATTTCTGAAGATTTTTTTATAAACTCAAGGCAGTACAGATGACCAGTCATTATCCCTTTTATGCTAAAGTTGCATATTTCTACAATCATGTAAGAAATAGAAAACTTAAAGCAGCACTGTAGTTTTAACACTTACAAGATTATCGATTTTGAGTGAATTTTTAATTTCAGCATGTATCCTTTGAAGTCGGGAATCCATTGATGTTTCTATAAATTTAAGTATGTGAAAAACAGTAAATAGTTTTTTCCCAAACTAATATTTCTGTACAGTCTCAGCAAAACATAATGCAAAGAAAAAATTTCTTAGTAATCTTTACTAAGCAACTCAAAGGTTACCCTGCTCTTTTGAACAGATGGCAACTTGCTACATCAAAGCACAAAATTCCCCTATAGCTCCATTTTCTAAAATAAATCTGTATCCAACAATGAACTCCTCTACTATGCACCAAGCTAAAATATAATCTGCTTTACCTTATGCATAAGTTGAAGGAATTTGTACTGGCAGTTACAAAAACCTGACATTAAACAAACATTGATATAAAGTCTTCAAAGTTCACCCGAAATGTTCAATTTATATAAATCCACTAGGATTTGAAACAGTGTACTTGTAGAGAATACACAAAAAATGATATGTAAGTTCAAACCCAATAGAATTTATGTATGTAACTATAATCTTATGTATCTTAGAAAGTGAAATAACTAACCTCGTTTCTTCTCCACTTTCTTAACTTCTGGCTTCTTTCCTTCATCTTTATTCTGCCTATCAAATGTTAACACAAATATTTCAAATCAATGGAACCTTGTGACTCTTATTACCAATACCCATAAAAATTACCAAGTGCCTATTGTCCCTATGTAAATGTAAAAAAATTTCCATAAACTAATATTTGAGACCAAAGGGAACTGACTAGTTTTCATAACTATGCATTAGCATAAATATAAGTAAAATTTGAACATGCTAAATTTAGTCTCTTCTTAAATTTTGGAGGTATGGAGGTTTGAACTCAGAGCTTTGTGTTTACTAGGCAGGTGGTCTACCACTTAAGCCACGCCTCTAGCTCTTTTTGCTGTGGGTTATTTTGGAAATAGGGTCTCACTCCACATTCCCACCCTAACCCTCAGCTGGTGTGAACCATACTTCTGTAGCTGGGATGGCAGCCATATGCCACCACACCCCACTTCTTTTCTATTAATATTGGGATCTCATGAACTTTTTTTTCTGTCAAGAGTAGCCTGGAACCTTGGTCCTCCCAATCTCAGCTTCCCAGGTATCTGGGATGACAGATGTGAACTAGTACACTTACAATGAGATTTCACATTTTGCCCATGTAGGCACATTAAACTGAGATCCTCTCTATCTCTGCTTTGCTAGGTTTACATGTATGAGCCGCTTGTGCCCAGTAAATGTAATTTTTTTAGTGACAACACAAAATGATTTTGAAGTTATCAGAGTGAAATTCTCTTTCCAACAATAGATGTTAAAAGTTTAGTTTCAAGATCAATGGATAAGCAAGCTCCAACAGTTAAGAAAATACCTATTAACAAAAGTCATTTTAAAAAGGTCAAAATTGACCAACTGAATTATTTTCCATATACTTAAAGGACAGTTTGAGGGGTTTTGAACTTGGCTTCAATATTAACTATATTACATTACGATTGTACTGTGATTTCTTTAATTTTTAATTAGATCAGGGACAGGCCAACAAATCAAATGACAGCCATTTTACATACCATTTCACAAATGAAAAGGTACCACTTCAGTGTAATCACAAAAATAACCACTTAAAATTGCAATATTAATTTCTAATACCATAGCTCAGAGCTCAGGCCATATTATGAACCAATTAAAATAGACAAGAACAAAAAAAATACCTAAAAATCAGGTTTTTTTTTTTAAAAAACTTTATTTTAAAATTTTGGTTACAGTTTCATATTGTACTTAACACGTCTACTGGTTAACCTCTCAGGATTAAAAAAAAAAACAAGATTCTAAAGAAGTGAACAACAAAGAAATGTCAAGGAAAGGGCACAACTTGCCCCATTCTTAGGGATTCCAGTTCTTAGCTATTCCAGTTTAATATCTAGCTTCAAAACAAAACGAATTTTTATATTTTCTAAATGAAATAATGTACAACCACCAACTTTATCTACGCTTATAACTTCCAAACACAAAGCTTCATCTTAAGCTTGGTTTAAAAAAAAAAAAAACAGGAATGATGGCCAACCTTAATATGTAGTGTGTACCTTACAGGAAATTTTGTTAACAATCATAACACAGTAATAATGCCATTAATAGTGAAGTCCTCAATTTAGAATCTGGAACATTCTTCCATCAAGGGGGGGGAGGGGGAAATTCAGTCCAATGAGTCTGTCTCAAGATCTTCATCTCTGGTTTGCTCCACTTGTATTCTCTTTTCAGTTACTGGATTAATGCTTTGAGCCCAAAATGAGATATATTTTTTATTACTGTAGATTACATGTTGTTTGGCTGGGAATACAATACAATAAACTTTATTTTGCATAATGCATTTCACACAAGATGCATCTGAAATGCTTTACAGAGCAAAACTGTCCAAGTACAAAGTTTTGTAATAACAGGAGAAGGAAAGAAAACACAAATATTAGAATTCGAGAAAGTCACATTGGAGGACATTCAAAAGAAGCTGAAATACATAAAGAAAACTGAGATACTGAAAGAAGATTGGGCTAGATTTACTAAGCAACAACTAATTTGGGGAGCACAATGACGTTAAAAGCAACAAACAGTCCAACAACTTTTCAGTGGAAAGATAGAAAGGGATAGGTAACAAAAAACTAATACATGTAAGTGGTCCAAATCTAACATTACTGGGAGTAACATTTTTGTGAGATTTAATTTTCAATTACTCCCTCAAGTAGCTGAAACTGCTTATATGTCCTCCAAATAACTAGGAAGCAGTCAATGTACTTGGCTTTTGGCATAGGGATGCATTATATAAAGAAAAACATAAAATTATGATTAGAGCTTCATTGCTCATATTGTCTCAGTATGACCTGGAGCATATTTTTTAAATTACCTCCACTAAGTAAGAACAAAAAAGCAAAGTTTGATCAGAGTGGAAGACACTTCACAGAGCAAGTATTTTAGAGAAAGAACTCAGAAATGACAGTATAAAGGTTACTAGGAAAACAAATGTAATAAAAAGACATGAAGTCTAATCATTTTCATTGCTATCACTTTCCCATTAAATTATATAATAAAGGGGAACAATTCCCCATGGTAAGTATATACTGTTCTCCAAGTATTAAAACAAAGGGAAAAAATTGAGCTTGATTTATATTGCACACATCAAATGCAAACCTTATAAAATATTTTTATTTACTTTTACTGACTTTCTGGACTTCCAACTGTGCTTTAGGGTTTTTTTGCTGGTCTTTAGGGGTAGGCTTGCTGGTGGTATAACCAAAAAGAGTATTTCCTGCTTTCTTTCTCCACCAACATTATTATTGCCATTCTTCTTATACTCAGTATATTATACAAACAGCAGAGGATGAGTATATTTTCTGCAAACCACTAGAAGTTAAAAACTATACTCCAAATTAAAAAATAGTTTTCTGCCTCAGTGAATTTCATTTTCAGAAAACAGTGAAGCCTGAAATATATGTATGGAAGCTTTTTTCTAACATGGGAAAAGTAAGTTTAAAAGGCTTCAAAAACTCTGGAAAAGTCTACTGTTTAAAAATGTTCATGCTAGCCTTAGGGAAAAACGCAAGTTTTAGCAAATAAAAAATACTTACTGCTCGGTTTCCATTTGTTCCTCTTGCTTGCGTTTTCGATCTGCTGCTTCTTTCTCATGTTGGCCCTTCAGCAGATTCCTCCTGTGAGCAGTCTGAAAGTTTCTTCCACCCTTTCTCTTCTGTTTTATTTGAAAATTAGGACTTGCGTAAGTATTGAGTCGGTGACTAGTAGCACTAGTTAAAACTTTTTTGAGGAGAAGTAATTTTTAGGGAGAAATACTTTTATGACTGTGGAAGTAATAGGCAACTTTTTGTCCAGGCATGTATGTGATTGCTTTTAAAGTACAGCAGACTATCTGACTCAGTGCAGTGTTTTAATTTGAATAGGCATACTACTCAGCTAAAATTTTTTGGTTTCTAAAATATTAAGATATGAGACAAAGGGGGCTGGGAAAGTGGCTCATGGTAGAGCGCTTGCCTAGGATGCATGAGGCCCTGGATTTGATTCTCAGCACCCCATAAGCAGAAAAAGCTGTTAGTGGTGCTGTGACTCTAGTGGTAGAGTGCTAACCTTGAGCTGAAGAGCTGAGAGACAGTGCCCAGGCCCAATGTTCAGGCCCCACAATTGACCAAAAAAGAAAAGAAAAATTAAGAAAGGAAGGACACAAGGGGCTGGGAATGTGGCTCAGTAGTAGAGTGTTTGCCTTGCATGCATGAGACTCTGGGTTCAATTCCTTAGTACCACACAAGCAGAAAAAAAAAAAGTGGTGCTGTGGCTCAAGTAGTGGAGCCTTGAGCTGAAGAGCTAAGGGACAGTGCCCAGTCCCAGACTTCAGGCCCCACAACTGGACCAAAAAAAAAAAAAAGACAAAAATCAGAAAGAGGATGATACAGTGAGAGGCTAAATGATCCATGTAACTCAACTGAGCAATTGTACACATAACTGGACATGTTAAATTGAAACCCCCTCAACAAATAAAACATGTATCTGTGACTTGGATCTATACATTCTAAAGGCTAAACACAAAATTGTGGGGGTTTTGTGTGTGCATGTTTTTAAAAAACAAAAGGATACATAGCTTTTTAGTTCTTGGTCATGGGGCTTGAACTCAAGGCATGGGCACTGTTCCTGAGCCGTCAAGGCTAGTGCTCTACTACTTTGAGTCGCAACTCTATATCTGGTTTTCTGATAGTTAATTGGAGAGAAGTCTCATAGACTTTCCTGCCCAAGGTGGCTTTGAACATCCCACTCTTAGATCTCAGCCTCCTGAGTAGCTGGGATTACAGATGTGAGCTACTGGTCCCCGGCTGACACATGGCTTTAGTAAGATTCCTGAATGGCATCCAAATAGTTACACATCACTGATATAAAAGGAATGATGAGGAGGATTTCCTGGGGTAAAATTTAAAACTCTGCAGGCTTGAGGCATAGCTAGCAAATACAAGGCCACAAGTTCAAAGACAATACTACAAAATAAAACAAAAATAAATAAATAAATACACCTTTTAACCTTTGTTGTCCTGGTCACAGCCAACTTGACTCAGTTCTAGTGATTTTAGGTAAGTAGATTATTGGAACATTTCCAAATCCTAATTATGGAAGGGCAAGTTCAATTTAGAATCAAATATAAATGAAAAAGTTTTTTTAATGTCTATTCAGAAATAGACCCAAATTACCTTTTGTAAAAATAGTAAAAGCTTTCCAAGTAAAGATTAAAAACTGCATCAGAAACCCAAAAATAAAACAATTTTTATACGGTATATAAACATTCTACCTTTTCACCTTCTTGATCATCTCCTTCTTCTTCAGAATCAGATGTTGAAGTAACGCCTGTTTTAGCTAAATTTTTCCTTTTTGATTCAACTTCTTTCTTTCCTTCCTTTTTGTCTGGTTCTTTTCTTGGTTTATCTTCTTCCTTCTGTCCCTCTTCATCCTTTTTAAGCTGCTTCTTAGGTGGTTTTTCCTCTTGCCCCTTTTTCTTACTTTTGTCTTCCTCGGGGATCCTATTTTTAAGAGTCCAACAATGGAAAGTGAATTCGTCTTTCATCTGATTTCGTCATCAAGTATTTCAGAAATGAATTATAGCAATACTGATATGTAAAAACAAACACCTTCATGTAAAATGGTGTCGTACCATATCATAGAAGAATACTGTAACAAAATAGCCTCTTGGTATAAATTAAAACATTTAAGATTATAGAGACACTAAGGTTGATAGAAACAGAGTTCTCCACTTTCCAAGCTTCTTTTAATATGATTCACTTGTTCAGAAAAATAGTTAAGTTCCTTGTGCACCAAGGAACTGTTTTTAATCCTAGGATACCACAGCATATAAACTGTTCTTTTGGTGCTGGGAATTGGAAACAGGCCCTTGTGTATGCTAGGCACATGTTCTTCCACCAAGATTCACCCAGCTTCAATTTATGGAGTTATATTCTATATATTTGTACAAGTGAGTATTGCCTTAAAAGCTGGGAAAAAAATAAAACTGTAGAAGTGAAATCTAACACAACTATCTTGAAATTCAAAGAAATACTCTTGGGTTTTTTTGAGGTATTAGGACTTGAACTCAGGGCCTCACATTTACTAGTACTCTACCATTTGAGCAATCTTCAGCCCTCAAAGAAGAAATGGTTTTAAGCATATAATGGTAACTATGGCTAGTCAGTTAAAGCACAGTATCTAACAGTGGTGAGCAGAATAGCAACCAAGTATTCGATGAGCACTTGATTTCATAAACATCACTAAAAAATTACTGACTTGTTTTAGTATTTAATCACTGACTGCTCGTTGTTTATGCAAATTTGAACAGCAGATAGAAGCTCTAGGAACATCAAATGAACTATCCATGGCATTTATGTATAATTAAGAGTAGTTCCTTTGTACACATTTCAACTTAATGCCTTCTTTAAAAACTGTCCATGGAATTTTATTAAAATTTCCACAAATTATACAATTAAACCAATGAATTTTAGAGCTGAAAAGGACCTCCAGTTGCTTCCACACTTGAAAACTTAGAAAATAAAGTTGCAAAAGTTGTATAATAAGCCCAATAATCTCAATTCCAAATCTACTGACCTCAAGGGCGTTTGATATTACATCTGGTGGATGCTAAGGACCAAGCCCAGGGCATCTCATGTATGCTAGATAAGCACTCTATAACTGGACTAGGTGTCAGTTTTTTAAAGCATAAATCTAAGCCAGGTGCCACTACTATGATCCTAACTATTCCAGAGGCTGAGACCTGAAGATTGCTATTTGAATCCAGCCCAGGCAGGAAACGTCTGAGAAACTCTTATCTCCAATTAAACCCCCACACCCCCCAAAAAACTGGACGTTGAGCTGTGGCTCAAATGGTGCAGTACTAGCCTTAAGCACAAAAGTTCAGGGAGAGTGCCCAGGCCCAAGTTCAAGCTCAAGGATGCCTGCCCCCTCTTCAAAGCATAAATCTAGATATGGAAAAGATCTTTAAAATTATAATAGCTATACACCAAAATATGTAGCATTTGAAGTGACTTTTAGGCCTATGTCTCAAAATTCTGAAGCTGGATTATATAGCTCATTGTTATAATAGTACATGTTTCAACAGGTATGAGATGACCCTAGGGGTTGATCTTATGACCACCAAAGACAGTTAAGTTAGGTGTGGCTATCCGTGCTTGTAGTTCCAGCTCATCCAGGTGAGTTGAGACAGGATCATTTGTGCCCAGGATTTTGGGATCAACCTGAGCAACATAAAATACTATCATAAGATCATAAGAGATTGTTTTTCAAGGTTTTACAAACAGTATTAAAGCAAAGAATTCAGTACATCATCAACAGCTTTTTCCAAATGATCCTTCTTGCCACACCTTCCCTGAATTACAGACACATGAACATTTCTCTTTGCATTAGTTCAAGTGATACTAATAAAAATTAATTTGATTATCTTTGTACTAGTTCAAGTTATACTAATAAAATTAGTTTGATTATGTCAATTGAAAAACAGATCCAAACACTCCGTGGCACAAGGATCCAGCAGCTCACGTTAGTAATCCTAGCTACTCAGGAGGCTGAGATCTGAAGATTATAGTTTGAAACAAGCTGGGCAGGAAAGCCAAGGACACAATTATCTGCAACTAGTAGCACCAAAAAAACTGGAAGTGGAACTGTGACAAGTGGTCGAGTGCTAGCCTTGAGCAAATAAGCCCAGAGACTACACAGGTTCTGAGTTGTTATGCCAAGGACACCCCTCAACACACCCAAAGATCTCAGTAACTCACAACCAATATTTCTCAATTTCTAAATCTAGCCTTTTATTCCACTTAGTGCCCAAATTTACAATCAATAGTAACTATGGCCAACATCCAGCTGACTCAAGATGTAATGTTGTAAACTATTGGATTTTAGGATTATTTAGTCTAAACAAAACAAAACCTCACTATAGGGCCTGAAAACTTTAGCTACTTGAAAAGTTGTAACAGGATTAAGGTTTGAGACCAGCCACAAGATTAAAGAGTAACCCTATCTGAAAAATAAGGAGAACATGAGATGTGAATACTGCAGTACCTAAGCAATCAGGGAAGAAAAGTCCAATTATCTTATCTCCAATTAACTACCAAAAAGCCAGAAGTGGAGCTGTGGCTCAAGTAGCAGAGTACCATCTTTGAGTGAAAAGCTAAAGACAGGAGAACCAAGGTCCCCCAGTTCAAGCCCCAAAAATTGTTTTTGTTAAAACCAAAGTAAATCCTTTAATTCTAGCTGAGACAAAAATTTAAGACCTTATCTCAGAAAAATGTTAAAAAACAAAAGCCCTAGAGCTCAAATGGAAAGGTAGAACACTGGCAGGAGAAGCCCTGAGTTCAAGCCCCAGTAACACAAAATACTAAATTTCGCTCTCAAAACTAGTAACACAATCAAAAAATCTAAAATATGCCATTCACTATGGATCAGATAAAATGGAAATCCTCATTTATTAATTTTTTTCAATGCTGTTTATTGAACTCAGGTCCTCCTGCAGGCTGAGCAAATGTTCAACTAAATGAGCTACCCGAGCTACCCCTCCTTGGTTCCTTTAAAAAAAAAATTTGGGGGGGGGGTGTCAATAGTAGGGCCTGAGCTCCAGGCCTGGACTCTGTCCCTCAGCTCTTCAGCTCAAGGATAGCACTCTACCACTTGAGCCACAGCACCACTTCCAGCTTTTTCTGCTTATGTGGTACTTAGGAATTGAACCCAGGGCCTCATGCATGCAAGGCAAGCATTCTACCACTGAGCCACATTTCCAGCCCTCCTGAGCTCCTTTACAAAGATATTATTCCATCAGTAAAACCAGAGCTTTGAGATGTATTCAGCCCTCATGGCTTGGGATGATTAAAATTAGATTAAAATTAGATCAGCTTAACTAGATCATCACTAGGCTTTAAAAAAAAAAAAAGAGTGAGAGGCTGGGAAGGTGACACCTGCCTTGCATGCATGAGGCCCTGGGTTCGATTCCTCTGCACTAAATAAGCAGAAAAAGCGGGAAGTGGTACTATGTATGGTTCAAGTGGTAGAGCGCTAGCCTTGAGGTGAAGAGCTGAGAGACAGCACCCAGGCCCAGAGTTCAGGCCCCACAACCAACCAAAAAGAAAAAAAAAGATTTGTTAAAGAATAATTTCGTTTTTTGCCAGTCCTGGGGCTTGAACTCAGGACATGAGCAACGTTCCTGATCTTCTTTTGCTCAAGGTAAGCACTCTACCACTTGAAGCCACAGTGCCATTTCCAGCTTTTTCTGTGTATGTAGTACTGAGAAATCAAACCCAGGACTTCATGCATACTAGGCAAGCACTCTACCATTAAGCCACATTCACAGCCCAATTGTTTCAAGATCCTAAAGGATATAGGATTTTTAAATTCAGTCTGGTGTCAGAGTTCAGATCAAGGGTATGACTGTCAGATTTAATTCAAAATGGGCTGGCTTCATTTTTCATGGCTCCTAAGGGTTGATTTCTCATAAAAACCTATAAATTCAATGTATCTATAATTAAAGTACAAAAAGATAAGCACATCTGAGGATACCTTACAAATGAGACCATTGTCAAGGAAGCTGACCAAAATAATAATAATAATGAAGTCCTGTACTACCAAAAATGACACCAGTTTGTATCAAGAGAAAGTGAGCTCTCAATAAGAAACACTCCCCAGTTTGTATCCAGAGAAAATGAGCTCTAAATAGGAACACTGAGCTGAAAAAAACTACTCAGTGGATAAGAGAAATGTTTTCCTACATGTCAGATACAACTCTAGATGATAGTGAAAAAGCAGAGAATCTCCACAGGAATCAGCAAAAAGTCATGGAGATGGGGCTGATACAGCATACTCCCAAGGAAAAACAAGATTCAACCAGGAAATGCTAAAATAGGAAGACCTCACAATATATTCCTGGAATTTAATATTTCCTTCCTATAAGTGACTGTTACCTACAATCTCACTGCAGCATCAAACCATATTGCTCTTTTTTTTGGGGGGGGGGCGCGGGAGAGGGGTTGGTTGTGGGGCTTGAACTCGGTCTGGGCACTCTTCAGCTCAAGGCTAGTGCTCTACCACTTGACCCACAGCACCACTTCTGGTTTTCTGGTGGTTATTGGAGATAAAGAGTGTTTCCTGCCCGGGCTAGCTTTCAATCGTGATCCTCAGATCTCAGCTTCTTGAGGAGCTAGGATTACAAGCGTGAGCCACCAATGCCCGGCATTTCAAAACTATTTTTATTTTTTAGTCAGTTGTGGGCCTGAACTCTGGGCCTGGGCGCTGTCCCTCAGCTCTTCAGCTCAAAGCTAGTGTTCTACCACTTCAGCCATAGCGTCACTTCCGGCTTTTTCTGCTTATGTGGTGCTGAGGAATCGAACCCAGGGCCTCATGCATGCAAGGCAAGCATTCTACCACTGAGCCACCTTCCCAGCCCTTCCAGACTGTTTTTAAGTAAATCACCTATTCCAGAGAATCTAAAAGGACTGGTGAACATTGCATTATGAAATTCTTCAGCATATTACTTTACCTAAGTAAATTTATGTCTTTATATACCAAGAAAATCAATTAGTCCAATAAAGATAAATAGATTTTTATTCCCTAAGTTTTCATTCTTTTCAAAAATTTTTGTTCCCCTACCTTATCAAAGTATCAAAATAGTAACACAATAGCAATAGAGCAATACTCTATAAAACAAGAAAAAACTGGTAAAAATGAAAAGTGATCAATGTACATTTACAGTCCAAGTTTTAATTTATTAAGTAATTATACATTAAAATAAACTCACATGTCACTCTCTGAAGGACAGGGCTGTTTTACCATTTTAGGTCTGCCTCTTGGTTTTGGAATCTTGACTTCAGTGGCTAATATTCATGTGGGGAAAAAGACCATTACCAATTTCCCTTTAAAATTGCAAATATCACATAGAATGATTACAAATGATACATACTATATATATTTATTTAGCAGATTACAGATTCAATTACTTGCAAGTTTTAGAAACAATGTCATACTATGGATCAAATGAGAAACAGTAAACAATTTATAGATATAGAGTTATATTCGAATTGTCCTTATTAAGTCTGAGAGAGTTTAAAACATTTTTAATTGCTATTTTAGCAGCAACAAAACTCAATTTCAGGAAGTTATCATTTATAATTAACACTCATGTACATATCATGTATATTTACACAAATATCTTTGGAAGTGAATCAGAACTCACTTTTCTAACACAATTTAATACAAGAATGAATTCCAAAATATTACATAAGTAAATCTCAATCCTTTTGTTCACTTGCTAGTAAACACAAACTAGTATGGCATATATGATGTCAATAGGCCATATAACCTTAATGGAATCACTGTGGTATATGTGGACTGTTAACTTTTTTCAGTAAAAATCTTATTATGAAGTAGAAAAAAACAGTTCTATTTTGGCTAGGTTTTATTTCCTTCATATTAGTCAAGAGCTTTTCAAGATTCTTTCCAATTTGACAAAGAAAATACTAAGCTGGGTGCTGATGGCTCACGCCTGTAATCCTAGCTACTCAGGAAACTGAGATCTGAGAATTGAGGTTTGAAGCCAGCCAAGGCAGAAAAGTCCATGAGACTTATCTCCAATGAACTACTCAGAAAAAGCTGGAGTGGTAGAGCACTAGCCTTAAAACACAAAGAGGCCCAGAGACAGCATCCAAATTGTTCAAGGAGAAGGGAGGGAGGGAAGGAAGGAGGGAGGGAATACAAAGCATATTATGAATATACAAATAAATAGACTAAAGTAATTAAAATATTAACTACTAAGCATACTATATATATGAACACAAAATATAGTAATTACAAATTTTAACAGCAGTTAAAACATATGCTGTTTTTCAGTCTTTATGACTCCATTTGGAAATCTTACACCTCTCTATAAGTAATAGGTAAAATAAATATATTATTCCCAGAAGTTTTAACTTCCTAATAGACTCACTTAAAATGATTTGGTAAAGATTTAATGGGGGCAAAACAAAGAATTATTTCAAACTCAAATGTTCTGACTCAAAGCAGAAACTGAGATCTCCTTTGGAATTATTACATTACAGTCTTATACTGACTATATTTTTGTCAAACACAGATTACATATACAATAGTGGTTCTCTAAGATTATATGACCTACTGCTGTTACAGTCCATCCTAGTTTTAAGTACATTTAATATATTTTCACAGCAAAGGAATTGCCTAATGACTCACTTTTCAAACACCATCTATATCCATGTCAATAAGTTAACCCAATGGCTATGATCGATTGCTTATTCACTTTATTTGAAAACACCTAAGGTAGCCAACACTGTAAAGAATTAGAATATTAATCACAAACCAAACGAATACTTAAGCATGGACAATCCTACCTGCAGGCCGTCCTCTTTTAGGACTCACTTTCAGATTAACAGATGCTGTTGCTGTTGTCACTATTCCTGCCTCCTCAGGTTCTACTTGTTTTTCTGCCTGAATCATAAAGATGTAAATAAACTTACTTAATAAACAGTATAAATTCAAAACTTACTTCAATGCTAAAAAATGCCACTCTGATAACAAGTATAGACATAATTTCTATATCACCTTTATATCTAAATTATTAGAATGAATTGCTTAAACTTTGCTTGTAACTCCAGTGAACATTTCTTTTTTGGTGGTACTGGAGGTTATATTCAGGGCCTTGTTCTTGACTAAGCAGGTGCTCAATCACGTGCGCCATTCCCAAAGACATTTTTGTGTTGGTGACGGTTGAAATGGTGTCTTCCTTTATGTGCCAGCCTGCTTCCAATCCTCTTATTTGTATAAATAATAGGCACATCCCCAAAAGCCAGCATGGAGCTGTGGGTCAAGTGAAAAAGGGGCTTGGCTTGAGTGAAAAAAAGCTAAGGGATAGAGTCCTAGTTCTTGAGTTCAAGATTTAGTATTGGTGTACACACACACAAATTCTCAATCTAAAAAACAGTAAAGTGTATGTAATATAATGTGAGACTCATACAGTGGATTTGTAATTGTTAATATATATATTTTTTGGGGGGGGGGTCCGGTCATGGGGCCTAAACTCTGGGCCTGGGCACTGTCCCTCAGCTCTTCCGCTCAAGGCTAGTGCTCTACCACTTGAGCCACAGTGCCACTTCCGGCTTTTTTCTTTTTGCTTATGTGGTGCTGAGGAATCAAACTCAGGGCCTCATGCATGCAAGGCAAGCGCTCTACCACTGAGCCACCTTCCCAGCCCATGTATATATTATTTTTAACTGAGACTTAACTCAGTTAAGAGTTAAGACTAATTTTCTCGTAAAGAGAAATGTTTGGGTTGGGAAGGTGGCTCAGTGGTAGAGCGCTTGCCTTGCATGCATGAGGCCCTGGGTTTGATTCCTCAGCACCACATAAGCAGAAAAACCTGGAAGCGGTTCTGTGGCTCAAGTGGCAGAGCACTAGTCTTGAGCTGAAGAGCTGAGGGACGGCGCCTAGGCCCAAAGTTCAGGTCCCATGACCCACACACACAAAAAAAGAATGTAACCATCAAAGAGCTAGGTCCCATTCTCTAACTATACTCCTCATTAATTAGACCAACAAAAATAAGAGCAAGAAAGTGTTCTGAAACATGTACAATCAAAACCCCTTAGTAAAAAAAAAACAAAAAAACTGGTTTTTTATTTATCTGCTTTTGCTTTCACATTGGAACATTAAGGCATGTTCGAAATATTAAAATTCATCTAAGGTAATCCTACAAATATTCCTTCATAACAAGCTTCACAATTTATGAGACCACCTTTCCACATCCCAGTCCTGATTGGTAAATTCTTTTTTTTTTTGGGGGGGGGGGTCGGTCATGGGCCTTGAACTCTGGGCCTGGGCGCTGTCCCTCAGCTCCTCAGCTCAAGGCTGGTGTTCTACCACTTGAGCTACAATGCCACTTCCGGTTTTCTGATGGTTTATTGGAGATAAGAGCTTCACGGACTTTCCTGCCCAGGATAGCTTTGAACTGAGATCCTCAGATCTCAGCCTCCTGAGTAGCTAGAATTACAGGCGTGAGCCACCAGTGCCCAGCTATGATTGTTAAGTTCTGAATTAGGGAACCAGCCACTCAAAATTTTCAAAGCTCTTCCTAGGCTGGTAAGGTAGCTCAGTGGTAGAGTGCTTGCCTTGTACACATGAGATCCTGGGTTCAATTCCTCAGCACCACATAGCCAGAAAAAGCCGGAAGTGGCGCTGTGGCTCAAGTGGTAGAGCGCTAGCCTTGAGCTGAAGAATTAAGGGACAGCGCCCAGGCCCAGTGTTCAAGCCCCACGACCGAGAGGGAAAAAAAAAAAAAAAGCGCTTCCTGATCTGTTGAGAGGGCAGTTAAGTTCTTCAGAATAAAATAACTCACACTATCTCCCCATTTATTAATGGGATGTCTAATGTCCTATCTTCCATTTATCTTAAAGCCTTTCCACACACAAAAACCTCATAGAACTACTGTTCATATATTTCCTCAAGCTCTTTGCAGACTTCATTGTGTGACAAATCCCCCAAAGAGGATTACTATGAATGTGTACCTTGTTATTCCTAAGGTGCTGAACACTACTGGGGAGTATGCTTCTGTTTCATTATACATCAGAATTAGGGTCTCAAAGCCATCCGTTACTCTTTTGCCAAATCTTATCTCAGGCCCTGAATAGCTAGCATAAACTTCTACCATTCTACCTGCCTGCAACCACAGAAAGTGAGTAAGAAAGGGGAGAACTGAGGCCAGAGAAATTTTCAAATTTTCCTAGAATTTGTGTCTATGTGTATGTATGTGTGTGTACTGGGTGGGGCTTTAAATTCCGGACTTTGTGCTTTCATTTAACTTTTTTCATTCACTTGAGCCACACCTCCAGGACAGCATTTTGCTAGTTAAATAAGTGGTAAAATTCTCTGCCCCTTGGGGACTGGGAAGGTGGCTCAGTGGTAGAGCGCTTGCCTTGCATGTCTGAGGCCCTGGGTTCGATTCCTCAGCACCACATAAGCAAAAAGAAAAAAGCCGGAAGTGGGGCTGTGGCTCAAGTGGTAGAGCACTAGCCTTGAGCTGAAGAGCTGAGGGACAGTGCCCAGGCCCAAAGTTCAGGCCCCACGACCGGACCCAATTCTCTGCCCCTCTGGATTTGAACCATAATCCTTAGATCTCAGCCTCCTAGTTAGGATTACAACTATGAACCACCAGCAACCAACTGCCTCTCCCTAGACTATCTCCTCAGAACCTCACTATGTTAAAAAAAGTTACCCACACCTCTGTTTTCTCAAATTAGAGGCTAATACATCTCTCTCCCTTCTTCATCAATTCTCTCATATGTGCTTCTTTTTTCTCTAATCCAGCATATACTTAAGTATTTCTAAGAACTCAATCCACATCCTCAACCAACATCTCTATCCACATCCTCAATCTTTCCTAAGTTCTGTAAAGAAAGATGTTAAAACATCTACTTTATTTTTTTCACTTTAAATACTTTACCTATGCAAATCCCTATATTGCTACATTACCATGTAGTGATATCTGATAGCAGTTTGCCCACAGAAATTGGTATCATCCCCTCAAATTCTGCCACTGCTTTATCAACGAATACATGATTAATAATAATCAGTTACTATTACTAAATTACAATTTAAATATAAATCAACAACTTGTAATTATTCTAAATCCTTTTTCAATAACAGCACCTTCATCAATAAATTCCATTTCAAGAAACCACTTTCTTTGCTCATTTTTTTTTGGGGGGGGTTGGTCGTGGGGCTTGAACTCTGGGCTTGGGCACTGTCCCTACACTTGTTCAGCTCAAGGCGAGCACTCTACCGCTGAGCCATTGTGCCACTTCCAGTTTTCTAGTGGTTTATTGGAGATAAGAGTCGCATGAACTTTCCTGCCTGGGCCGGCTTTGAACCATGATCCTCAGATCTCAGCCTCTTGAGTAGCTAGAATTACAGGCGTGAGCCACTGGCACCTGGCTTCTTTGCTCATTCTTAAGGACAGGCATGAAACAATCTCACAATATATTTCCGTAACTAGGACAACCAAGTACACTGTCGATGAACGTATTTTGAAACTCATCTTTTTTTTTCCTGAGCAATAGGACTCAATGCTGAGCTTTAAATACTCAGAAACCATGTCATGAATTACTGTTGTCATAAATTAAACTTCAGTCACTAGCTCCACTGGACTAACAAGAAAGAGTCAGAGAGTTAGCCTGTTCACGATTTTAAAGGCAACCACTTACTTCTTTCTAATTTTGTACTATAAGGATATTTCCTGAAAATCTTTTGTGTAGACTCTTTCTTCAACAACTTAGCTAGATCTTCTGGGTAAATTCCTGTGCTTGCTACTTTACCTTGTACATTAGGGAGACATAAAAATAATTTATGGAGACAGCTCCTTTCCATAAACCTTTTGAACAAACTTTTGCTAGCTACAATCTGTTCTGCATCTGCCTTTGCAGAATTAATAGTACATTAATGGGTTAAATTTGACTTATGGAAGCACTGCAGGCAGCTGGCTTTATTTCCCCCTCTCCCTCCCTAGGGCCTGGGCTCTGTCCCTGAACCAATCTGTGCTCTATTGAAGCCACAGTGACACTTCCAGCTTTTTCTGTTTATGTGGTACTTGAGGAATCCAATCCAGGGCGGCTTCATGCATGCTAAGCAAGCACTCTATCCCTAAGCCACATTCCCAACCCTGGCTTTATCTTCTACTAGAACACTTCAACTGTCTTCATGACAAGTAGTAAGTTTGTTTCACTTTCTTATCATTCCTGCATTATTTAATTCCCTTCAACATCTTTTAGCATTCACAACTTCACTTACCACCCAAGAAGCAAAGTTTTCAACCTATCTTAACTTTCAACATGGCTTCCTCACTAAACCATTTCTAACTTCTGAACATCTAGAGGAGGGCATTGGACTTTCTGTGTTTCTGGGAATTACAAGAGCCAAGGAAAGAGAGAGACTGGGAATGGCCAGTAGGGGGAGCAGTAAGAACACAAGTCAACTAAGTTTTCTGTCACACATTGGACACGATGTGTGGTAACAAAAAACAAATCATAAACAACATAAAAGACAGCTGGGTGCTGTAATCCTAGCTACTCAGGAGGAGGCTGAGATCTGACGATCGAGGTTCAAAGCCAGCTTGGCAGGAAAGTCTGTGAGATTCTTATCTCCCATTAACCACCAGAAAAGCAGAAGTGGCTCTGTGGCTCAAGTGGTAAAATGCTTGCCTTGAGCTGAGGGACAGCGCCCAGGCCCAGAGTTCAAGCCCCATGACCAACCGCCCCTCCCCCCAAAAAAGAATATAAAAGATGACTGATAGCAAACCACCAGAATAGATACTACAGAAAGTTTGAAATACTAAGAAAATTAACAAAATGAGGGAGACACAAAGTGAGCACATGGAATTGGAAACCAGGTACTAATAAATAACTTGCCCTGGGCTGGGAAGTTGGCTCAGAGGTAGAGTGCTTGCCTTGCATACATGAGGCCCTGGGTTCGATTCCTCAGCACCACATAAGCAGAAAAAAAAAAGCCAGAAGTGGCCTGTGGCTCAAGTGGTAGAGTGCTAGCCTTGAGCTGAAGAGCTAAGGGACAGTGCCCAGGCTCAGAGTTCAGGCCCCACCACCGGACCAAAAAATAAATAAATAACTTGCCCTATGCACATTTGCCATAAACTTTGCTTCTAAGTACCACTTTGTATTGCAAAGCACAATAAAGCAAAGTGAGACAGAGATAAATTATGTTGTCTCTAACCTCAACAAAAGTTAAGATTCAGCTATAATAATGGCTCACATCTGTAATCCTAGTAACTCAAGAGACTAAGATCTAAGGGTTTTTTTTGGGGGGGGGGTTTGGTCAGTCATAGGGCTTGAACTCTGGGCCTGAGCACTGTCCCTCAGCTCTTCAGCTCAAGGTGTGCACTCTAACCACTTGAGCTACAGCGCTACTTCCGGTTTTCTGGTAGTTTATTGGAGATAAAGAGTTTTATGGACTTTCCTGCCCACACTGGTTTTGAACCGAAATCCTCAGATCTCAGCTAGGATTACAGGCGTGAGCCACCAGCACCCGGCTAGATATAAGGTTTGTGGTTTGAAGCCAGCCCAGGCAGGAAAGCCACTGAGCCTCTTATTTCCAATAAACTACCATAAACAAAAAGAAACAGAACTGTGGCTCAAGTGGTATAGGGCTAGACCTGAGCAAAAAAGCTCCAAGACACTGCCCAGTTTAATTCCCATAACTGGCATTTTCACACCCAAAACAATGTAATTCAATGAAAATAGAGACCTAGGCTGGAGAAGGTAGCTCAGTGGTAAGAGTGCTTGTCTTGCATGCCTGAGGCCCTGGGTTCGATTCCCCAGCACCACATAAGCAAAAAGAAAAAAAGCTGGAAGTGGCACTGTGGCTCAAGTGGTAGAGTACTAGCCTTGAGCTGAAGAGCTGAGGGACAGCGCCCAGGCCCAGAGTTCAGGCCCCACAACTGATCAAAAAAAAAAAAAAAAAGAAAGAAAATAGAGACCTATCATCCTTATTCACTGTACACATCCAGCAAATTGTGTTGCTGTCCAATCCCTACCATTACACTGATTTAATAAAGGGGACATCTAAAATTCAAAGGAATTGAATAGTTTCCTATCACTTCTCTAAGCTTTAGTCCTTCCCTCAAGATAGCATTAGGTTTTTACACATTCTCTTTACAAATCTGTTAATAGCTGGACCCGGGTGGCTCACGCCTGTAATCCTAGCTACTCAGGAGGCTGAGATCTGAGGATCGTGGTTCAAAGCCAGACCGGGCAGGAAAGACCGTGAGACTCCTATCTCCAATAAACCACTAGAAAACCGGAAGTGGCGCTGTAGCTCAAGTGGTAAAGCGCTCCCCTTGGGCCGGAGAGCTGAAGGACAGTGCCCAGGCCCAGAGTTCAAACCCCATGACCAAAAAAAAAAAAAAAATCTGTTAATACTGAAATGCAATGCTGAACAATGCAATGCTCACAATTCTCTTTACAAAACTAGATATACAATTTAAATTTCCCCAGATCTCATTCTCCATTCTTCATTGGTACACTTTGTAGCAGGCAAGTATTGAATTTGTCTCCTCCCACATATACAACAGAAGATAAAAAGTTATCTTAATTATGTTCTTGTACTTAACTTCCCCATGAGATAAAGAACTCATTTTTCTTTGCACCTTTGATATATAAAAATCTGAGCCATAAATTATGTCAGAAATAGGGGCAAACAAAATTTCATGTAAGAAGCCATTAGAAGCCAACAAACCTCTAGGCCTACACTGTCACTTCTATTTCTCATTATACGCAATGTTGTGAGACATAACAATAACATAATAGGGACAACAAATATAGCGTGTACCAGTATTTAGTGATCAGGATTTATTATAAACACTTTTCAAATATTAAGTCATCACACTATATATTACTATGTTTTATAGAGAAAACTGAGGCAGCCATAAAGATTAAAATTGGTTCACTCTATTTCCTTTTATCAATCAATAGAGTACCGGCAGGTACAGTACCTATCCTAAGAGTATATCACTAAGAAGAGTTTTGCAAAGTAAACATCATATCCTATCCTTTAAAAAAAAGTTTCATGAAGGATTCCTATCGTTAAGGAAATTACCTTTCTCTTTCTCCCTCTTCTGGCAGCTTTTGGAGTAGTTATGTCAACTGCTTTAGTCACATCCTTCAAAATAAAAAACAAAGTAGATGACACTATATAAATTATACCTTAATATACCAAGTCTAAAAGAAACTTTCTTAAAAGTCACAAAAATGCCTAATGCTAGTGGCTCACACACACCTGTAATCCTAGTCATTCAAGAGGAGATTGAGCCAGCACAGACAGAAAAATAGATAGCCAAATCCTACAGACTCTTTATATCCAATTAACCAGAAAAAAAAAGCAGGAAGTGTTGGCATGGCTCAAGTGGTAGAGCACTAGACGTGAGTGGAAAGTTATCCAAGAGCACAAATCCCTGAGTACAAGCCCCTAACACCAGCACCAAAAAAAGGGCACAAACATGTGTTTGTATTGAAAAGTCTGTTCTGCTGCTCCAACCTTTCAAATAATAAACATTCAATGTCTTAAACATTATAAAATAACAGCCAGTATCTTCCTGGTGTAAGAGGACAAATTTCCACAATTATCTCGGATACAGAAAGTATGCTTAATAGTACACCAGAAATATGTCTATTCAGATTTATAAAATTATCTTTTTCTATAGTAAAACCCTTCCATGTCAGGGTTATAAATTGTAAAAGATGGCCATGACTTCAGAAATCATCTAACAACCACTTTCTGAAGCCTAGAAGAGCTAAATGAATAACACTAACTCAGAAAATCAAAGGTGGAAATCAACAGGGGTTTAAAATTTTTCAGTCTACAAATTCTTTCTGATATAATCCAACTCACAAAGAACTTCTCTTTTAAAAAGAGACTTATGCCTGTAATCCTAGCTACTCAGAAGGCGGAGATCTGAAGTTCTTGGGTTGAAGCTAGCCAGGAAGAAAAGTCCTTGACAGTCCCTCTCCAATTAACCAGCAAAAAAGTAGGCTGGAAGTATAGCTCAAGTGGCAGAGCACCAGCTCTGAGTGGAAAAAGCCAAGCAAGAGCAATGCTTCCATATTTAACCCATTAAAGTACCATTAATTCTGCAAAGGCTGAGAGGTTGGACCTTATAACTCCAAACTTTTGCCAGCTTCAATCTGTTCTGCATCTATCCACCTCCAGATAAATATCCTACATCTAAAGGTATTTTATTTAACATTTACGTAAGGAAATAAGCCTCTAATATTAATTCATTTTCACATATTTTAGAGATTACTTCCTACCTTATGATTAACTCCATTTTCTATTTCTCCCTTGCAATTAAACTATAAAATCTCTGTTAGAATGGAAAGTAAAACATACCTCATTGCTGGCTTTTTCTTCATGATCAGTATCTTCCTTTGAAACACTAGTTTCTTTTTCTTCAATTTCAACATCAGATGATGCGTTTGATTGTTTGGCTGATGCCTATGCATAATAACTCTATTAGTTTCACAAAATGAAACTCTACCCAATTTTCAAAAGTTTCTCATGAAACAAAAGCTTGTCTACAGTAAATTTACATATCTCTAGTATAGACACTTGCACATCAATGTCCACTGCTGCACAATTCATGATATCCAAGTTATGGAAACAGCTAAGATGCCCTATACTGGATAAGTGGACCAAGAGAATGTGGTACAAATTTACAATGGAGTTTTATTCATCTTATCAAATGTCAGCAAAGAAAACATGGGCCAGCTTCCTTTTAGTATTTTTTTTATTATTAAGATTTTTTTGTTGTGAAAATACCATACAGAGGGGTTACAATTACTTGAGCAAGGTAATAAGTATTTTTCTTATCAAGCATTGTTGCCTCCTTTGTTTCTCCTTCCCATCCCTGCCCTCCCATCTCCCCCCATCCCTCTCCCCTACCCCCACCCACCAGCTTCTTGGCTCTGCTACTGTACAATATTTATGGGCTTCTCCTCAGCCATGATGCTATGTGGACTATTTGCATTTGTGTAAATCCACTGCTGAATACTGTAACAAGCATGACCTTATTTCCTCTTGTACTCTACATATTACTGTGAAATTATAATTGTATTCTACATAGTTTGTGACATTTAATCTTACTTATACGGTAAGTACATAACTACACCAAAAAATAAAATTCTATGATTCTACATAATCTTCAGGAAACTGTTCTGGCACTCACTATTCCTGATGTTGAATAAGGAGAAAATGCTCTGAAACTCCTACCAGTGGATTGTTCATGCACTCTGCGAAATTATGGATTTTATGAGAAAAAACAGCTCAAGCATATGTATACACCAGTGAGTAATTCTGACTCCCAGAAGCCCATGATATTGAAATATGGTAACAAAAAGCAACACATTTCCAGATGAGTCAGAGGAAGTCAAATTATTGTCTTGCTATCTTAGTTCCACATTTATATTTTCAGTCACTGTTTTCTTCTATTTTTATGTGTTTTAAAATTACTATTCTAACTTCCTTTACAAGTAAATCTTTTTTTTTTTCCCTTTGGTCAGTCATGAGCTGGGTGCTGTCCCTGAACTTTTTCACTCAAGGCTAGTGCTCTACCACTTGGAGCTATAGTACCACTTGTGGCTTTTGAGTGATTAATTGGAGATTAGAGTCTGCCAGACTTTCCTGCCCAGGCTGGCTTTGAATAGTGATTCTCACACCTCAGCTTCAAAAGTAGCTAGGATCATAGGTGTGAGACACTAGCACCCAGCTAAAAATTTTAAATATTACAGTATGAGTATCTTTATCAGAAATTTTAAAATGTTTCAAAATACCCAATTTTGAGCACGGATTCCCATTAGTGTAACAAATCCAAAAAAATAATGTAAAAATATTCAGAAAACTGGGAAGGTGGCTCAGTGGTAGGGTGCTTGCCTTGCAGGCATGAGGCCCTGGGTTCAATTCCTCAGCACCACATAAGCAGAAAAAGTAGGAGGAAATAGTGCTGTGGTTCAAGTGGTAGAGCACTAGCCTTGAGCTGAAGAGCTCAGGGACAGTACCCAGGCCCAGAGTTCAGGCCCCACGACCAAAAAAAAAAAAAAAAGAATGTCCAATTGTTGCTATGTCATTTTTAGGTTTATTCATGTTCTTCCCAATTTTTACTATCTTAAGTCTTAATAAGTGGACTTTTATTGATGAATGAGAAGCTAAACTTCATAAAGACCTCCTCTCATAATTCTTTGGCCCTATTAGAAAAAAACAGCATGGTTCTAGGATGGTGGCTCAGTGGTAGAGCACTTGCCTTGCATGCCTGAGGCCCTGGGTTCGATTCCTCAACACCACATAAGCAAAAAGAAAAAAGCGGGAAGTGGCGCTGTGGCTCAAGTGGTAGAGTGCTAGCCTTGAGCTGAAGAGCTGAGGGACAGCGCCTAGGCCCAGAGTTCAGGCCCCACGAGCTGACCCAAAAAAAAAAGAAAAACTGGCATGATGATTATACATAGTAAGAATTCTAGGACTTCCATGTGACATGTGACAGTATTTACATGGTTTGAGTGTAAGTGGCAAAATAGAGAAAAACATGTCTAAAATAGCATCAATACTAGGACAGAAAAAAAAATGAAGAGAAACACAGTAATTCCTATTGCATGAGAAAAAATACACAAATTGGGCAAAAAAAAGTGTCAGGGGCTGGGAAGGTGGCTCAGTGGTAGAGCGCTTGCCTTGCATGCCTGAGGCTCTGGGTTTGATTCCTCAGCACCACATAAGCAAAAAGAAAAAAGCCGGAAATGGCGCTATGGCTCAAGTGGTAGAGCGCTAGCCTTGAGCTGAAGAGCTGAGGGACAGTGCCCAGGCCCAGAGTTCAGGCCCCACGACCAGACCCCCCCCCCAAAAAAAAAAATTAAAGAGAAAAAGAAAACTTGGATACACGCTATAAAAATCCTGAACTGAAGCTGGGCGCCAGTGGCTCACGCCTGTAATCCTAGCTTCTCAGGAGGCTAAGATCTGAGGATCACGGTTCAAAGCCAGCCCGAGCAGGAAAGTCCATGAGACTCTTATCCCCAATAAAAACCACTAGAAAACCGGAAATGATGCAGTGGCTCAAGCAGTAGAGCGTGCTCACCTTGAGCTGAAGAGCGCAGGGACAGCACCCAAGCCCAGAGTTCAAGCCCCACGACCGACCCCTCCAAAAAAATATCCTGAACTGAACATAGCATATATGTATATATGTGAAATAACATGGCAAAATTCCTTTGTGTAATACACACTTTAAAAATGAATGATAGGATATACAGGTGGATCTGATGCAACAATGGGGGGGGGGAAGGGG
>NW_012267269.1:1939022-1943276 GCF_000151885.1 Dipodomys ordii
AAGGGTAAACAAAGGAGGAGGCTGCAATGCTTGGTAAGAAATGTACGCATTATCCTGCCCATGCAATTGTAACCCCTCTGTACAGTTTGTTCACAAATAAAATAAAATTAAATTAAAAAAAAATAAAAATAAAAAAAATAAAAATGAATGATAGGAAAGTAATATAGGCTCTTCTGGGTGATCAGGTATAGCAGGAGGGAAGAAGGCCAAGGAGAGGGCAAATTAAGTACTTTACACATGTGTGAAAACAGAATAAAACTTATTTTCAACGATCTGTATGCATGTATGGAATTGTCTGAGAGCTAATACAAGATAAAAATCTTAAAAAAAAAAAAAAAAAAGTAGAAGCCAGGCACTGGTGGCTCACGCCTGTAATCCCAGCTACTCAGGAGGCTCAGATCTGAGGATCGAGGTTCAAAGCCAGCCTGGGCAAGGGAAGTCCCTGACACTCTATCACCAATTAACTACCAGAAAACTGGAAGTGGTGCTGTGGCTCAACGTGGTAGAGCTCTAGCATTAAGCTGAAGAGCTCAGGGATGGTGCACAGACCCAGAGTTCAAGTCCCACAACTGACCAAAAAAAAGAAAGAAAGGAAAAAAAGACAGTACATATGGCTTTAAATCTAATATATTAAACTTTATTCTTAGGAGTAAATAACCAAGCATTTCTCAGTTTTCTGAGGTCTCTTTAGTAGTGTAATATTTTCAGTAGTTCATCTAGACATAAAAAGTCAAAGTTTATTCCATAAATAAGAACACAATTTAATCCAAAATTAGTAAGACTCTTAAATGCCATCTTATTTTCCCCTAGCTATGATGGTATTTTTTCCTCCAAGACTGAATAAATAATACTAAACTAAGTGGGCATCCAATGACTCACCTGTGCACTTGAAAATTTCACTTTTGGATTGTTATCTATCTCCCATAAGCCTTCATTGAAACCTTTTCGTTTATTTGGTTTGCCATACTTTTCCTTATTTTCTGAGTAAGGAAATATATCCTTTGGTCCTAAAAAAGCACTAAAACAGAAGAAGATAATAAGTACAATGCAACCTCAAATAAATATATACATATTACATTACTGAAATAACACTATTATATGATGCATTTTATAAAATACAAATTAAAGAGAAGACAAGGATATAAAGCCTGATGAACTCATTTCAATGAACGCAATCTCACCAAGACATGAGAAGGCTCTAAGTACTGGCAGAACAAATGTTGGAAAAGTCTTTTTGGGGGAGTACGTGTGCAGATATTGGGGCTTGAACTCAGAGCCTCCCACTACTGCTTAGCTTTTTCACTCAAGGCTACAGTCACTGTACTACAGCCATAGTTCCACTTCCAGCTTGGAGCACAAGAGAGCCACAGACTTTTCTTCCAGGCTAGCTTAGAATTTTAGTCCTCGTATCTCAGGCTGAATAGCTAGGAGTATAGGTGTGAAACACCAGCCACCTGGCTTCTAAAAGATTTTTAGGTTCCGTTTCTTTGCAGAACAATAAATGTTTTCTGTTTAGGGGTAGGGATAAGGTAGACTATATTTTATTCCAATACTACTGTTTTTTTCATTTACAGTACTAAGGATTGAATCCAGGGTCTCACAGAAACAAGTCAAGCACTAAACCACAGAACTACATGTCAATCTGATATACTTTATTAATTCAGTAATGAGTTCCTAGATCCATAACACCATCTCATTTACATAAACTTTTTTTTGGTACTGATCCTGGGCCTTGAACTCAGAGCCTGGGCGCTGCCCTGAACTTTTGTGCCCAAGGCTACAGCTTTAGACCACTTGAGGCATAGCTCCACTGGTTACTGAAAATGGGATTCTCATGAACTTTTCTGCCCAGACTGGCTAAGAACCTCAATTCTCAGATCTCAGCCTCATGTGGCTATCAGAGGCAGGAATCACCAGCACCTGGTCTCATTCAGTTTAACTGAACAGGCTTTGCAGGCCCAGAGGTCAAGCCCCATGAACGACCAAAAAAAAAAACTTCCCCCCCAAACTGGACAAAGCCAGGCTGGGGAGAAAAAAAAATCACGAAGTCTGAATAACCAGCAGAGAGATGGTCTGGAAGCATGGTTCAAGTGGTAGAGAACCAGCCAAGCAAACGAACCAAGCTCAACGCCTCAAAGCTCAAGCTCAAACTCTAGTACTGTGAAAAAACAGAAAGTACCTAATTTAAACATCATTATATACTTCTAATTAAATATGAACAGATTTTCATGTCAGTAATTATTTAATACATTTTGCTAAATGCATCTATCAATCTATTGTTTGAGCACTTTTTCTGTGCCAATAGTGAGGGCTTGAACTCAAGGCAAGGCTTCATACTCTTGCTGTCTTATATATTCTGCTCACAGCTGGTGTTCTATCACTTGAGTCACACACTCCAATCTGCTTTTCTGCTGGTTAATTGGGATTCCCAAGCACTTTTCTTTGGGCTTCAAACCAAGATACTCAGATCTCAGTTCTCCTAAGTCGCCAGGAGGCTGCACTATTTTAAGAGTCTGGGACCAGGGGCTCATGCCTGTAATCTAGCTACTCAGGAGGCTCAGTCTGAGGAAGTTAGTTTGAAGCCAGCCAGGCAGAAAAGTCCAAGGGACTCTCCGATTAAAAAGCAAAATCCTGGAACTGTGGCTCAAGTAGTAGCACACACCAGGCCAGTGAAAAAGCCAAGCAAGAGTATAAGACCTTGAATTCAATATTCAGCATCAGCACACAAAAAAATAAAATAAATATTGTAACAGTAAATATACTGCTCAATGTTTTTCACAGTCAATTCCAAGTGTAGGTGGGGTAAAGGATATGTTCAAGACTGGTAGGTCAAAAACAAAGCTGATGAACAAAAGAACTGTCCATGGGGATACAATCCCCTAAGATTCCTGAATAGTACATAAATTAGCCTAGAGACCGCACCGCTAGTTACCAAGGAACACCTTATGGTGGCTGTGGCTATAGTTTTCTCTTAGAAATGTTCCATTTCCAAATGGCCTACAAAAAGTGTTTTATATGCAAAATGGAAATAGGATATAATCTAATTACGTTTTGATAGCAAATACAAAAAAATTGTGAAGCCAGGAACCCACTATTCAGGAGGCTGAGATCTGAAGATCATGGTTAGAACCCAGCTCAAGCAGAAAAGGCCATGAAACACTTATCTGCAATTAACTATCAAAAAGGTAGAAGTGAAACTGTGGCTCAAGTAGCAGAGCACCAGCCTTGCACCAAAAACAAAAACACTAAAGGAAAATGCCTAGGCCCTGAGTTCAAGTGCCCGTACCAGCTCAAGAAAGAGATTAAAGGGAGGAAAGAAAGGAGGAAAGGGAAGAAGGAAAGAAGGAAGGGGAGGGAGAGAGGAAAGGGAGAGAGAAAGGAAGGAATGAAGGAAGGAAAATTGTGAAAGTTCAGAGGGAAAAAAACATCAGAACACAACAGGTTTAGAAATTCTAAAATATAGCCAGGCGCTGGTGGCTCACGCCTGTAATCCTAGCTACTCAGGAGGCTGAGATCTGAAGATCGCGGTGCAAAGCCAGCCTGGGCAGGAGAGACTGTGAGACTCCTATCTCCAACAAACCACCAGAAAACCGGAAGTGGCTCTGTGGCTCAAGTGGTAGAGAGCTAGCCTTGAGCTGAAGAGCTGAGGGACAGAGCCCAGACCCAGAGTTCAAGCCCCACGACTGACAAAAAAAAAAAAAGAAATTCTAAAATATAAAAAAAAATATTATTCTTTCTCTTCAGTGATTACATTGTAGAACTTTCCTTTTATTATTTGCTTTTTAAAAGCAACGAGAAAATTAAGCAGTAAATTCCAAATCTAACAGTAAACTTATGTGGATTGAAGTTCTTTTACAAATATATAGAAAAGCAGTTATGTCTCTGATTTTACCTTTTTACTATAAACAGTATGGATGCCCATAAGAAAGCCCACACAAAGTCACCACAAACTTAGAACTTTTAAGTCAAACCAAAGGGGCCATAATCAAAATATGAAGGCCTATCAGAGACAAGGACCTCAAGATCAAGTCATTTATATTTGTTCAGTAGTATTTTCTGAACAAAACGTTTCATTTTCAACTTATCAACTCTACCTTGCCACTTCATTTACCTATTATAAAATCACAAAATATGAAACAGAAATCTTAAAAAGGATGTTTACTAAATTTTTTTTGGGGGGTCCGGTCGTGGGTCCTGAACTCTGGGCCTGGGCGCTGTCCCTCAGCTCTTCAGCTCAAGGCTAGCACTCTACCA
>NW_012267269.1:1943326-1946200 GCF_000151885.1 Dipodomys ordii
CAAGGCTAGCACTCTACCATTTGAGCCACAGCGCCACTTCTGGCTTTTTTCTTTTTGCTTATGTGGTGCTGAGGAATCGAACCCAGGCCTCATGCATGCAAGGCAAGCGCTCTACCACTGAGCCACCTTCCCAGCCCTGTTTACTAAAATATTTTAACAAGTCAGGCATGAGTGATACACACCTGTAACCCTAACATGCTGGGAGGGTAAGAGCTGAGGATCATGGGTAAAAGCCCATGAGACTTTTACAATTAACTGCCAAAAATTCAGAAGTGGAACTACAGCTCAAACGGTAAAGTACAAGCCATGAGCAAAAAAAAAAAGAGAGAGAGAGAGAAAATCAGAGACAGTGCCCAAGCCCTGAGTGCAAGGTCCAGGCTTGGCTCAATAAATAAATAGATGCTATGACAGTAAAAGGTAGAATGTTGGGGAAAGACGACCAGCAGAAGGAGAAAGGACAAGCTGGGTGCCGGTGACTCACGCCTGTAATCCTACATACTCAGGAGGCTGAGATCTGAGGATTATAGTTCAAAGCCAGCTGAGGCCAGAAAGTCTATGAGACTCTAATCTCCAATAAATCAGCAAAAAATTGGAGTAACACTGTGGCTCCAGTGGCAGAACACTAGCCTTGAGCTGAAGAGCTGAGGGTCAGAGCCCAAGCCTAGAGTTCAAGTCCCACAACTGACCCCCCCAAAAAATTAACATAATTTCAACAATGTAACATTATATGCATGTATGAAAATACAACTAAGAAACCTCTGTAAATTTACAGTAATTAAAAATTATATGCATCCTATACACTACTTATACTATATAGTATTTTTAAAGTTTCTAAAGCTGAACATTAATAAAATTAAGAATAAGAGATAAAAGCAACAAAGTATGACTAAATTTTCAAGTTTGGAGAGTTCGAAGACATTCTCTCGATTAGCAAAACTAGTCAGCAGAATTCAAACTGAGCTGATCTAAACTTAGTAACACTACAATAACAGCCTTACAAAAAAATATGCAATCTTACTATTAACTTATAAATCCCAGCTAGTATTGCTCCCAAGTCTTTTAAAGCCATACAATTCTTACTGACATTTTATTCAACACATATTTAGCATTAGTCAAAGTAATTATTTATGAAAGCACCTTAGCTGTGTCCTAAAGTTCTAAGATAGATGATATCCCTATTTTACAAATTCAGAAGGACACAAATGTAGTAATTTGCTGAAGGTCACATAAAATAGGCAAATGTGACTGCTGTGATCCATTTGTATTAAATCCTGTGTCAAGTGTTATGAAGCAAATTCATCATCAACCCATGACTTTACTCTCCCAGCTTTTGGGAGGTACTGACTTTGCAAATGTAAATGGTATACTTAAAAGAACACTGATAATAGCAGGGCACCAGTGGCTCCTGCCTATAATCCTGGTTACTAAGTAAGCTGAGAGGATGAGAGCTGAGGATCACAATTTGAAGCCAGACTAGCAGGCAAGTCTATAAAACTCTAACCTCCAGAAATGAAGCTATGGCTCATGTGGTAGAGTGCTAGCCTTGAATAGAACACCCCGGCCCTGAGTTCAAGCTCTAGGACTAGCACAAAAAAAAAAGCATTGAAGATCAAAAACATTAAAGTACACTTTGAAATAAAAATGCCACTAAATTTTTATGAAACAGGTAGTTTTATTTTATTTTATTTTTTTTTGGAGTCATGGGGCTTGAAGTCAGGGCTTGGGCACTGTCCCTCAGCTCTTCAACTCAAGGCTAGAGCTCTACCACTTAAGCTATAGTGCCACTTCCAGTTTTTTGGTGGTTTATTGGAGATAAGATTTTCACGGACTTGGGGCTGGGAAGGTGGCTCAGTGGTAGAGTGCTTGCCTTGCATGCATGAGGCCCTGGGTTCCATTCCTCAGCACTACATAGCAAAAAGAAAAAAGCCGGAAGTGGTGCTGTGGCTCAAGTGGTAGAGTGCTAGCCTTGAGCTAAAGAGCTGAGGGATAGCTCCCAAGCCGAGTTCAGGCCCCATGACCGGACCCCCCCCCAAAAAAAAAAACGTTTTCACAGACTTGCCTGCCTGGGCTGGCTTTGAACCACAATCCTCAGATCTCAGCCTCCTGAGTAGCTAGGATTACAGGTGTGAGTCACCACCCAGCTTAAAACAGGTATTTTTAACTTTGAATATATCTTAATTTCCTTTATTTTGGTCAGTCATGGGCCTGAACTCTGGTGCTGAGGAATCGAACCCAGGGCCTCATGCATGCAAGCCAAGCACTCTACCACTGAGACACCTTCCCAGCCCACTCAGAAAGAATTTTTTAAAGTTATAAAAATAAAAAATTGGAGGCTGGGAATGTAGCTTAGTGGTAGAGTGCTTGCCTAGCATGCCATGATGCCTTCGGTTTGATTCCTCAGTACCACATAAACAAAAAGCAAGAAGTAGAGCTGTGGCTCTAGTGACTGTAGGGGGCTAGTCTTAAACAAAAAAGCTAAGGGACACTGCCCAGGCCCTGAGTTCAAGCCCCAAACTGCCTCCCTTCCCCTCCAAAGAAAATTCAACTAATGCCAGCTACATTTAATACAGTATTTGTAAATTTGGTATGGCTCAGGATCATCCCCAAGGCTTGTTAGATTGTTGAACTCCATAGCTTACAGACTGACTCAGAAAGTCTTAGATAAGCCCTAAGAAATGTTTCTTTAGGGGCTGGAAAGGTGACTCAGTGGTAGAGCGCTTGCCTTGCAATGCTCGATTCCTCAGCACCACATAAGCAAAAAAAAAAAGGAAAAATAAAGCCAGAAGTGGTGCTGTGGCTCAAGTGGTAGAGCACTAGCCTTGAGCTGAAGAGCTGAGGGACAGCACCCAGGCCCAGAGTTCAGGCCCCACAACC
>NW_012267269.1:1947925-1949815 GCF_000151885.1 Dipodomys ordii
TGCATGAGGCCCTGGGTTCGATTCCTCAGCACCACATAAGCAGAAAAATCCAGAAGTGGCGCTGTGGCTCAAGTGGTAGAGCACTAGCCTTGAGATGAAGAGCTGAGGGACAGCGCCCAGGCCCAGAGTTCAGTCCCCCCCCCCAAAAAAAAAGATGCATTGTACTTACAACCAGAATTTAAAAGGGCTGAAGGATAATTGGCAGTTAGTAAGCATGAGGCTGAGTTCAAACCTCAGTAACACACGTACACATTAATAACTGGAAGATGGTTGCTAAGAAACATTAAATCAGACATTGCCATTGTAGCCATTTCTAGGAACATAATTATAATTAGAAGAGGAATACCAAGCTTTGTTTCTCTTCATCCCAAATAAGCAAGCCTAAGCTACAGAAATTATTTTAAGTTCAAAACCAGTCAAATTATATAGTACTTAGAAGGCTATTAAATGATAGGTATATAGGAATATAATCATTGGAAACCAATGAGATAGCTCCCAGAAAATCTTATCCATGTAAAAGTAACAGTTCAATTTTCAGCTAATTTTTGAAAAATTAAAATTGTCTCACCAGTTTGTGCCCATATCCACTAGGGACAGTAGAACAAATCAGAGTGGCTCTACTACCCATAAGCCTCTAGTACACTCAAAGGAACTGTCCAGATTTCATCTTCTCGTATTTCATACAATATAGCCTAAGGCCTAAAGCATGATACAAGACAATCCTTATGGAAATCACTTAGTTGGACTAGGCGCTGGTGGCTCACACCTGTAATCCTAGCTACTCAGGAGGCTGAGATCTGAGGATCGCAGTTCAAAGCCAGGTTCAAAGCTAGCCCAAAGTCCATGAGACTTTTATCTCCAATAAACCACTAGAAAACCACAAATGGTGCTGTGGCTTAAGCGGTAGAGTGCTCGCCTTGAGCTGAAGAGCTGAAGAGCACAGGGACAGCGTTTAGGCCCAGAGTTCAACCTCATGACCGACAAAAAAAAAAAAATCACTTAGTTGGGCCAGAGGCATGACTCAATGGTAGAGCACCTGCCTACCAAGTACAGGACACTGAATTCAAATCCCAGAATAGTGGGGGAAAAGTCCATATAATTTTACTGAACAGAAATGTTGAATGTCCTCTAAAAACTTCCCATACAAACTTTCCCCCATTCTTTTGCTTCCTTCCCTGATTAAGAAAATTAAACCTACAATCAAAATTAAACCTACAGTGCCTTTACTATCTAAAAGCAAAAGATACATAGTACTTCCTCAACACAGAGGCAGCTTGAAAATTTATTCTAAAGTTCAAACACAATTTTAAAGTTTTGTATTTTTTCCTATTCCTCTTTAAATTAATCTCTACTTTTTCATTTTATGCACAATCCTGAAACTTCTAATTTGCATCTAAAAGCTAACAGGACTTACGTCTCATGAGTTCCAAAAAAGAAAATGGGTAGTTTGTTTGTAGGTAGTTTTACAGCTCCATCAGGAACTTCATCTACCTAAAAGAAACATTAAAAAAAAATTACCATCATTCAGTCATATAAACTTCAACACATCTGAATAAGTTGATAACATATTCAAGAGAGCTGAAGACATTTTACAGGTTCCAACTCTTATTCCCAACTCTGAAACCTAAGAAGTTCCATAAAACAAAGGTGTCTTTTTCAAATTCACTTTGTTGCAAAACCAAAGCTAATTCAGTCATTTCTTTTACGCAGTCATGTTTCTATAATTTCTCTGCAGAAAGTTATGTGCCATGCTAGCAGTAGCAAAACACATGGAATATGTACCACCATTAACTTCCTCAAATCCCCAAATTCTCAATTCTTAAACTTATCTTAATCCAAGTATTTCACATAAAGAATGTCAAAATCCCCATGAAGAAATGCTCAACCTCT
>NW_012267269.1:1950226-1955451 GCF_000151885.1 Dipodomys ordii
GCTTGCCTTGCATGCATGAGGCCCTGGGTTCGATTCCTCAGCACCACATAAGCAAAAAGAAAAAAGCCGGAAGTGGTGCTGTGGCTCAAGTGGTAGAGAGCTAGCCTTGAGCTGAAGAGCTGAGGGACAGTGCCCAGGCCCATCCATAGTTCAGGCCCCACAACCGGACCAAAAAAAAAAACAAAACATATTAAGTAAAGTAAGCCAGGTGCAAAGAAACATAGGTCCCATTGGTTTCCCTTATTTGCTATAACTAGTATATATTGGAGACAAGCAAAAAAGGTCAAATAAGATGATATTAAGTGAAATGAACACCAAGATAAGGAATCAAGTGGTTTTTTCTTTCTTGCTATTGTTTGTAACATATTTATAAGGTACCATATGATTTTTTTGTTTTTTTGTATGTCCCTCCCCCACGGTATAACCCATTTTCACTGTATTTGATGTTGGTATAATTTGGGAAGCAGAAGGGAAAAAATAGTTTGAACAAGGATACAGGCTGACTCATTGTAACAATGACATGTACAAGATGCTATGTCGAAAAACGAACTGGGAAGGTGGCTCAGTCGTAGAGCACTTGCCTTGCATGCATGAGGCCTGGGTTCGATTCCTCAGCACCACATAAGCAAAAAGAAAAGAAGCCAGAAGTGGCTCAAGTGGCAGAGCGCTAGCCTTGAGCTGAAGAGTTGAGGGACAGCGCCCAGGCCCACAGTTCAGGCCCCATGACCGGACCCAAAAAAAAAAGAAAACGAACTTTACAATTTGGGGTGGGGGAGGGGGTGTAGTTGTAGAGGTGGGAAGGAAGGGATGGTAAGGGGAAAACAAAGGAGGAGGCAACAATGCTTGATAAGAAATGTACTTAGCCGGCACTGGTGGCTCACGCCTGTAATCCTAGCTACTCAGGAGGCTGAGATCTGAGGATCGTGGTTCAAAGCCAGCCTGGGCAGGAGAGACCGTGACACTCCGATAGGAGAGCGCCAGAAGTGGCGCTGTAGCTCAAGTGGTAGAGCACTCGCTTTGAGCTGAAGAGCTGGGACAGCGCCCAGGCCCAGAGTTCAAGCCCCACGGCCGACAAAAAAAAAAAAATGTACTTATTACCTTGCTCATGTGATTGTAACCCCTCTGGACAGTATCTTCTCAATAAAAAATGTATTTAAAAAAAAGAATGTCAATCTACTTCACAATTCTAAGTGACATTCTAGAAAGCATAAACAGAGTAATGTAAAAGCTGACATTAACAAAAGTTTAAAGCAACACTTGCCACTCTAAAATGTATAATGAAAACATCCTTCAATTGTATGGCTGAATCACATGGGGTTACCTGTTCCTTTATTAGTTTTCAATCTTTCAAGCCACCAAGCAATAGTATGTTCCAAGAGTTAAATGACATTGCTATTTGAAATTTCAAAAACATGGGGGTTGGAGTTGTGGTTTAGGTGGTAGAGCACCAAGCCAATGAGCAAAAGTATCGGATTACCAGGGCCTGAGTCCCAATGTCAGAGAGGAGGACAAATACAAAACATTTTAATTAGAAAACAAGTTGACTGGGCTGGGAAGGTGGCTCAGTGGTAGAGCACTTGCCTTGCATGCATGAGGCCCTGGGTTCGATTCCTCCACATAAGCAAAAAGAAAAGAGTTCAGGCCCCACGACCGGACCCCAAAAAAAAAAAAACAAGAAAAAAGAAAACAAGTTGACTGCAAATACAAGAGCTGACCCTAGTATCTATCTGTGTAAGCATTACAGGATAGAAAATCTGGACTCATAATCTATAATAATGAGGGTTTCAGATAATAACAGAATCATCATCCAATAATTCTAAGAACCTTAATTTTTCTACTTGTTCCCTCCATCCTTATACTACGCATCCTCATATGCTTCTTTCTGCTAGTAAACAGCAACAGCTTTAAGAGTTTGTTCAAACGCTTAATACATGTTAGGCAATTATTTTAAGATATTTTCAAAAGTACTGCTAGTAGGGGCTGGGAAGGTGGCTCAGTGGTAGAGCGCTTGCCTTGCATGCCTGAGGCCCTGGGTTCTATTCCTCAGCACCACATAAGCAAAAAGAAAAAAGCCGGAAGTGGCACTGTGGCTCAAGTGGTAGAGGGCTAGCCTTGAGCTGAAGAGCTGAGGGATAGCGCCCAGGCCCAGAGTTCAGGCTCCACGACCGGACCCCCCCCCAAAAAAAAGAAAACAAAACAAAACAAAAAAAGTACTGCTAGTAGGAAGAGGTGACAAAGTTCAAAAACAGAAATGTACTCATTACTTATGAAATGGTAACCCCTGTACAAAACACTTTAATAATTTAAAAAATCTTATTTTTAAACTCCCACTAGTGCCGGCGCCAGTGGCCTGTAATCCTAGCTACTCAGGAGGCTGAGCTCTGAGGATCAAGGTTCAAAGCCAGCCCAGGCAGGAAAGTCCGTGAGACTCTTATCTCAGATAAAACCACTAGAAAACCGGAAGTGGCACTGTAGCTCAAGCGGTGGAGCGCTTGCCTTGAGCTCAAGAGTGCAGGACAGCGCCCAAGCCCAAAGTTCAAGCCCAGCTATGGACCAAAAAAAAAAAAAAAAAGAGGGGGGGGGGGATAGGGTGGGGGGGAGTGAGAAAGCTGAGTGCTGATGGACTCACACCTGTAATCCTAGCTACTAAGAGGCTGAGATCTGAGGACCACAGTTCAAAGCCAGCCAAGTCAGGAAAATCTACAAGACTACCTCCAGTTAAACAACAAAAAAGCCCTAAGTGGAGCTGTGGCTCAAGTAGTAGAGCACTAGCCTTGAGCAAAAGAAACAAACAAACCTCAAGGACAGTGTCCAGGTCCCATGTTCAAGCCTAAGAACCAGCATGAGTGTGCACACCCATGCACACATGGAAGGAAGGAAGGAAGGAAGGAAATGCAAGAGTGAAAATTAAAATGTCACCTTTATAGCTGAGATCTTAACCCTATATCAAAACTTTACAATCTGGGCTGGGAAGGTGGCTCAGTGGTAGAGCGCTTGCCTTGCATGCCTGAAGCCCTGGGTTCGATTCCTCAGCACCACATAAACAAAAAGAAAAAAGCCAGAAGAAGAGCTGAGGGACAGCACCCAGACCCAGAGTTCAGGCCCCATGACTGGACCCAAAAAAAAAAAACTTTACAATCTATATTAACGACTGAAAAGAACTTGTATATTTGGACACAATGCGTTAAAACCAAACTCAACTGATTCAAAAGGAAAAATAATGATACTGATTGGAATGTAAACATGTAGAAAATGTAACAATAAATTCTCACTCCTGTATAAGCAATGATTAGTTTTAAAGAAAAAAAAACAAAAATACTCCCCATTTCAATCCAAGCGAACTCAATAATAGCTCATTAAATGGAGAAGGAAAATACTCTTCCTAAGGCCACATAATTTTACTCAGTTATCTTATCCACCTAACATACTGAAGGGAGCGGAAAGGATGAGTTGGAACTGAAAATTTTGGAAGCATTTCCATCTGGCATGGAAATCTAAATACAGATGTTATTAGATAAACAGATTTTATGATAGCTCAAAATAAGGATAACTTTAAAGAAAACCATACAAAATTATATTAGAGGGAACCTCCAGCCTTTAAAGCTGGTTTAGGGATAGTACTCTCAAGAAGCTTGCAATATGTTTCAAAGTCAAAGCATATACAAAAGAGTTAGATTTTCCTAAAGTACCAAAAGATTATTATATTAACGATTATTCAAGTAAGATTCTACTGAAAAGGTAGACTAGGGGAAAAAAAGCAAACAAACTGAAACTGTTAAAGAGCTGGAAGGAGAAGGGATCAAGGCACATTGGAAAAGTCCATCAAGCCACATACTGCAGATTTGGGCACACTACTGTACACACTGTTTTCATGAAAATATACAAATATGAAACAAAATCAAGGAACAAGTGATCTTTTTTTTGGGGGGGGTCCGGTCATGGGGCCTGAACTCTGGGCCTGGGCGCTGTCCCCCAGCATTTCAGTTCAAGGCTAGTGCTCTACCACTTCTGGCTTTTTTCTTTTTGCTTATGTGGTGCTGAGGAATCGAACCCAGGGCCTCATGCATACAAGGCAAACGCTCTACCACTTAGCCACCTTCCCAGCCCCCAAAGTGCTCTTTTAATACTTGGGAAACACTTAGCTTCTCACTCCATGATTCTCTATCCAATGGGTATTCCCCCACCTCCTCTTCCTAGGTACCATAACTAGAACTGTGATTTATTTTTAAGAACTGTCTTTTTAAAGAAAATTAAGTATCAAATAGTTTGAAAATAAAACAACTTTGGAACATCACAGTTATATTTTTAAAAAGGGTTTTGACTGTATCTAATTAATAGATCTCAATATTCCTGGGTTCTGAGGACCTGAATCCCACCATAAATTGATTTAAAAAAAGACCTTTCCCTGAACTAAATACAGAAAGTCTCATGAACTGCAATTTTGTAATCCTTTTGTAAGCAAAAAGTGTAAAACAACTTAATCATAGCTGACGCTCAAGAATTGATCATCTGCATTAAATTCTATGGGTATTTTGTATCTTACTCAAAAAAATTAACGAAATGGTGATGGTTCACTAAATTTTAAACATACAAACTGCTCCTTGGGTCCTTTCACCTACAATGGAACCATGAACTGGAATGTCATCTAAATGTTTCCTACCAGGAGTTCCTGTCACAGACTCAAACAAGCCACAGGGAATTGCACAGGTATGTAGTTAAGATCTACAATGTATTTATTTATTTTACTATCACATGGGAGATTACTGGGGAAAAGAAAAACATTAAAAAAAAAAACCCACAGGTTCCCAATGGCGCTAACAAGGAAAAGCAAGGGAGAAAAAAAGGACATCGGGAAGGAAGGGGGGGGGGGGCTAGGTGAGGAAAGCAGGCCCGGGGAAGGCGGGCGAGCACGGCGAAGGCTACCAATCACTTACTCGAGCTGGCCAGTGAGGATAACCTTTCATCTTGGCGAAGATGAGGTCTCCGGGTTTGAAATCGCGAGTCATGTTTCTGGTGTGAAGCCGGGGGGTCCTAAGGCCCGGAGCTGGGCGGGCAGGCGGCCGGGCGGGCGGGCGGCGAAGGGATGCGGGAGCGCGGCCCGAGCCCCGGGTCCTGCGTGCGCGGGCGGGCGGACGGGCGGAAGGTGCCTCGGGCTGTCCCGACGCCTGCGAGGGGCACCGGGGAGGGCGGTTAAAAATCCAGCAAAGCCGGAGGGAGGGGCCGCA
>NW_012267269.1:1956110-1959860 GCF_000151885.1 Dipodomys ordii
GCTCCCGCTCGGCGCCCGCTAGCGGTGGGGCTGTACCAACTGCGCGCAGAGGCAGGGGGGGCGCACGCAGCGCCTCCGGAGCTTTGTCGCTTAAGAGCGGAGCTTTTGAGGATGCTAGACCCAACAGTCTCTGCTTGGGGACAACAATTGCTTTTCGTTGGGGAGAAAGACCGACACCAAGGAAGACAAGAGAGCAGACATTATCTGGGCTGGCTGAAGGTTCCCCCTGCAGCTGGCGGAGTGGTCGGGCCCGGCCCGCCCCTGCTGGCTGCGCTGCGTGTGTGTATTTGTATGTGTACTGTATGTAAAAGGCGGGGAAGGGAGGAAACAATTGTTGTGCACCAGGCTTGGGGGTCGGTTCCCGGGGCCTGTGGCCCTGGGCTGCGTGTTAGGGAGAGACTAGCTGCCTTACCTGCACGTTCTTCCACGGTTTCCCAGGGCGGGGAAGGTTGCCGCTCTTGGGCGATTTACATCATCCCTACATCCCCCTCCCCCCGGAGCTGTGCGAAACCCATAGATAAAACTGAAGCTCGAAGCTGTTGCAGGGTGTGCAGCTGGTAGGCCTCTCACACCTCGCTTGAATGGGCCTTGCAGTCTTCTTGGCCTGAGAATGTAATATGAGCAAACCTCCTTTCATTTCTTTTGCAGTTCAAGCAAGAACTGTTGAGGAGAACGTACTCCTAACGAATGCATACTATGAAAGGTACAAAACAATGACAGGAAAACTAAGACTGTTAGAAAGGATGTGGGTTTGGGCCCCCAACAAAATTGTGACTGCATTTAAATTTTATTTCCCTGTAACAGTGACATGCTGCACCGCAGAGAAGTGTTACCAAACCTGAAAGGTCTGGGCTCTTAATAATACTCTTTTAAGAGTATCTTAAAGAAGAGCATTCTATTTTTGATCATTTAGCCAATGCATGTTTTTAATATTGGTACTAATATACCCAGCAGTCTTATTTGAATTGAGTCTAAGTGTTTTTTTTTTACTGTTGCCCAAGCTATGTCACCATAATTTTACAACTTTTACTTGTCTCTTAACATTCACCTAGATTCCCAGTAAATATGTGATAAGAACATTAATAAAAAATAATTGAATAGTAATAAAAATTAACCTTAAGTTTGTTTCGTCCTTCAAACTCCCCTGGAAGTGCTTACTGCATGTCAAGCACTGCCTTGTCTTGCTTTTACAGCCACAAACAAGAACAGATACTTGTTAGGTAAAACAGGTTGAGAAATAAAAATATTAAAGCATGTAAGTATCAATGCCTAGCTAATGCTGCTTTCAATAAAGGAGTCACAATTGGAAATAATTCAGGAAAAGCAAAATTTTTGAGTGGACAAAAATTGGGTTGCTTTTTTTTTCTTTAAGGAATACAGAATGTCTTTTAAAAGAAAATAAGACTTTCCAGATGTAAATTGTTCATTGGAAAAGGGACAGAAAGATGCATTAAAGTCCAACATTTATACTAGTAGAGACCGAGGCCTTATCCAGCAATCTATTTGTGTGTATGCATCTCCTTTGTTCTCAACAGTGGATGGTCCTGTGGTCATAGCCCACAACATTAGCTTTTCACCTGAGCATTTGTTAAAAGTCCAGGCTCACTAAATCATAATCTTCATGTTAACAAATTCCCAGATGGCTCTTATGAATATTCAAGCTTGAGAAACAAGTTGCAGAGGATATTAAAACAGATTGTAAGAACTTACAATCACATGGATGGGAGCTCCTACACAGCAATGGGAAGGCTGAGGCAGGAGGATAGTTTTGAAGGCCAGCCTGGAATACATAATGAGACTGTGTCTCAAAAATAAACAAAAAAATCACATATAGACAGATGAGTTGATAAATTTTATAATCAATATTAAAAGAATATATAAGAACATAAATAGAACTTTTTGTTGCTAAATGGCAATACCAACAAGTGAAGAGGGAGTGGTTATTATGATGGAGGAGGGGATCCTCAGGAAATTAAAAAAAAAAAAGAATAAAAGCATTGATGTGTAAGTATTGAACAAAGCATGATATTTAGCATTTCCTGCCAATAAATTTTGGCAGTTTCAATTTGTAATATTCTGCAGACAGCAGGTGATAACTTTTAAACAATGAACTAGGGCAAAAACAGGTCAGAGTTTAAGCCTCCACAGAACAAAAGCCAGGATCCCTGGGGGCAGCAGTTCTGAATCTGATGGGGGAAGGGGGGAGGGGGAGAAGGAAGGGAATGGATTTGGGGGAAGGTTGGGTGCATCACAGCCACTTCCAGAGTTTTTCTTAACTGAGGGCTGTGCTCCTCCCCCAAAGGAGAAAGCAGGTTTTCCAAACCAGCTAGAGAGAGTGGGAAACAGTGTGGTTGCGCTGGATCTAGCCTACTTTTCCCCCTGTAATCTAGATGTTATTCATCCCATTATACAGATGAGAAAACAGATTCATTAAAAATTAATGTGGAATCTAGAGGCCCAGGCAACCTTCCAGCCTTTCCTCCTCCCAGCCATTCCTTTTGGTGATGCTACACAGCTTCTAGGTAGGGCCAAGAGGCTACATGGCTGCAGGCACAATGAGCTTGCAATCAGTAAAGGATGCTGCAAATTTCCTAATAATTTCCCTGTATACCTCTGCATTCCCTAGCTTGTTTCCACCACCAGATCATTGTGTTTAACTCTTTCTGAAATGACTCAGGCCAAAAATCACATCTGGAAAGGCTGTGCTTCATCTTCCAGTGGCACCTATTTACTATCTTTCTTGGTAATTGTAAACTACTTAGAAGTAGACATCATCTTATGCTTTGCCTATACTTAGCAGATAATCAATTTTTCTAACAAATATTTAAATGGATGAGAAGAAGCAGGTGATAAACCTTGATGGAAAGATAAGGCATAGAGGGTCAGAGTGCTTGTCTATAATCCCAGCCATCATAGAGGTGAAGGTAAAAGGATCAGGAATTGGAAGCCAGCCTAGGCAACTCAGTGAGACCCTGTATTAAAGTATATAGAGGGTTGCCCAGACTCACGCCTGTAATCCTAGCTACTCAGGAGGCTGAGATCTGAGGATCGTGGTCCAAAGCCAGCCCAGGCTGGCAAGTCCATGAAACTCTTACCTCAAATAAACCACCAGAAAACTGGAAGTGGCACTGCAGCTCAAGTGGTAGAGCTCTAGCCTTGAGCTGAAGAGCTGAGGGACAGTGCCCAGGCCCAGAGTTCAAACCCCACGACCAACCAAAAAGAAAAAAAAAGAATATAGAGGGTTAAGAATATAGCTCAGTGATAGAGCTCTGGGATCAATTCTCAGGAACAAAGACACATGCATGAGGATATTTTGTCTTTATGAATTTTTCATGTACTAAGAGGTTAACCCTTTAAAAGCGCTGATTTTTTTAGGACAAATACATTCATTTTAATGGAAATCTTTTGCATTGTATTGGCTCAAGTGGTAGAACACTGACCTAGTACATGCACTGAGTTCAAACCCCAGTCCTGTATTCCCCAAAAATTAACAATGACAATCCCTTCCTTTATATTTTAATATAATTATTCATCTTAATACACAATAGTACTAGCATACCTTACACTTTGTGGCTTTATAATTGTATAATTATTCTCTCTATATAATATATAATTATATATATTATAATACTTATAGATTTCATGTGCTATTTTAAATCTGATGTAAATATCATGAGAATTAGCAAAAATATAGGGAAATAGGGGCTGGGAAGGTTGCTCAGTGGTAAAGCACTTGCCTTGCATGCCTGA
>NW_012267269.1:1960467-1965866 GCF_000151885.1 Dipodomys ordii
TATAATAATTATTATAATAATAAACTTTTATAAGAATAGTAATCAAAGATCCATTTCAGTCAGAGGCATGATAAAGTCAGTGTAAGTTTTCCACCGTGAATATCAAAAAGCAATCAGAAGCTGGGTGCCCATAATGCTAGCTTCTCAGCAGACTGAGTGTTAGGAGTCTCCATTGGAAGGTACCCAGAGCAGGAAATCCTGTGAGACTCTTTATCTCCAATTAACCAGCCACATGTAGGAAATGGAGCTGTGGCTAAAGTGGTAGAGCACTAGCCTTGAAAAAAATAGTTAAGGGAGATGCCTAGGCCCTAAATTTAAGCCCCAGGACCAGTTACCCTCCAATAAAAACAAAAAAAAAAAAATGAGAGCTTTGACCAGTAGGTTAAAAACAACAACAAAAAATTTAAGAATAGGGGGGCAGGGAGGGATGTAGTTGTGGAGATAGGAGGGAAGGGATGGCAGGAGAAAAAACAAAGGAGGAGGCAACAATGCTTGATAAGAATTGTACTCATGCCTGGCACCTTTGGCTCACTCCTGTAATCCTAGCTACTCAGCAGGCTGAGATCTGAGGTTTGAGGTTCAAAGCCAGCTCGAGCTAGAAAGTCCGTGAGACTCTTATCTCCAATAAACCACTAGAAAACCAGAAGTGGCCCTGTGGCTCAAGCGGTAGACAGCTTGCCTTGAGCTGAAGAGCACAGGGACAGTGCCCAAGCCCAGAGTTCAAGCCCCAGGACTGACAAAAAAAAAAAAAAAATGTACTCATTATCTTGCTCATGTGATTGTAACCCCTCTGTACAGTATTTTCACAATAAAAACTTATTTAAAATAAATAAATAAAAAGCAAGCTTGTGAGACAGTGACTAGATATACTTTCTAAGGTGATCTGCCAATGGGCTGAAGAATATTGTCTTCAGATTCATGGGATAAGAGAAGTCTTAATGAGTCTGAATGCTCAGCCAATTGGAAAAGAAGCTACACAAGGACAGAGATTGATGGGTGACCTGTGATGTCTCCAATGAGTGCTGCCTAGACTGTATGCTACTGTCCCAATGGCACCTTTTTTTTTTTGGTTAGTTGTGGGGCTTGGACTCTGGACTTGGATGCTGTCTCTGCTCTCTTCAGCTCAAGGTGAGCGCTCTACCACTTGAGCCACAGCACCATTTCCAGTTTTCTAGTGGTTTATTGGAGATAAGAGTCTCATGGACTTTCCTGCGCAGGATGGCTTTGAACCGAGACGTGATCCTCAGATCTCAGCCTCCTGAGTAGCTAGGATTACAGGTGTGAGCCACTGGTGCCCAGCTAATGTTCTTTCTTGTATGTTCTCACTCACTTTTTCCCCCCTCTTTATATTTCTTTGTATTGTCTGTGTTTTTTTTTTTTTTGTTTTTGTTTTTGTTTTGGGTCCTGTCGTGGGCCTGAACTCTGAGCCTGGGCGCTGCCCCTCAGCTCTTCAGTTCAAAGCTAGTGCTCTACCCTTGAGCCACAGCGCCACTTCCGGCTTTTTTTTTTTTTTTTGCTTATGGGTGCTGAGGAATCGAATCAGGGCCTCAAGCGTGCAAGGCAAGCGCTTTACCACTGAGCCACCTTCCCTGCTGTATTGTGTGTTTGAATTGAAGACCTTGTACTTGCTTGGTTGGCTTGGCTGATGCTCTATTACTTGAACCATATGTCCAGCACATGTTTTTTGCTGGTTATTTTAGACATGAAGTCTCATGGACTTTTTTAATCAAGCTGGCTTTGAATTTCAATCCTCTTGATCTCAGTCTCCTAAGTAGCTAGGATTACAGCTATAAGCCATAGATGTCAGCTTCAAAACACATGTAGTTAATTAAAAAGAAAAATATATTTGCTAAATACAACACAGCAAGGTGGTTAGTGTATATTTTATTTTCTCTAATCGTATGGTAGAACTTTTAATTTGTATGAGATAAACTAAAATTAAGGTTAAGTAAAAAATACTATATGGGGCTGGGAAAGTGGCTCAGTAGTAGAGTGCTTGCCTTGCATGCGTAAACCCTGGGTTTGATTCCTTAGCACCACATAAGCAGAAAAAGCTCGAAGGGGGGCTGTGGCTCAAGTGGTAGAGTGCTAGCCTTGAGCTGAAGAGCTGAGGAACAGCGCCCAGGCCCAGAGTTCAAGCCCCACAACCGGCAAAAAAAAAAAAAACAACAAAACAACTATATGATATAATATGCTTTGAAAATGTATCATTGGATAATGAATTCAATTTGAAATAAACACTTAGACATTTATCCTTGATTTTTAACCAGTATATGTAGAAATATTTAATAGTTTTGAGAAATTTTCTATTTGCATTTCAAGAATCAAACTAGGCCTTAATTCCCATGTCCTGCATAGAGAACAGGAAATGTTTCTTTTTCTGTTTTTTTTTTCCCCCTGTTAATCCTGTTATACTAAAATCCTTGCTAAAACTAAAAAAAAAAAAAATTTGAATCAAGCTTCACTGGACAAAGGTTGCTCAACATTTTAACCCAATCCATTCAGAAAAAAAACCTAAAGACTCCATCTCCCATTAACAGGCAAAATGCTGGATTAGAGGCATTCCTCAAGTGGTAGAGCACCAGCTTTGAGCAAGGTGGGGGAGGGGGAGTTGGTTGTAGAGTTTGAACTCTGGGCCTGGCCCCTTTCCCTCAGCTCTTCAGCTCAAGGCTAGCACTTTATGACTTGAGCCACTTCCAGTTTTTTCTGTTTATGTGGTGCTGAGGAATCAAACCCAGGTCCTCATGCATGCAGCAAGCACTCTACCACTGAACCACCTTGCCAGCCCCTCTGCATATTACTTTTATAATAACAATAACAGCTAGGCGCTGTTGGCTCACGCCTGTAATCCTAGCTACTCAGGAGGCTGAGATCTGAGGATCTTGGTTCAAAGCCAGCCCGGGCAGGAGAGACGGTGAGACTCCTATCTCCAATAAAACCACCGGAAAACCGGAAGTGGCGCTGTAGCTCAAGTGGTAGAGTGCTCGCCTTGAGCTGAAGAGCTGAGGGACAGTGCCCAGGCCCAGAGTTCAAGCCCCACGACTGACCAAAAAAATAAAAAAATAACAATAACAAACTTAGCTGGTTGCCCATGGCTCACGCCTGTAATCCTAGCTTCTCAGAAGGCTGAGATCTGAGGATTATGGTTCAAAGCCAGCCCAGACAGGAAAGTCCATGAGACTTTTACCTCCAATAAACCACTAGAAAACCATTAGTGGTGCTATGGCTCAAGTGTTAGAGCCCTTGCCTTGAGCCCAAGAGTGCAGGGACAGGGCCCAAGCCCAGAGTTCAAGCCCCATGACCGACAAATAACAATAATAATAATAAAAATAATAATAATACCAAACTTTTATAAAAAAAAATCAAGTTTCACTAACTAGTAGTACTTCATCCGTGTGAAGATGATATATTAGTGAATGACAAGTTCTAAAGATGAGTAATGAGAATGGCTAAGAAGATGTATTTGTTTGGAAGGAAGGAGAAATACTCTACTATTCTGAATTTTTGTTTTTTGTCAGTTTGGTGGGTTTTTTTGGTCAGCCATGGAGTTTGAACTCTGGGCTTGGACACTGTCCCTGCACATTTCAGCTCATGGCGAGTACTCTACCGCTTGAGCCACAGCACCACTTCCAGTTTTCTAGTGGTTTATTGGAGATAAGAGTCTCATGGACTTTCCTGCCAAGGCTGGCTTTTAACAGTGATCCTCAGATCTCAGCCTGCTGAATAGCTAAGATTACAGGCGTGAGCCGCCAGCCCCTGGCTTATTCTGTGTTTCTTATCAATACTATATTTACTCTGTTCTTGTGGGAGTCTTTCTCACTCTCTACAACTCAAAAGATGGAAGAGACAGAATTGGGTTATTATCTGCTTTCTCTCTTAAGCCATAAGTGCTACTAAAAAAAGAAAAAAACCCAGCAAAACTATGCAAGTTCTTCAAGTGAAAATTCACATGAATGTGGCAAGTTTGAATTTCACAAACACATCTATATAAGTAACACTTTGTCTCTTCTTTTTTTTTGTAACAAATAACTTTAGAGCTGGACATGGTGACCCATATTTGTAATCACAAAACACTGGAAGCTTGATGCAGGAGGATCATGAGTTCAAGGCCAACCAGGCTGCAAACCGATACCTTGTCTCAAAAAAAAAAAAAAATGCAAGTAACTGAGTCTATTTCTACTGACACTCACTGATTTTCTTTGTCTCTTGGAAGTTCACAAGAAGCCATGTGTTGTTTATATATGGACTCAGTATAGATTCATAAGCAGTTGCAAAACAGCTGGAAGTGGAGGTATGGTAGACACTAACCTTGAGCAAAAAAAGTCAGGGACAGCACGTAGGCCCTGAGTTCAAGCTCCCGCATGGTCAAACACACACAGAAAAAACTTTGGAATATTCTTCTTTGTATGTGTGTGTGGAGGCCAAAAGGTGAGACGGTGTCTCTATGTAGCTAGCCCAAGCTATCCTTGAGGTTACAACCTTCCTGTCTCAGCAGCTCAAATGCCAGGGTTACAAGTATGCGCCACTATTCTTGTTTCTTTGTTTTTCCATATAAATTTTAGAATATGTTTGTCCAGATATACTAACAAATCTTGCTGGAATCCTGATACGAATGAAACATATCTATTTGAGGAAATTTTTAATATTTATTAGCTTTAGTCTTCTTAACCGTAAACTCAGTCTGTCCATTAATTTATTTTTTCTTTCATTTCTCTTATTGACATTGCATAGTTTTCAAGTCCCACGCATGCTTGTTAGACTTACGAAGAAATATTTCATTTTTTGGAGTGATTATTGTTTTAATTTTAGTGTGCAAGTGTAATTTGCTACTGTACAAAAATACTGTAAGTAGATATCTATTGTATTATAATACTATATTATTTATTTATTTATTTTTGTTGGTCATGGGGCCTGAAGTCTGGACCTAGGCACTGTCCCTCAGCAATTCAGTTCAAGAATAACAATCTAGGCTTGGGAAGGTGGCTCAGTGGTAGAGTGCTTGCCTTGCATGCATGAGGCCCTGGGTTCGATTCCTCAGCCCCACATAAGCAGAAAAAGCTGGAAATGGCACTGTGGCTCAAATGGTAGAGCACTAGCCTTGAGCTGAAGAACTGAGGGACAGCGCCCAGGCCCAGAGTTCAGGTCCCACGACTGGCAAAAAAAAAAAAAAAAAAGAATAGCAGTCTACCACTGAAGCCACAGTGCCACTTCTGGCTTTTTCTGCTTATGTGGTGCTGAGGAATTGAACCCAGGGCCTCATGCATGCAAGGTAAGCACTCAACTATTGAGCCACCTTCCTAAACATACTATATTATTTACTGTGTATTTATTTTATATCTTGAGCTCTTGCCTAACTTACAAGTTTGAGATGTTGAGCTGGGAAGGTGGCTCAGTGGTAG
>NW_012267269.1:1966861-1969780 GCF_000151885.1 Dipodomys ordii
TGGTTTATTGGAGATAGGAGTCTCACGGTCTCTCCTGCCCGGGCTGGCTTTGAACCGCAATCCTCAGATCTCAGCCTCCTGAGTAGCTAGGATTACAAGCGTGAGCCACTGGTGCCCAGCCCAGCCCCCTTTTTTTAATCCATGTTTTTTTTTTGCTGGTCTTGTGGCTTGAACTCAGGGCCTATGTGCTGTCTCTGAACCTTTTTGCTCAAGACTAGTACTCTGCCACTTGAGCCACAGCTCTACTTCTGTCTTTTCACTGGTTAATGGGATATGAGTTTCACAGATTTTCCTGCCCAGGCTCCACATGTTCTGCAGATTTCAGCCTCCTGAGTAGCTAAGTTTTTTTGTTTTTCTTTTGACATAATGCAAGCTTTTTGGGGAACATGATTAATGTGGAGGTGAGTGATACAGCTCAGTGGGTGGAGGCTGCTAAGATTATAGGTATGAGCCACTAGCACTAGGCTTACTTTTAATTTGTATATTTAAAACTATTATTTTAAACAAAGTTTTTGATTTTAGGATTCTGGAATTTTAACTTTCTTTTCTTTCCTTTGTTTTTAATCTTCTTTACTTTTTTAAAACCTTCTTGCTGGGCACTGGTTGCTCACACCTGTATTCCTAGCTATTCAGGAGGCTGAGAGCTGAGAATCACGGTTCAAAGCCAGCCCGGGCAGAGAAGTCTGTGAAACTCTGATCTCCGATAAACCACTAGAAAACTGGAAGTGGTGCTGTGGTTCAAGAGGTAGAGTGCTTGCCTTGAGCTGTAGACCACAGGGACAACACCCAGGCCCAGAGTTCAAGCCCCATGACTGACAAAAAAAACACCAAAATCAAAAACACAAAACCCTTCTTGATGATTATTTGAGACTTTATTAGAATTTTAGTTTGTTCATAGTGTTTTTTGTTTTGCCAATAACTTGTGTTTGAACTCAGGGCATTACGTTCACTTGCTTGCCCAGCTGGCATTCTACCACTTGAACCACACTTCCAGTCCAGCTTTTTGCTAGTTATTTTGGAGATGGAGTCTTGCAGACTCTCTGCCTGGGCTGGCTTCAAACCACAATCTTCTGTTCTTATCTTCCTGAGTAGGCAGTATCACAGTCATAAGCCACCAGCACCCAGGTCCATAGTGGGGTTTTTTTGTTTTGGTTTTTTTTTTTTGTCAGTCTTGGGGCTTGAACTCTGTGCCTGGGTGCTGTCCCTCATCTCTTCAGCTCAAGGCTAATGCTCTAACTTGAGCTATAGCGCCACTTCCGGTTTCTGGTGGTTTATTGGAGATAAGAGTTTCATCGACTTTCCTGCCTGGGCTGGCTTTGAACCGTGATCTTCAGATCTCAGCCTCCTGAGTAGCTAGGATTAAAGGTGTGAGCCACCGGCGCCTGGCTCATAGTGTTTTTTAAATGTATTTCTTCAGATTATGAGACTAACATGCTGTCTCATACTAAGATGATAGGTACAGTGAATTTCTTTCTATAGATTTCTATAGATTTTTGCAATAAGTATTGCCCTGTACATACATAATTTATCATAGCCTACCTCAGGTGGCATTTATCAGTTTGAGTGAAGTAAATAAAACTTTCACTCTCTGTGTCTTAGGCAACCCTGTGGTAGATTTCCTTCATTATGACAAAATATGTGAGGAAAGCAAATTATAAGGAAAAATAGGTTATTTTGACTACCAAGGTATCAGTCCCTGGTCACTTTTTTTGTTGTTGTTGTTGGTCATGCGGGCTGAACTCTGGGCCCTGTCACTGTCCCTCAGCTTTTTAGCTCAAGGCTAATGCTCTACCACTTGAGCCACAGTGCTACTTCTGGCTCTTTTCTGCATATGTGGTGCCGAGGAATCGAGCCCAGGGCCTCATGCATGCAAGGCAAGCGCTCTACCACTGAGCCACCTTCCCAGCCTCACCGTATTGACTTTCTTATTTCAAATTTTTGCCAACTCTAATTTGGAATCCACTGAAGGGAATTTGAAAATGTTTTCCTGCTCATTAAAGTAATGAATAACAAACCACTGTACCAACTTAACTATACAAATGAAAGTTGAACCCCTGGAATTAAAATCTTAGCCCATTTGTTCCCTTCCTTTTGTAGCCTGATTCTTTTATTGTTGTTGGCCATGGGGCTTGAACCGGGGGCCTGCGAACTGTCCCTGAGCTCTTTTGTTCAGGGTTAGTACTCTATCATGTTGAGGCAAATTAACTGGTGAACAAGAAAATCCACCTAGATAGACATGGTTAAAGGTTAAAGGAGTTTTATTTATTTATTTAGTCTGTTGTAGGGTCTGAACTCTGGGCATGAGCACTGTCCCTCAGCTCTTCAGCTCAAGGGTAGCACTCTACCACTTGAGCCACAGCACCACTTCCAGCTTTTTCTGCTTATGTGATGCTGAGGAATCAAACCCAGGGCCTCATGCATGCAAGGCAAGTGCTCTACCACTGAGCCACCTTCCCAGCCCTCTTAAAATGTTTTGTTGTTATTATAAAGGTAATATACAAAAGGGTTAACATTATGTAAGTCATGTAAAGAGTGCATTTCTTTTTGGACAATGTCACCCCTTTATTTTTTTTTTTTGTCGGTTGTGGGGCTTGAACTCTGGATCTGAATGCTGTCCCTGCGCTTTTCAGCTCAAGGTGAGTGCTCTACCACCTGAGCCACAGCACCACTTCCGGTTTTCTAGTGGTTTTATTGGAGATAAGCGTCTCATGGACTTTCCTGCCCCGGCTGGTTTTGAACTGCAATCCTCAGATCTCAGCCTCCTGAATAGCTAGGATTACAGGCGTGAGTCACCAGCGCCCCGCTGCCCCTTTACTTTCTCCCAGTTTTTCCCTCCCATCCCCATGCACAATCAAGTCTTCTTTTTTTTTTTAATTTTATTATTTTAGTCTGTATCATCTTTCAGGTTTTTATTGAGAT
>NW_012267269.1:1970555-1971887 GCF_000151885.1 Dipodomys ordii
TGGGCGCTGTCCCTCAGCTCTTCAGCTCAAGGCTAGCGCTCTACCACTTGAGCCACAGCGCCACTTCCGGCTTTTTTCTTATGTGGTGCTGAGGAATAGAACCCAGGGCCTCAGGCATGCAAGGCAAGCACTCTACCACTGAGCCACCTTCCCAGCCCCCCTCCCTCCACCTTTGTACCACCCTTACCCTATAAAAAGATTATGTGTAATTTTAAGCATATTTTGGAGAAAGGCTTTCCTAAGTTCTCACACTAAGTTAGGTTTACTATTCTTTGTTCCCATAACATCCTAATTTCCCCTATAAATCACACTTGTATTTTGATTGTGGGATTATCTGCTGACTGTTTCCTTCTTTTAAAAAAATATTTGTTATTGTTATTATAGAGATGATGTACAATTACATGTCAGGTAATGAGTACATTCCTCTTTGTACAGTGTCTTCTGTTCCCTCATTCTCTCCCCGTCCCTCCTTCCCATCTCCACCTATGAATTGTATAGTTCACTTTCACCAGTGTCTAGTGAGCTCCACTGCTGCAATTTTCACCCTTTTCCCTTGACTTCTGTATCTTCCCCCCAACCATCCTGGAGATATACATGTGAATACACTATAAATAAGGAAAAGAAGATAGAAATATAAAAAACTAAAAATATAGAAAAAAGGTCTCGTTTCCATATCTTGGAGTTCATTTTGACATATATATATACATATATATATATATATATATATAGTATTTTATGTTAATACAAAGAGGCTTGTAGGTATTGCACTTTTGTGTTTCTCTCTTAATAATCTCCTCTTTTGATCTCACTGTGTGTGAATATCTAGAATCCTGTATAATTTAGCATTTAGTGTATAATTTAGTGTATTTTAGATCGATTTGTGCATGTTAGAGAGGACATGGACCCTTAGCTTAGCTTACCTCACTTAACATGATTTGTTCGCGTTCCACCCATTTCCCTACAAATGACAGTATTTTCTTCTTTCTAATGGATGTGTATAAATCCATTGTGTATAGGTGCACATTTTTTGGATCCACTCATCTATTGTGGGGCATGTGGGCTGTTTTCATATCTTGGCTATTGTGAATAGTGTGGCAATGTACATGAGTGTGAAGGTATCTTTATCATATTCTGGTTCATGATGTTCAAGGTAGATGCCCAGGAATGGTAAAAGTCTTCTTTTTTATTTTTTATTTTTTTTGCCAGTCGTGGGGCCTGAACTCTGGTCCTGGGCACTGTCCCTCAACTCTTCAGCTCAAAGCTAGCGCTCTACCACTTGAGCCACAGTACCACTTCTGGCTTTTTCTGTTTATGTGGTGCTGAGGAATCGAA
>NW_012267269.1:1973330-1975750 GCF_000151885.1 Dipodomys ordii
CCTACTTGGGCTGGCTTCAAACCACAATCCTTAGATTTCAGCCTCTTGAATAGCTAAGACTACAGACATTTATTATAGTAAAAGTATACAAGGTAGAACCAGCCAAAAGAATTGAAATATATATACAGGATGAATTCTGGAAGGCATCCAATCTGGTCACAAAGTATGAAAAATCACAGTATTATCAATCAAGGGAATTCACTGGAGCTTCAGCATGCTGAGATTTAACTGAGATTTTATGACCTAGGCCTGACTGATTGAATCATTGCGCATAAGATTGAACTCAGTTGCACTTTCTTTTCAGAGTTCAGACTGCTATTACATAGTTTAAAGCTCAGCAGTCTAACCACATAGTTGGACCTCCTGGCATGGCTAGATTCCATCTGAAACACTCCACGAGCAGTAACTATCAGCTATAGTGTATATGCCCATGTAGCTAAGAAAATCTGAAGTTCAGTGATTGTCTCCTGGGAATTGGGCACAAATCTCAGCCAAATTCTTTATTACAAAGTATTGTTTCTTTGGTGGGGAACATGATAATGAATTTTGTATTTATAGTTGTCTGGTCTACTAGTTTACTCTTTAAAAAGTTACTAGTAATTGAATCCAATTACCTAGGAAACTACTGGTTTATTACAAGGAACTAGTAAAAAGAAAAATGCAAGCATCTAATTGGAAAAATGATTATAAACTAATAGTTGCTTTGATTTTGTCTTTTATCAATATTTCAAGACAATTGTGGCCAAGTGCTAGACTTTTAACAAAGGAGTAGCCAAGTAGCCAAAATCTTTTTTTTTTTGGAGCCAGTACTGGGATTTGAATTCAGGGCCTGGGTACAGTCCCTTAGTTTTTCACTCAAGGCTTTTCTCTCTGTCTGTCTGTCTCTCCCTCTCCCTCCTTCTCTTTCTCTTTCTCTCTTTGTGTGTGTGTTGAACATGGAGCTTGTACTCAGAACCTGGGCACTGTCCTCTAGCTTTTGTGCTCAAGGCTAGTGCTCTAACACTCAAGCCAGAGCTCCACTTCCAGATTTTTTTGGAGGTTAGCTGGAGATAAGAGTTTATAAAGTCTTATGGACCTTCGTTCTCCAGCATGGCTTTGAACTGCAATCCTCAGCTCTCACCCTCCTAAGATAGGACAGGTGTGAGTCATTGGTATTTGGGTTGCAAAAAGTATTCTTAAGGATAAGAACTTTTGCATAGCCTGTAATCCTAGCTACTCAGGAGGCTGAGATCTGAGGATCGCAGTTCAAAGCCAGCCTGGGCAGGAAAGTTCGTGAGACTCTGATCTCCAATAAACCACTTGAAAGGCGGAAGTAGCGCTGTGGCTCAAGCAGTAGAGTGCTCACCTTGAGCTGAAGAGCTGAGGGATAGTGCTCAAGCCCAGAGTTCAAGCCCCATGACTGACCAAAAAAAAAAAAAAAAAGAACTTTTGCATAGCACATAGTGCATAGTGCTGGCTGCTCATGCTTATAACCTGAGCTAAATGGAAACTAAATGGAAGGCTAACATTGGAAGGATTAAAGTTTGAGGCTGCAGAGCAGAAAAGTTACAGAGACTCCTCAGCAGAACTGGGATACTGTTGTGTGTGCCTTTTATCTTAGCTACACCAGAAACCTAACATAGATGGATATACCTAAGCAGGTAGCTAGACCCTATCTAAAAAATAACCACCAAAAGCCGGGCGCTGGTGGCTCACGCCTGTAATCCTAGCTACTCTGGAGGCTGAGATCTGAGGATCGCGGTTCAAAGCCAGCCCGGGCAGGAGAGACTGTGAGACTCCTATCTCCAATAAACCACCAAAAAACCGGAAGTGGCGCTGTAGCTCAAGTGGTAGAGCGCTCGCCTTGAGCTGAAGAGCTGAGGGACAGCGCCCAGGCCCAGAGTTCAAGCCCCACGACCGACAAAAAATAAATAAATAAATAACCACCAAATATTAGGGCTGGAGATGCGGTTCAGCTTTAAAGAGTTCTTGTCTACAAAGCATGAGGACTTAAGTTCAAACCCAGATATTGGAATTAGTCCAAAACCTAAGAGCAATCAAGAGGAAAGAAGATAGCTTAGTAAACAAAGATCAAAAACATTGGGAGGAATGGGCATTGGTAGCTCATGCCTGTAATCCTAGCTACTCAGGATGCTAAGATCTGAGGATTGCAGTTCAAAGCCAGCTAGGCAGGAAAGTCTATGAGAATCTTACTTCAAATTAATCACAGAAAAAGCTGGAAGTGGCACTGTGGCTCAAGTGGTAGAGTGCTAGCCTTGAGCACAAAGATGATCAGGGACAGCACCCAGACCCTGAGTTCAAGTCCTAGAACCAGGAAAAAAATGAGAAGGAAAAAAAAGGAGATAAATGGGAATGTATGCTGGACAATCTGTGACTGGAGTCATAAAGATCTGGCTTCTGAGTCTTGAGTGGAACTTGTC
>NW_012267269.1:1976585-1980054 GCF_000151885.1 Dipodomys ordii
TGTGGCTCAAGTGGTAGAGTGCTAGCCTTGAGCACAAAGATGATCAGGGACAGCACCCAGGACCCAAGTCCCAAGTTCACAAGCCCCAGGACCAGCAAAAAAAAAAAAAAAAAAAAGCATTGGGAGTAAAGCTGGACAATCTGTGACTGGAGTCATAAAGATCTGGCTTCTGAGTCTTGAGTGGAACTTGTCCCTGTCATGTAGTTATTTTCATCTTCTATTGTAGGTGGAACTAAAAGTATCCTGGTCTTGTGGTTCATAGTCACGGATGTTTTCTAGTTATCTAGGGACAACTAAGTCTCTCTCTGGGAAAAGGAAGTATAAGTACTAATGCCCTAGGGGTTTTCTGTAGCATCCAGTTTCAAGGGTTGTTTTCCTCTGAAGACTCTTCTTTAACATGAAACAATTCAGAACATTAGCAGAATAAAAGAGTAAAATTCTTTCTTGAGATGTAACATATCCTTTTATATGTGTGTGTGTGTGTATATATATATATATATATGTAAGCTTATAATCAGTGGTTCTCCAGAGTGGGCAGGAAGGAAACTGTAAGGTTTTATGATTTGCATCAGAAGTTATATTAAAATTTTCCCTGATTGGGGGCTGGGAAGGTGGCTCAATGGTAGAGCGCTTGCCTTGCATGCATGAGGCCCTGGGTTCGATTCCTCAGCACCACATAAGCAAAAAGAAAAAAGCCAGAAGTGGCGCTGTGGCTCAAGTGGTAGAGCACTAGCCTTGAGCTGAAGAGCTGAGGGACAACGCCCAGGCCCAGAGTTCAGACACCACGACCGGACCCCCCAAAAAAAATTAATAAAAATTTTCCCTGATTGACAAAGGCATTGCAACTTAAACTGGAAACAAATCTACTGAAAGTAGATATTTAAGTATAAAGACTTGTCATTTAGAAATCACTCAGGAAAGTTGTTTTCTTTTTCTTTTTTTAACTGACATGGTCTCACTATGTTGCCAGGCTGGACTGAACTACTGGACTCAAGCAATCTTCCTCTTCTAGTCTCTTGAATAGCTGTGACTATAGGCATGCTTCTATACTTGGCCACATCTGATTTTAAGCAGGGGAAGTGTAATATAAAGGATTATTAGTTAAGTAGAAGGTGGATAAATACTAAAAGGAATGAATGAGGATATTAAAAAAACAGACAAAGCAGGTGAGCTGAGGGCCAATGGCTCAAGCCTGTAATCCTAGCTACTCAGGAGCTGAGATCTGAGGACTGGAATTCAAAGCCAGCCTGGACAGTAAAGTCTGAGAGTCTGGTCTCCAATTAACCTCCAAAAATCTGCAAGTGGAGCTTTGGCTCAAGTAGTAGAGTATTAGCCTTGAGCACAAAAGCTCAGGGACAGCTCCCAGGTCCTGAGTTCTGACCCTAAGACTGGCATATGTACATGGGCACATACACACACACCACAAGAAGCAGGTGCAGAAAAATAGTTACCTGGGCTGGGAAGGTGGCTCAGTGGTAGAGTGCTTGCCTTGATTCCTCAGTACACATAAGCAGGAAAAGCTGGATGTGGTGCTGTGGCTCAAGTGATAGAGCACTAGCCTTCAGCTGAAGAGGACAATGCCCAGGCCCAGAGTTAAAACAAACAAACAAACAAAAACCAGTTACCTTGCCCACTAAGGAAGAATGAATAATAAAGGAAGTAAGGGAAAAGTGAAGAGCTCCTCTTACCTATCCTAAACCAAGGGTGAAATTCAGACCTCTTCAAAGAAAACATGTCAACTACATACACAGCTACAAAGACTGCCAATAGTGAAGACAACTTTCTAGAATCTTCTGTAGAACTGGTTCACCATGCTTAAGGAGAAGAGTCAGAGTGCGTTAGTTTATAGAAATGGCCAGTAAGATGCACATGAGCTGGACCTTAAAGAGACAGAGATTAGCCTGAAGGCACAGCTGGAACTCCTGTGTTAGGCTGCTGTGTGGAAGAATAAAAATAGAGGGCTGGAGCCCAACCAAAAAGGGGCCTTTACATCTGTGCCAGGCAGTGTCACTCTAGTGCCCTCTGCTGATGAACCATAGCATTCCATCTACTGGCAAAAAATGTTTAGGGTCCAGTGCCTGCCTGTCTGCTCCAGCTGGCTTTGAATGGTGATCTTTAGATCTCAGCCTCCTGAGTAGCTAGGATAACAGGCATGAGCTACTAACACTGGGCTACAATTCAGCTTTTTATTGGTTGATATAGGGTCTCATGAACTTTTTTTGCTCAGTTTGGTCTCAAATTGCTGTCGTCTCAATCTCTGTCTCACAACCATGAGCCATTTTCTCAGCTGGAATTGGACATTCTTCTAGTGTTTATGTAAAGTTTTGGATTCAGCAGAAATAACTTCCTTTGCTACAAGGATTATTTGTTGGCAGAAGATAAAACTGTAAACTTACTAAGCAGACTATCTGATGATTTATGAAGAAATGCTTTTACAAGCAGAGCAAAAGTATAAGCTCCCATGCCCACACTACAAAAAAAAAAAAGAGTAGGAAATGCTTTAAAACAAGTGCATTGCTTTGCTCATCAATATGAGGCAATCCTCTGACATACAAAACCCTCCCTAAAATCATTCAGTTTAAGCTCTAGAATCCTAAAAACAACTTTCTCTAATTTTCCATTGTTAGACACTACCAAGGGTAATTTATTTTCATGCAAAGGTATTTTACTTTTCTTCAGCAAAATTAGTAAACATAACTTTGCTCGGTCAACAATTTTATGGCAAACTTTTGAGGAACAAGATTTAGCAGCATATTTTAATTATTTATACATATTACTAAGTATTCTTGCAGGAAGAGTGCAGCAGTTTAAAGAAGTATCAGCATTGTATGAGAGCGTTCACTTCCTTTTTTTGCCAGCACTCTTTGTTTTCCAGTCCATAGGTAAAAAGGGATATAACATTGTTCTAGTTAATGATAGAATTATTTGCATTTATCTGATAACTAATACACTTTAGTAAAATCTAGAGATGCCATTTTTGTGAAAGTGGAAGCCTAAAACAATTACTGTATTATCACTGTTGTGAAAATTAGAATTGTGCAATCCTAGTCAAATACTGGTGGCTTATGCCTGTAATCCTAGCCACTCAGGAGGCTGAGATCTGAGGATCACCATTCAAAGCCAGGCAGAAAAGTCTGTGAGACTCTTCTCTCCCATTAATCACCAGAAAGCCAGAAGTGGTATTGTGGCTCAAAGTGGTAGAGCACTATCACTGAGGGAAAAAAGCTCAGGGACAGCAGGGCGCTGGTGGCTCACGCCTGTAATCCTAGCTACTCAGGAGGCTGAGATCTGAGAATTGCGGTTCAAAGCCAGCCCGGGCAGGAAAGACCACGAGACTCCTATCTCCAATAAACCACTAGAAAACCGGGAGTGGCGCTGTAGCTCCAGTGGTAGTGTGCTGGCCTTGAGCTGAAGAGCTGAGGGACAGGGCCCAGGCCCAGAGTTCAAGCCCCATGACCGACGGGAAAAA
>NW_012267269.1:1981124-1983181 GCF_000151885.1 Dipodomys ordii
TACATGGGCAAGATAATGAGTACATTTCTTATCAAGCATTGTAGCCTCCTCCTTTGTTTCCCCTTCCCATCCCTTCCCATCCTCCCCCACCCCTCCCACCTAATCCTACCCCCCCCCAAAGTTGTAAAGTTCGTTTTCAACATAACGACTTGTACATTGTGAGACTCTTATTGCTAATAAATCACCACAAAAGCTGGAAGTGGAGCTGTGGCTTAGGTGGTAGAGTGCAAGCATTAAACATAAAAGCTCAGGGACAGCTCAGGCCCTGAGTTCAAACTCCAAAACTATTCCCCCCCCCCCAAGAAAAAAAGAGTCTATTTAGTCTGGTAAACTGGTTTCCAAAGTGGAATGTTAAGTAGAACCCAGAAGTTAATATTTCTGTTGTTCCAGATTCTCACTAGCAATTACTGTTGTCCATGTTCTGGATTTTGGCCATTCTGATGTGTGCTATGTGTGTGTGTGTACACTCGTGCCAATCTTGGGGTTTGAACTTAGGCATAGGGCTACCCCTGAGTTTTTGTGCTCAAGACTACTAGTGCTCCATCACTTGAGCCATAGTTCCGCTACTGGCTTTTGGTGGTTAATTGGAAATGAGTCTCACAGGCTTTTAGGCCTAGGCTGGCTTTGAACCATGATCCTTAAATGTTTGCTTTCTGGGTAACTAGGATTACAGGTATGAGCCATCTGCACCTGGCTCTTTTTAATCTGCAATTCTTTTATGAAATATGATGTGGAACATTTTTTCATATGCTTGTTTGCCTTATGCTCTTTGATGTCTTTTAAAGCCTTTAGCCAACTTTTAAAATTGGTTTGCTTTCTTTTTATTGTTGAATTTTACGAGTTCTTTACCTATTTTGGGAGCTTTGAGAGACTTTTACTGATCTGTAATTGCACTAAATTTTAAAATCATCATGTATTATTGGAATGAATGATAAATGTATTTGTGTTGTTGAAAAAGAACAGATGTGAAGCCCCTTAGCATAGAACATGGAATGTATATGTTTAATAATATTATTTGGATTTATTATTTTTTTTGGGTTTGGTTGTGGGGCCTGAACTCTGGGCCTGGGCACTGTCCCTCAGCTCTTCAGCTCAAGGCTAGCGCTCTACCACTTGAGCCACAGCACCACTTCCGGCTTTTTTCTTTTTACTTATGTGGTGCTGAGGAATCAAACCTAGGGCCTCATGCATGCAAGGCAAGCGCTCTACCATTGAGCCACTTTTCCAGCCCCTATTTGGATTTAAATCTAAATTAATCTATATATCTCAGGACATTTCATATAAAAGGATGAAAAGTACAGGCATCTTTTTAAATTTACTCCCAAATAGTAGTGTTTTTCTGTTTGTTAATGCAAGTGAGAAAGAAGACTTATTGTGAGATTTGGAAGAGGCAAAGCTAGAAAGGCAGCTAGGAAGATAATTAGAGACTTTTGGTGGACAGAGGAAAAGTTGGAGTTTTATTCTGTAAGCAATAAGGAGCCACTTGAAGAATTAATTAAGACAGTACCATAATCAGAGCTATGCTTTAGAAAGATCATTTCTGTTGTAGCGTATGAAAGGAACAAAGGACCAGAGCCACCAAGAACAACAATTATGCAAAGGCCTTTCAGTGGGAAGAACTAATACCCAAACAGCATAATAATCCAGCACCTGGCATCTGAACCTTCTGTGGGAGGTTACAGAAGGGTCAAAAGGACTTGGCTCATCTGCTGTTTAAGAAGCCCTGAGGCCCACATGAGTGCAATGAGCTTGTAACACTCCCTAGTGTAATAAATATACACATGTGCCCCTAGGCCTGATTTGATTTTAATGTTTTTTTTTAAATCCTCTTCTCTCATAGTTGCCAGTTTAAAAATGCCCTAGATGTTAATTGCCAACTGAACAGAAGAAGGATGTGAGTGATTTGCCTTAGACCACAACAAGGTCCTCATTATAAGAAGTCTGGAGAGGGACCAATGAGAAAAAAATACAGGTGCTCAATAGAAGGCATTAAAAAAAATAGGAGGCTTAGAGCAAAAGTAGGATTCTTGGATGTGTGAATTAAGACCTTGGGAGAG
>NW_012267269.1:1984611-1987830 GCF_000151885.1 Dipodomys ordii
CTTTTTTCTTTTTGCTTATGTGGTGCTGAGGAATTGAACCCAGGGCCTCATGCATGCAAGGCAAGCACTCTACCACTGAGCCACCTTCCCAGACCCTGATTTTTTTTTTTATTATTAGTACAGTTTTTAGTAAATCTAAAAGGTCCTGTGAATGGGTTTTGCATTATTTTTCCATCTGGTCTCAATCTTCTTTGCCCCCTCATGCACACAGTTTCTACTTCTACAGCCTTCTGCTGTTTTCTGTGTTTATATCTGTATCTTCCATGTCTTTCTTCCAGTTTCTTTGAGTCTACAACTGTCTTCCCAGATAAAATTGAAAGTTCTCTATAACTTCTTTCTAGGAGTTCAGGCTTGATATAAACATTTCTCTTTAGTATTTCTATTAGGTCTTTCCATGTTGGATACTCTGTATTCTGTAGATACTAAATGATCGAATAAACAGATTTCAAGCTTTCACATTATACCCACCCTTCTGCCTTCCTTGTCTTTTTTTTTTGCCAGTCCTGGGGCTTGAACTCAGGGCCTGGGCACTGTCCCTGAGCTTCTTTTGCTCAAGGATGGCACTCTACCACTTGACCCAGAGCACCATTTTTGGCTTTTTCTGTTTTTGTGGTACTGAGGTAGCAAACCCAGGGCTTCATGCATGCTAGGCAATTACTCTACCACTAAGTCACATTCCCAGCCCTGAACTAATTTTTCATTTAAAAATGTACATTTACCATTTGTTCTTGCTACACCTTTTTATAATGCTATTAAAACTTACATAAGGAATTACAAAATATTATTTAGAGCTTGTAAAAAGAGCTCTAATCTTACTAGCTTTATGTATTTTTCCATTACATTTGTAAATGTTGGAGCTGATTAATTCTTTTTTTTCCTTAAGCCTCTTTCTTTTGAAGCAATTATCCTCTTTCTAGCCAAAGTATTAGGAAGCAGAGACAATCTTCCTTTTAAATCTAAATGACTAAACTGATACCAATTAAGGTTTCAGAGACACAAGAATCAAGGAGGTTTTAATCTCAATTTATATTTGCATTTATGACCATTGCCTTTCCAGAGGGAGAGCTGGGGAAAGTCGACCCCTACACCTTGGTTTCAGGTTGAAGACAATCGACACGGGACTAGTTTAACATCAAAGGCTTTTTTGTGTTAAACACCTTTTTGGAAAGGAGCCTACAATCCTTAATCAAAATCCTGCCAATTTGCATTGTTCTTTGGGGAATAGGCTTTCAAAAGCCAAGGAACAAAAGAGGATTTGGTTTTCCAATCTCCCCAAAGCAGCGGCAGATTGTGAAGCAGCTAACAAGAGAAATCAGAGTACTGTACACATTATGGAGGTGTGTGTGTGTGTGTGAGAGAGAGATCGAGATCTGTTACACACTATTTATAACAACAGGAGCGTCAACAGATGCACTGCATCGACCTGCATGCTCCCAACCCCGTTTATCTCCTCCCCACCTCAAACTGGGATACAAAGAGGATGGGAGGAGGGGACTAGAGCGAGAGAAACACAGCCACCTGTGCGGCAGCCCCCCAGAGAAGTCCCTGGAGGCCCTGAGCCCCGCCCAGCGCGCGGTGGGGGTCGGGGCGCCCCGGGCTCGCCCGCTGGGGTAAAGGTGCACAAGCTGGGTTCTGGCCTCGGGGAGGCTTACTCGGTCGGCTGGCAAAGGGGGTGAGGAGCGGGAAGCTGCGCTCCCATTGGGCTCAGCAAAGCAGGAGAGTCTCCGTGACCCGAGAACCCCCCTGCGGAGCCACGGCAGCGCGAGCGCGAACGCAGGCGCCGGGAGGAGGAGCGCCTGGTGCGGGAACGCGCGCGCGTGCGCGCCCCGTGCACGCGCGTCGGTGCCTCCTCCCCCCCCCCCTTTCCCCTCCCCAGCAACAGCGCATGCGCCGGCCCGGGCGAAGGCGCGCGGCTTCGCGGGCGAGCTCTCCCAATCAGAGCCCGGCGTTCTCCGAGTACGCATCCCGGAGCCGCCGGCAGAGGGCGGCGGGAGGCGGGAGCGGGAAGCGGGAGGCTGGTGGCAGGCGGCGGGAGCCGAGGGCGGGCCCGACGGCCGGGGGGAGGGGGGGGTGAGACCGGGGCGGAGCCTGGAAGGCCCGAGAAAGTCCTAGACGGTGTGTGTGAGGGAAGTTCCTTCTTTCCTCAGCCCCCGGAAGTGGCAGTTGTAAACTTCACCTGCGGGGGGCGGGGTATTCCCCCCCTCTCCCCCCTTCCCCTCCTCCCCCGGGTCCTAGAGGCCCTCAGGTTCCAACAGTTTTCATTCGGGGCTCCTACCCGGAGGCTGGGAGCTGCCTCTGGGGTCTTAGGACCTCTGGACCACAAAGCCCCCCGAGGTAACGGGCTCGACGGGGACGGGAGGTGTGGAGCGGGGCCGCGGGGGGACGGGGGTCCCCGGGCTGGTTTGGGCCGCCCCGGGGCCCCGTCGTTAGCCGGGACACGCCTCCCCAGCCGGTCCTCGCCCACTGCAGCTAGATCTCGGTGGAGCATCCTAGGAAGAGAAGAGCGGGTAGGACTCTACCTCCCCACAGTCAGCCCCTAGGGGCACAGCCGCGCCATTCACCCACTCATTCATTCATTCCGCATCATTTGTCATTCATTCATTTGCCAACCCTAACCGGAGTCCGGCAAACTAAAGAACGAGTTGTGCCAGACTGGCTTTTGCCTTCCCTCCAAGACTTGGAATAAGTCAAGCTGTGAGTTTTTCTAAAGCTAGATTTTCTACAGTTGGCGTCTCAGTTTGAATGTTTATTCCATGCTGGTATTTTTTTGTTTCTCTAGGCAGATATTTATTAGAAAGGATGAGTATTCAACTCTTCCTAATACCTTACCCCTCGATAAGTCCAATGGTCCTGGAGGAAAGAACCTACCATTTCCTCATTTAACCTACCATTTCCTCATAACAGAAGAGTGGTTAGAGCAGGAAGTGAACGTGGTTTCCTAAGAAATGCATAGGCAGCAAAGGCCCTGCCACCTGCTATAAAGGAAAAGCGAAGGAGCCGTTTCATTCAGTACTTTTCTGTATTAGTCCCGGCTTAGCCATTTTATTAACGGTGTGACTTTAAGCAAACCACTTAATCTACCTGGGCATTAGATTCCTTCTTGGTCTGATAAGGGAGAATGGACTTAGTTTCTTAAGTCTGTTTTAAGGAACCCAGGGGCCTGTACATGTATCTTCTCTGGTGAGCTACATCCTCAGCCCTTAAACATTCTCTCCCCTC
>NW_012267269.1:1988530-1995187 GCF_000151885.1 Dipodomys ordii
CCCAGGGCCTCATGCATGCAAGGCAAGCGCTCTACCACTGAGCCACCTTCCCAGCCCCAGGGCTTCACATTTGCTCACATGTTTCACTGGCATTCTACCACACCTCTTGCCCTGCTTTTTGTGGGTTATTTTGAAGTGTATAATTCAGTGGTTTTAGTATATTCATTATGTGTTACAAAAATCACCACTAACTCCTGAATATTTTCATTATCCATAAAAGAACCTGTTATCAGATGCAGTGCCCTCTTGTTCTTGAATCTCTGGTAACCATGAGCCTTGTTTGTCTGAATTTGCCTATTCTGGACATTTCAATCTGTTGAAAGGCTTTACTTACTTGTTTTCTGTGTTGTAAACTTCATTAGTCAAATGATGTTTCCTATTACTCCCCCCTTTTTTTTTTTTGCCAGTCCTGGGGCTTGAACTGAGGGCCTGGGCGCTGTCCCTGAGTTTCTTTGGCTCAAGGCTAGCACTCTACCACTTGAGCCACAGCTCCACTTCTGGCTTTTTTTGTGTATGTGGTACTGAAGAATTGAACCCAGTGCTTCAAGCGTGCTAGGCAAGCACTATACCACTAAGCCACATTCCCAGCCCTTACTCCTCATTTTTTAGGAATACTGGCACCTACTATTTTTTTTTTTTTCGGTTGTAGGGCTTGAACTCTGGACCTGAGTGCTGTCCCTCAGCTCTTCAGCTCAAGGCCTGTGCTCTACCACTTGAGCTACAGCTCCACTTCCGGTTTTCTGGTGGTTTATTGGCGATAAGAGTTTCATGGACTTTTCTGCCTGGGCTGGCTTTGAACCTCAAATCTCAGCCTCTTTGAGTAGCTAGGATTACAGGCATGAGCCACTGGCGCCCGGCCTGGCACCTACTTTTTAATCATTAATAATTCTGATTCATATTTTTATGGCTTAAGATCATAAAGTCTTTTAGTCATTTTGAAATAGTTACAGTTTTCATGTGTTTTGTGAGTATGTCTTTCTACAGTACTTTTCATTCATACTATTCCTTTCTTTACTCTTTTTTTCTCATATTAACTCTAACTTTTGACCACAGTGCTTTTCTTTTTCTTATTTTTGTGGGCAATTAAAATGACCTAACTTGAGAATGAGACAAAGCTGAGAAAAGCTTTCCTTCTTTCTTTCTTCCTCCCTTCCTCCCTTCCTGCCTTCTTCCATTCCTCCTTCCTGCCTTCCTTCCTTCCTTCTTCTCTCTTTCATTTCTTTCTCTCTCTCCCCTCCCCCTTCCTCCTCCTTCTCCCCTCTTCCCCTCCCCCTCCTCCTCCTCTTCTTCCCTCCTCCTCCTCCTCCTCCTCCTTCCCCTCTTCCTCCTCTTCCTCCTTCTCCTCCTGGGGCTAGAACTGAATGCCTGGGCACAGTCCCTGAGCTTCTTGTGCTCAAGGCTAGTGCTCTACCACTTGAGCCACAGTGCCACTTCCAGCGTTTTCTGTGTATGTAGTACTGAGGAATCAAACCCAGGGCTTTATGCATGCTAGGCAAGCACTATACCACAAAGCCTCATTCCCACACCTTGAGGAAAGCTTTTATAACTTCATAAAATTTAATGTTTTTTTCTATGTGTCTGTTAATGACTCTAGTGCTTGCTTTTTGTCTTTATATGCCCATTTATTTGCTACTGACAATTCCACTTGACACCAAAATCTTCTATTACAAATCAAATATTTGAAAATCAGAACACAGTGAAGCATCTAATTTTTACCCAATACCTAAATGACCCAATACTGATTAAGTGTATGCAAATACCTATTTCCTATCACAGACTTTTTAGCAAACAAATGACTGCCATTGAGGTACGAAGAGATGCATAGGATCAAATTAAGAAAATCACTGATCACATGATACATTAGCTATTCAAAATTCCTGTCCTCTAGAATCACTGTATTATAGCATTCAGGAGCTTTTTGTTCATAGGCTGTATTCAATCAACACCATGAGACTGATTTCTTATAAGACTCTCTGCTGTAATCAGACCCTAATCTTGAAAGGATCTTGGTCCCAATCATTCCTCAAACAATAGGTGGAGGTACATCTGAATTGCTTTTATTTACTGTGGTCAAGGCTGCTGTCTGGGCCTCATCCCCAGGCCCTAGCCCAGGTCCTCTGCTGAGGGATGGAGGAGCACACAGGTGTCCTACAGCTGCTGCTCCTTGGCCCTGCTGGCAGAGTGGGGAGTAGGGAGCTCGATTTCCACATTTGGACTCAAGAAGTCATGGACCCCAAGGAAACTGGAGGGGGCGGAGAGTCTTCTAAATCACTTGAGGTGCTGTCTTTGTCAGACACTTCAGAAGACTCCGGGGTTAGGGTTTGTTAAAGTCCCTCTGAGGCGTCCATTGGCAGCTATGTGGAAGAGCTGAGAATAAGTCTCCAAAGAGGCCTGGGAAAATTATGCACTCATGAAAAAGCCAAAGACTCTGAGCCTCCAGCAAGGAGTAGCAGCCTCAGTGCTTGCCTTTTGAGACCTCTTTCTCTTCTTTCTCCTTTCTCCTCTAGTGTAGTCTGAGCCATCTCCTTACTTTATTTTCCCTAACCTGCTTCATTTTGATTCTATCCCCAGTGGTTTTTCTTTAGTTTGACCCCTCCCCTCCAGGGAGGGGACCTTGGTGGGTCAGCTTTAGTAGTATATGAGATTTGGACCAGCCCATTCATGACTGTCTTACCAGGTCCTATCTTGTTTGATAATTTGTTCTCAAATTGGCCAACAACAAGTATCTAATGGCTCTGTGGGGGTTCTGTTAATGTAATTTCCCTCTCCTTTCCCCTCTAGACATGTCCTGCTCTCCTGCAGGTTCTGTGGTCAAATACCATGTCACTTGAGTTACACACCTAATTCCTAAGAGTCAGTGACTCACCTAATCTATAATGGGAATGGTATCCCATCACCTTTGCAATGGTAGCAAGTCATAGGTTGTTTATGGTTAAGGTAAGGATATGATATAAAAGAGTAATCCTGGACTAGGTCTTGTGGTTTCCACCTGTAATCCCAGCTGCTCGAGAAACTGGGAGGTTTGTGGTTCAAAAGCTAGCCTGGACAAAAAGTTTGTGAGATCTCATTTCAATGAACAAGCCAGATATTGTACTATATATTTGTAATCCAAGATATGTAGGAGGTATAGATAAGAGAGCTGTCTAAGACCAGCCTGGGCAAAAAGGTGAAACCTTGTCTGAAAAAACAAAGGCTAGAGGTGTGGCTCAAGTAATAGAGTCAAGTTGTGAAGTTGTGGGATCATCTGATTACCACATTATCTGTATGATTTATGTGGAAATTGAAGAAATTAATATACTGGGCTCCAGCGATTCACATCTGTAATCTCAGCTTCTCAGGAGACTGAGATCAGAAGATTGAGATTTGAAACTGACCAGGACAGAAAAATCTACAAGACTCCATTTCCAATTAACCAACAAAAGCTGACCTGGAAGCAGGATGCAAGTGGTAGAACACCAGCTGTGAGCAAGTAAGCCAAGAGAGAACATGAGACATTGAGTTCAATCCCCCCTCCCGTACCAGAAAAAAAAAAGGAAAGAAAAAGAAATTGAAGAAACTTATCCCCAAGTTCTGAGCTCTTTGTGGAAACTACTATCTGTCTGGAAGAGCATTTAGATGTGAAGATGTTAGATGCTGAAATGTGCTGAAAATTTGTGATTTTTTTCCCACTTAGTTTTTTGTAATAATGGGGATCAAATATCCTATCAATTTCCTTTCCTATAAGATAAACGGAAGGCTGTTGGTACCTCTTGTGCCATATGTGTACATATATGTGTGCAGTTTATTCCAAATGTGTACATATATGTGTGCAGTTTATTCCCAGTTTCCTACTCTTCTTCCATTCTGAAGGCAATTTCTTTGGGATTTGCCTTTGGGAAAATAGTGGTGAAATGATTTGGGGACTCAGTATCCAAAAGGTCTGGATTGGTAGTTTTTCCCTGACACCCCTACTTAATGGCTGCCTGGTCTTGGACAGTCTTTAGCCTCTCAAAATCAGATAGGTTTCCTTAGTTGAAGCAAAGATAATAAACCTGAGTAAGGGAAGGGGTGACACTGTCAAAAAAGAAATGTAAGCCGGGGGCCGGTGGCTCATGCCTGTAATCCTAGCTACTCTGAGGTCTGAGGATGGCAGTTCAAAGCCAGCCCGGGCAGGAAACTCCATGAGACTCTTATCTCCAATAAACCACTAGAAAACTGGAAGTGGCGCTGTGGCTTAAGCGGTAGAGCGCTCGCCTTGAGCTGAAGAGTGCAGGGACAGTGCCCAAACCCAGAGTTCAAATCCCACGATGGACAGAAAAAAAAAAAAGAAAAGAAATGTACTCTACCTGACTTATGTAACTGTAATCCCTCTGTACATTACCTTTATAATAAAATTAAAAATTAAAAGATAATAAATCTGAGGTAAAATAACAATAGTCACTTTAGGAGTCATCAAAGGCCTTGCAGATGGAATTGGGGTTTTACAGTTATTGTTGGGTGTTTGGTCCTGTAACTATATGACTTTTTTTTTTCTTTTTTTGGTCCAGTCATGGGCCTGAACTCTGGGCCTGGGCGCTGTCCCTCAGCTCTTCAGCTCAAGGCTAGTGCTCTACCACTTGAGCCATAGTGCCACTTCTGGCTTTTTTCTTTTTGCTTATGTGGTGCTGAGGAATCGAACCCAGGGCCTCATGCATGCAAGGCAAGCGCTCTACCACTGAGCCACCTTCCCAGCCCCCTATATGACTTTTATTAAGGCATTTATACTTAATGAGTCTTAGTTTTGTCCTTTGAAAAATGGGATAATTCTTTCATTACAATGTTGTCAGGAGCAAAGTTCTAGGTATAATTAAGTAGTAAGTTGCTCAATATATTATTAACTGGTATTTGTGTGTGCCTACTACTGTTCTCAAGTTATTTAGGTCCTAGAGAAATTGGATTCTTTATCTGTGACCTTTTGGCTGATATTTCACTTTTTTTTTTTAGGCCAAACTATTTTATTAGTTTATTACTCTTGAATATTTTGTGCTTGTGGTAGACTTTACTTCTTTTTTTTTTTTTTTTGCTGGTTGTGGGGCCTGAACTCTGGGCCTGGGCACTGTCCCTCAGCTCTTCAGCTCAAGGCTAGTGCTCTACCACTTGAGCCACAGTGCCACTTCCAGCTTTTTCTGCTATGTGGTGCTGAGGAATCGAACCCAGGGCCTCATGCATGCAAGGCAAGCGTTCTACCACTGAGCCACCTTCCCAGCCCTGAGACTTTAGTTCTTGGTACTGTGTTGTATCTTCTCCTTAGTCTCTTTATTTGAATAATTTTTTTTTAAATCCCCAGTGGTCCCTTCTGAAGCTTGTTTAGTGGGAGCAGAGACAGAGCACACTGGTATTTTGTTCCTCTTTTTAGTCTTCAGGCTATCTTTTTTTCTTTTTGTTGGCCATGATGCTTGAGCTCCAGGCCGGGGCTCTGTCCCTGAGCTCTTCAGCTCTAGGGCTTTCCACCACTTGAGCCACAATGCCACTTCTAGCCTTTTCTGTTTATGTGGTGCTGAGGAATCCAACCCAGGGCCTCATGCATGGGAGGTAAGCATTCTACCATTGAGCTACCTTCCCAGCCCCTTCAGGATGTCTTTGTACATTCAAAATGTCAATAATTATTTCATTATTTCTTTCCCCTTGACCAAATCACTTCAAATTTTACCTGTTCCCTTTCTTAATCAGGAATAATGTTTTTCAGAGTTCTAGGTTAAGTAATAAAAACTGAAGGACAGGAACTTGATATGGCTGCTGGATGGGTGGGTTGGTAGTGCAGAGTGATGGGAGGGGTGACTGATCAAGATTCAGTGTACAAACAAATGTACATGTAAAACTATAACCCTTTTGTAGAATCATTAGAAGATAAAAATGAAGAAAAATTAACAACAAAAACCCAGTGTCTTCTTAGAATATTGGATTTCTGTGAACAGACGTTCTCGTGTTTTATTAGTATTTGCATATCTTTGGATGTTGTGAATTATTTTCTCTCTGTTTAGCATATTTACCCAGAGATTCCTTAATACTGAAGTAAGGTAAATGGGCTCTGTATAAGTTGGAGTATCTCCTGTAGAAGAGGGTTCTAGGAAGTAGGCAGGCTAAAGCAAGTGACAAGTTCTCTTTCCTTCTTCCTTTTTTTTTTTTTCTTTTGTCAGTTGTGTGGCTTGCACTCTGGGCGTGGGTGCTGTCCCTCAAGGCGAGTACTCTACCACTTGAGCTACAGCGCCACTTCTTGTTTTCTGGAGGTTTATTGGAGAGTCTCATGGCCTTTCCTGACCAGGCTGGCTTTGAACTACTCAGCCTCCTTGAGTAGCTAGGATCACAGGCGTGAGCCACCAGCACCTGGCTCCTTCTTCCTTTTATCTTTTTGCAAGAAGGCCTTTGAAAATTACTGTAGATTAAATTATTAAATTATTATGAAGAAGGACTTTTGTACACATTAGTAAAAAAGATTTTTTTTTTTTTTTTTGCCAGTTGTGGGGCCTGAACTCTGGGCCTGGGCACTGTCCCTCAGCTCTTCAGCTCAAGGCTAGTGCTCTACCATTGAGCCACAGTACCACTTCCAGCTTTTTCTGCTATGTGGTGCTGAGGAATCGAACCCAGGGCCTCATGCATGCAAGGCAAGCACTTTACCACTGAGCCACCTTCCCAGCCCCA
>NW_012267269.1:1997127-2008011 GCF_000151885.1 Dipodomys ordii
AGTTGTGGGGCTTGAACTCTGGGCTTGGGCGCTATCCCTGAGCTCTTCAGCTCAAGGCAAGTGCTCTACCGCTTGAGCCACAGCGCCACTAATGCTTTTTTTTGTGTGTGTGTCCATTGTGGGGCTTGAGTTTGGGTGCTGGGTCCTGTCCTTGAACTCTTTTGGTCAAGGCTAGTGCTCTCCCTCTTTGAGCCACAGTGCTACTTCCAGTTTTTCTGATAGTTATTTGGAGATAAAAGATTCTGGGTGGGAAGTTGGCTCAATGGTAGAGTGCTTACCTCACATGCATGAGGCCCTGAGTTTGATTCCTCAACACAACATAAGCAGAAAAAGCCAGAAGTGGGGCTGTGGCTCAAGTGGTAGGGTGCTCGCTTTGAGCTGAAGACCTGACGGACAGCGTTCAGGCCCAGAATTCAGGCCCCACCACCAAAAAAAAAGAGTCTCATGGACTTTGTTGCCCAGGATGGCTTTAATTTTGATCCTCAGATCTCAGCCTCCTGAGTAGCTAGGATTACAGGTGTGAGCCACCAGTGCCTGCTGCTTTTTAAACATAAACCCTTCTTTTAAAAAATCACTTGTTTGTTATACAGTAATTAAAAAAAAATTAGTAACCAGCCTATAGATCAAAAGAAAAATAATCAGTTCTTTCAGGATTCAAATATAAACTTGCTGTTGTATTGTTTATTATATTAACAGACTTTAGTCCACCTAACCTGTAACACAGACATCTTGAACAATTTCAATCATCAATAAAGAACTATATCATTAAGAAACAGTGGGGTATTTTTAAGGAGTTGGAAGACTTACCATGAGTGTAAACTCTTCAAATAGTGCCACTGGTGATACTCAAAGGTAAGCCTCCAGTCTCTTTTTTTTTTAGTTGAAAAATGCTATTGGTTGCAAGGAACAAGTAATTGTGACTGTCAGAGCTAATTGTAAGAATTTTGATGGAAGCATAAAGGAAGTAAAAATATCTTGGAATGGAGGAAACAGGATGATGCCTTATAAACATAGCTCTGGGTCCAGAGATTCTATAGGGACTATTATGCTTCTTTGTGAACTTTGTTAACTTTGTGTATGTGAAGTTTGTCCTGAGACTAGAGCTTTGGTTGTTCTTTTCCATTACTCTAAATCTTTTACTTGTGTTTCTGCTTATTTCCACTTGGGTTTGGCCATTATTTCATTTTGCCATAATGTCTGTGATTCTAATTTCTCTTGTTCATCTCAGTAGCTCTAATTGCTTCTGCTTAAGCATTCTTTTAGTTTAGCTCTACTGTTAATTGCTTTTGTACTTTATATCTCTCAGTTAACATTTTGAGAAGATGCATTTAATTGCATCATTTTAAGGTAGAATGAGATTTTTTTTTTTCTGTTGGTCGTGGGGCTTGAACTTTGGGCCTGGATGCTGTCCCTCAGCTCTTCAGCTCTACCACTTGAGCCACAGCACCACTTCTGGTTTTCTGGAGGTTTATTGGCTGTCAGAGTCTCATGGACTTTCCTGTTTGGCTGGCTTTGAACTGAGATCCTCAGATCTCAGCCTCCTGAATAGCAAGGATTACAGGTGTGAGCCACCGGTGCCCAGCTTGCTTCATCTTTTTTGTATCAGAGATTTCTTTATACCTTTGAGTAAGGTGATTAATTTTAGTTCATTCACCTATGGTAGGTGGGGTACAGTATTCTAAGGTATTACAAAACTGGGCCCTTGAGGAGAATGCAACTTTCTATTAAGTATAGTTTTAAAAAATGTAAGTACAGGGGCTGGGAAGGTGGCTCAGTGGTAGAGCGCTTGTCTTGCATGCATGAGGCCCTGGGTTTGATTCCTCAGCACCATATAAGCAAAAAGAAAAAAAGCTGGAAGTAGTGCTGTGGTTCAGGTGGTAGAGCGCTAGCCTTGAGCTGAAGAGCTGAGGGACAGCGCCCAAGTAGATAGGATTACAGGTGTGAGGCATTAGCACCTGCCTATTGATTCATTTATTGAGATACCACCTCACTGTATAGCCCAGAATTCTTTGTATATTATGAATACAAACCCTTTATCAGATATTTTCCCTTTTAGTGATTTGATTTCTTCCCTCCCTTTCCCTCCCTTCCTCTCTCCCCTTCTCCCCTCCCCTTCATTCCCCTTCTCCCCTTACCCCTCCCCCTCCCTCCCTTCCTCCCTCTCCCTTCCTTCCTTCCTGCCTGCCTGCCTTTCTAAGCTGTTTTTTTCCATCTGATCTCTTGATTTTTTTTTCATGTTATTAGTTGATACTTTTCTTTCAACTGTTATCTACTGATTTCTACTACAGAAGATCAGTCATGCCTCTGCCTTGTTTGCTATTAGTTTTTTGCATTTAGTGACTTTATAATCTTGGCTGAACTTGTTATTTTATGTACATTATTATAGTTGAGAATTTTTTTTTTATGGGGGGGGCTTGAACTCTGGGCCTGGGCGCTGTCCCTGAGCTCTTCAGCTCAAGGCGAGCGCTCTACCACTTGAGCTACAGCGCCACTTCCTGTTTTCTGGTGGTTTATTGGAGATAGGAGTCTCACGGTCTTTCCTGCCCGGGCTGGCTTTGAACCGCGATCCTCAGATCTCAGCCTCCTGAGTAGCTAGGATTACAGGCGTGAGCCACCAGCGCCCGGCTTAGTTGTGAAAATTTTTATTTGAGTTATATAGTACTGCTGAGTAATTTTTTTTCTGATAAATGTTGTTTTCTTTGGATATTTTTACATTAAATTTTTTTTCCTGGGGCTGGGGGTTTAGCCCAATGGAAAGGCACCCGCCTGGCGCACGCAAGGCCCTGGGTTTGGTCCTCAGCCCTGGAAAAAAAAAAATTTTTTCCTTTTATTATAAAGGTGTGGCCGGGCGCTGCATTTGTTCACCCTTTGTTCCTCCATTTCTGTGCCACCCCTTAAAAGACAGATAAATGAACAAATAAGACAGAAAAGAAAACAGAACAGCAACAAGAAAAAGCCTGTTTCCATTTTCTGGAGTTTATTTTTGATAAATAATTATTTTATATGATCAGAGGCACATAGGCATTGTGACTTTGTGTTCCACCCCTAAGAGTATCTTCCTTTGGTTTCATTGTGTGTGAATGCCTAGAGTTCTGTGTAATTCACCATGTTCAGTGTGTTTTAGATCTAGCTTCCTTTCCTTGGATTTAATGGTTATCTTATTTATTTCTTGGTTTGCTTAATTTCTATGAACTTACCATGAATCAAATTAAGCTGTAGGAATCATGCCTCTACCAAGCTCTATGACTCTCTTTTCAATATGTTCAGATATTTTCTGTTGCTTCCTATCATCATCTTTTTAAATAAATAATTCCTAGAGGCTCTGGCCAGTCCAGTTGGGACAGATTACCTTTTAAGTACTTTGCTGCATAAATGTCATCTTAGTATTTCTTTTTATCCCTATCCTGGAAATCCTTTCAATGTTTTTTTTTTTTTTTTTTTTGGGTCCCGTTGTGGGGCCTGAACTCTGGGCCTGGGCGCTGTCCCTCAGCTCTTCAGCTCAAGGTGAGTGCTCTACCACTTGAGCTACAGTGCCACTTCTGGTTTTCTGGTGGTTTATTGGAGATAAGAGTTTCACGGACTTTCCTGCCTGGGCTGGCTTTGAACCGAGATCCTCAGCTCTCAGCCTCCTGAGTAGCTAGGATTACAGGCATGAGCCACCAGCACCGGCTCAATGCTTTCTTATGTGGAAAACTCTTACTCTAGGAACTTAAGTCTCAGTTTAGGTCCTTATTTTGGTGGAGCATATTCTCTCTCCATTAGCCTCCTAAGAACGTTTATGGGAGGTATATATTTTGAGATGTTGCAAATCTGAAGTAGCCTTCCTTACTGTCTTGTCTTTGAATGATAAGTTGGGCAAAAGTTCTAACTTGGAAATTATTTCCCTTAGAATTTTGTCAGGCATTGCAGCATTATTTTCTTATTTCAAGTGTTTCTTTTGAGAGTTGATGCCAAACATAATTCTTAATCTTTTACGTAGAGTTGCATAATGTCTTACACTTGTAATCTCAGCTACTTGGGAGGAGAAGATCAGGAGAATTACCAGAATTTAAGGCCAATCTGAGCACAAAGTTAGTGAGACTCCTTTTTAGTCAATAAGCTGGGCATGGTGGTGCATATCTGTGATCCCATCTATTGTATAGCTTAAGAGGGAGGATGCCTGGCTTGAATGAGACTTGGAGTTTAAACAGTTCTCATTAGAGGAACTGTTATCTGTGCTGAGGTTTGAATTCAAGTCCTTATGCATGCTTGGCTCACATTCTGCTGCTTGAGCCATGCCTCCAGACTGGCTTTTTTCTGGCTATTTTGGAGATGTTGTCTCTAGGACTTTCCTGCCCAAGCTGGCTTCAAACCTTGATGATCTGAATCTTAGCCTCCTGAATAGCTAGGATTTAGTGTGTGTCACTGGCACCTGGCTGGAGGGTCTCTCCCAACTCCATTGTCTGATATTTTTCAGCATTGAACACACATTGAACTAATATTCTTCAGAATGTCTACTTTTTTTTTTTCCTTTAATGATTTCTTTTCTTCCAGAAAGGCATTATAGGTTAAAATGACATATCATGGAGCCAAACTGTGAAGTATGAATTCCACTTCTGTCTCATATTAGCCCTGTTAAGTAGGGCAAATGACCTTATTTTCCTGATTTGTAAATCAGGGTCATAATGGTATCTCTCTAACAGGTATCTATCTAGCAATGTTATTAAAAAGATTAAATTTATGGGCTGGGAATGTGGCTTAATGGTTGAATGTTTGCCTACCCTGCATGAAGCCCTAGGTTTGATCCCTCAGTAGGTACCATATAAACAGAAAAAGCCAGAAGTGGTATTATGGTTCATGTGATAGAGTGTGATCCTTGAGCAAAAGAAGCTCAGGGACAGTGCCCATGCCCTGAGTTCAAGTCCTAGGACTGGCAAAAAAAAAAAAGATTAAATTTATATGTTTAAAATATTTAGATGAGATTTTTTCCCCTCCCTCTCTCCTTCCCTCCCTCCCTCCCTCCCTTCCTTCCTTCCTTCCTTCTTTCCTTCCTCTTTCCCTCCCTTCCTCCCTTCCCTCCCTCTCTCCTTCCCTCCCTCCCTCCTTCCCTGACTTCTTCCCTTCCTCCCTCCCTCCCCTTCTGTCTGTCTCTCATGCTTTCTTTTCTTTTCTTTTTTTTCATTGGTCATTGGTCATGGATTGAACTCAGGACCTGGGAACTGTTCCTGAGCTTTTTTGTTCAAGGCCAGTACTCTACCACTTTGAGGCAGTTTCACTTCTAGTTTTTAGGTGGTTAATTGGAGAAAAGCATCTCACAGACCTTCCTGTTGGGGCTTGCTTTGAACTGTTATTATCAGACCTCAGCCTCCTAAGTAGTTAGGACTACAGAAGTGAACCACCAGTGCCTGGCTCAGATGAATGTTTGTAAAGCAATATTGCTTTTGTTAGCAATTTAGGTTATGGTTATTATTATTATTATTTGGTAGTGGGGCTTGAACTCAGGGCCTAGGTGCTGTCTCTGAGCTCTTTGCCTCAAAGCTAGTCCTCTACCACTTTAACATGGTGCCACTTTTGGCTTTTGAGTGGTTAATTGGAGATAAAAGTCTCCTAGGGACTTTTATGCCTGGGCTAACTTTGAAAGTGATCCTAAGATCTCAGCCTTCTAAGTAGCTAGGATTTTTTTTTTTTTTTTTTTGGGTGCGGTTGTGGGGCCTGAACTCTGGGCCTGGGCACTGTCCCTCAGCTCTTCAGCTCAAGGCTAGCACTCTACCACTTGAGCTACAGCGCCACTTCCGGCTTTTTTCTTTCTGCTTATGTGGTGCTGAGGAATTGAACCCAGGGCCTCATGCATGCAAAGCAAGCGCTCTACCACTGAGCCACCTTCCCAGCCCAGTAGCTAGGATTATAGGTGTGAGCCATCAGTGCCTGGTCTATAATCACATTTGATAATTCTTTCTATAGACTTTTTTTTTGGTTGGTCATGGGGCTTGAACTCGGGGCTTGGGCGCTGTCCCTGTGCTCTTCAGTACAAGGCGAGCGCTCTACTCTACTGCTTGAGCCACAGCGCCACTTCCTGTTTTCTCGTGGTTTATTGGAGATAAGAGTCTCACATCCTTACCTGCCCGAGGGGGCTTTGAGCCACAGCGCCATTACCGGATTTCTACTGGTTTATTGGAGATAAGAGTCTCACATCCCTTCCTGCCCGAGGGGGCTTTGACCCGAGTTCCTCAGATCTCAGCCTCCTGAGTAGCTAGGATTACAGGCAGGAGCCACCGGTGCCTGGCTCAGTCTTCTTTTTTTTTTTTCTTCAAATTTTTTATTGTGATTAAGTGGTTACCTAATTTCCCAAATTTCACAGTATTGTGGGATAGTGATGCTTAGTTAAAGTCACAAACACATTCTAACTTTCATAGGACAAATTGTCTATCATGGTCTACAACATTTATGAGTTCTATGAGCTTTGCAATACAGTTATTTCTTCCACTTTGGGTGATATGTACATTTCTTCTGTTTTGCATAGCATCAGCTGTTCCCTCTTTCCCACTTGTTCCCTCCCTCCCATCGCTGCCATTGAGTTGCTTAGTTAATTATGATCAATGTCCAGTGCAGCTGATGGGTCCTGCTGTTGTATGTTTTTCCCTGATTCCCTCTAGTTCTGTGTCGTCCTCCTGGTTTTCCTTCTGTGTGCACATATATACAATATATGTGATCACCAGCATGGGGTTATTTAGTAGTGATTCAACCAGATGAGTGGAAGTCCTTTGTTTCTTAAGTCTTGTTAATTTTGTCGTATCACCTTACATTTTGGATTTAACATCCACTTATCAGGGAGACCATGTGCCATTTGTCTCTTTGCTCTCGGCTTACCTCGCTCGACGTGATTTCTTCTAGTTCCATCCATTTCCCTGCAAATGCCATTATTTTGTCCTTTCTAATGGCTACATAATATTCCATTGTGAATAGATATCACAAGTTTTGGATCCATTCATCTGTGGTGGGACATCTGGGTTGTGTCCATATCCTGGCTATTGTGATCAGTGCTGCAATAAACATGGAGGTGCATGTGTACTTGTATACTGGTTCCTGTTGTTCAGGATAGATGCCTAGAAGTGGTATGACTGGGTCAGAAGGGAGGTCAATATTTAGCTTTCTGAGGACCGTCCAGACTGCTTTCCAAAGTGGTTGTATAAGTGTACATTCCCACCAGCAGTGTAATAGGGTTCCTCTTTCTCTGCATCCCCTCCAGCATTTGTTGTTGACTGGCTTTTGAATGTAGGCCATTCTGACTGGGGTAAGGTGTTATCTCAGGGTTGTCTTTATTTGCATTTCCTTCACAACCAGGGATGGTGAACATTTTTATCTCTTCTTCTGAGAAGTCTCTCTTTAGTTCCCTTGCTCATTTAGTAATTAGTTTGTTAGGTTTGGGAGGGATTAGTTTCTTGAGTTCCCTGTATATACAGGATGTTAACCCCTTGTCTGATATATTGCTGGTAAATATTTTTTCCCAGTTAGTTGGTTGTCTTTCTAGCTTTGTTGCTATAGCTTTAGCTGTGCAGAAACGTTTTATTTTAAGGTAGTCCCATTTGTCAAGTCTCTCTCCAATTTGTTGTGACCCTGGGACTCCGTTCAGGAAGTTCCTGCCTGTGCCTACAAGTTCAAGTGTCTCTCCTACTCTCTCGTGCAGTAGTTTCAGAGATTCAGGTTTGATGTTAAGGTCTTTAATCCATTTTGAGTTGATGTTGGTGCATGGTGATAGGCTGGGGTCCACTTTTAGTCTTCTGCATGTGGCTGCCCAGTTTTTGCAGCACCAGTAGATGAAGAGGCTGTGTTTCTTCCACTGTATGTCTTTGGCTCCTTTGTCAAATATCAGCTGACTGTAGGCCTGTGGTTTTATTTCTGGATCTTCTATTTTGTTCCATTGGGTCTTCTGGTCTGTTTTTGTGCTCGTACCATGCTGTCTTTGTTATTACGGCTCTATAGTAGAGTTTGAAGTCTGTCATCAAGATCCCTCCCATGTTGTCTTTTTTTCCTAGAATTGTTTTGGCTATTCTAGGTCTTTTGTTGTTCCATATGAATTTTTGGCCTGTTTTCTGTATTTCAGAAACGTACGCTATTGGGATTTTAATAGGAATTGCATTGAATTTGTATATTAATTTTGGCAGTATTGCCATTTTCACTAATATTATGTCTGCCTATCCAAGAGCATGGAAGGTCTTTCCATTTCCTGGTGTCTTATGTAATTTCTTTCTTTCAGTTTTTATAGTTTTCATTAAGTAATTCTTTTACATCTTTGGTTAAGTTAATTCCTAAATATTTTATTTTTTGAGGGGTTATTGTGAATGAGATTGCTTCCTTTATTTCCCTCTCTGCTTGTACATTGTTGGTGTATAGGAAGGTGACCATTTTTTATGGGTTGATTTTGTATCCTGCTACTTTGCTGAAGTGGTTTATAATTTCTAAGAGTTTGGGGATGGAGTTTTTGGGATCATGAAGGCATAGTATCATGTCATCTGCAAAAAGGGATAGTTTAATTTCTTCCTTCCCTATGTGGATCGCTTTAATGTCTTTTTCTTGCCTTATTGCCCTGGCTAAGGGTTCCAGGACTATATTGAAGAGGAGTGGAGACAGTGGACATCCTTGCCTTGTTCCTGATTTTAGGAGAATTGGTTGTAGTTTTTTCCCATTAAGTATAATATTGGCTACTGGTCTGTTGTAAATGGCTTTTATTGTTTTAAGGAATGTTCCTTCTATTCCTATTTTCTCCAGGGCTTTTAACTTGAATGAATGTTGTATCTTATCAAAAGCCTTTTCTGCATCTGTGGAGATAATCATGTGGTTCTTGACCTTGGCTCTGTTGATATGTTGGATCACATTTATTGATTTACATATGTTAAACCATCTCCCTGCATCTCTGGGATGAAGCCTACCTGGTTGTAGTGTATGGTTTTTTTTTTTTAATGTGTTTCTGGATTCTGCTAGCTAGAATTTTGTTAAGGAGCTTTGCATCTGTGTTCACCAAGGAGATTGGTCTGTAGATTTCTTTTTTGATTGGGTCTTTGCCTGGTTTGGAGATGAATGTGATATTGAGCATCGTAGAATGTGTTTAGGCTAGCTCCCTCTTTTTGTACTTCTCTGAAGAGCTTGAGGAGTATGGGTATCAGTTCTTCTTTAAAGGTCTTATAGAATTCCGTTGTGAATCCATCTGGTCCTGGCCTTTTCCTTTTTGGAAGACTTCTGATTGCTTCCTGTATCTTGTTGTAAGATATTGGCTTATTTAATCCATTTATTTCTTCTTTGCTCAGTTTGGGCAACTTGTATTTCTCTAAAAATGCATCTATTTCTGCTAGGTTTTCTTTCTTTAGAGAGTATAACTTTTGAAAATAGTTCTTTTTTTTTTGTTTTTTTTTTTTTGGGTCCGGTTGTGGGGCCTGAACTCTGGGCCTGGGCGCTGTCCCTCAGCTCTTCAGCTCAAGGCTAGTGCACTACCACTTGAGTCACAGCGCCACTTCCGGCTTTTTTCTTTTTGCTTATGTGGTGCTGAGGAATTGAACCCAGGGCCTCATGCATACAAGGCAAGCACTCTACCACTGAGCCACCTTCCCAGCCCTTGAAAATAGTTCTTTATAATTGTTTGGATGTCTTGGGTATTTGTTGTGATTTTTCCGGTGGCATCCCTGATCTTGTTAATTAATCTTGCCAAAGGTCAATCAATTTTATTTATTTTTTCAAAGAACCAGCTTTTTATTATATTAATTTTATTTATAATTTTCCTATTCTCTATCTCATTAATTTCTGCTCTTAATTTGATTATCTGGCTCCATCTAATAACTTTAGGTTCCATTTTTTCATGTTTTCTAGCTGTTTTAATTGCTACATGAAATTATTTACTTGGTCTGTCTCTATTTTCTTGATGTGGGCACTGAGGGCGATATATTTGCCCCTCAGGACTGCTTTTGCTGTGTCCCACAAGTTTCTTTGTGATGTGTCTTCATTTTCATTGAATTGAAGGAATTTTTAAATTTCTTCTCTAATTTCTCCTGTTACCCAGGTGTTGCTTAGAAGTGTGCTATTCAGGGACTGGGAAGGTGGCTCAGTGGTAGCGTGCTTGCCTTGCATGCCTGAGGTCCTGGGTTCTATTCCTCAGCACCACATAAGCAAAAAAAAAAGCCAGAAGTGGCGTTGTGGCTCAAGTGGTAGAGCACTAGCTTTGAGCTAAAGAGCTGAGGGACAGTGCCCAGGTGCAGAGTTCAGGCCCCATGACCGGACCCCCCCAAAAAAATGAAGTGTGCTGTTCAATTTCCATGTATTTGAGTAATTTCTGCAGTATGTTTTGTTATTGAGAACTAGCTTGATTCCACTGTGGTCAGATAGGATATAGGGAATTATGTCAATCCCCTTGTATTTGCTTAAGTTCCTTGCATGAACTATGATATGGTCTATTTTGGAGAAAGTTCCATGAGCTGCTGAGAAGAATGTGTACTGTGTTGTTTTAGGGTGAAATACTTGGTAGATGTCAGTTAGTTCTACTTGAAGTATGGCCTCACTTAATTCGGTAGCTTCTTTGCCAGTCCTCTGGTTGGTAGACCTATTCTTTGGTGAGAGTGGGGTATTAAAGTCTCCTAGTATTGTCGTATTTGGATCTATTTTATTCTGTAAGTTTGAGAGTATTTGCTTAACGTATTTGGGTGCTCCAATGTTTGGGGAGTATAAGTTGATAATGGTAATATCCTCCTCTTGATTGTTCCCTGTATTAATATATAGTGTCCTTCATTGTCTTTTTGTATTGATTTTAATGAAAACTTTATTTTGTCAGATATCAGGATAGCTACGCCTTCTTTCCTACTGGGGGCATTTGATTGGTAGATCTTTTCCCAACCCTTCACTCTGAGTTTGTATGTTTGGCTG
>NW_012267269.1:2008472-2014531 GCF_000151885.1 Dipodomys ordii
AAAAAAAAAAAGAGTCTCATGGAGTTTCCTGCCCGGGCTGGCTTTGAACTGTGATCCTCAGATCTCAGCCTGCTGAGTAGCTAGGATTACAGGCGAGCCTGGTGTGGGTCATGTTTTCTAATCCAATCTGCAGTTCTTTTTCTTTTGATTGGTGAATTAAGTCTGTTAATATTTAAGGTTAATATAGAGAGATGCATTGTGGTCCCTGTCATTCCCTGTTTTCCTAAGTTTTTCTTCTTTCCTTTCCTCCTGTGCTTACTCAGTTAGACTTTTATTAATGCCTGTCTGGTGTGGGTCTCCATTCCTGGTTGCTTTCTTCAGGTTGTGTTCCCCCTCTTAGTATTCTTTGTAATGCTGTCTTATTGTTTATGAATTCATTTAGTTTTTCTTTACTATTAAAAATTTTAGTTTCTCCATCGAATGTGAATACTAGCCTTGTTGAGTGTATCAGTCTAGGCTGGCTATTATTGGTTCTCAGGACTCAGATGGTACTTTCCCAGGTCTTTCTTGAATTCAGTGTCTGTGTGGAGAGATCTGCAGTGATTCTAATTTTCCCATTGTTGTATAGCTCCTTCTTTGTTTTTGCTGCATGCAAGATTGTTTCCTTATTATTCCTTATTATATCATTTTTACTATAATGTGTCTAGAAGTGTTTCTCCTGGGATCCTGCTTGTTAGGTGTTCTATATGCTTCTGTTATGTAGGTAAGATGTTCTCTTTTAATATGGGGGAATTTTTCATTGATAATCTTGTTGAATAGCTGTTGCATTCCCTTGCTTTGATATTCTTTGCCTTCGTCAACACCAGTTATACAAAGGTCAAATTTCTTGGCATTATCTGCTACTCTTAGATTTCCCTTTGGCATAATTTAAGTGATTTTTTTCATATCTGTGACTTTTTGGTTCAGTTGGTGCATTCTGTCTTCTGTATCTGACACTCTAAATTCCATTTCATTCATTCCATTTCATTCACTATTCATTGTGGTTTGCATGGAGGAAATGGATATGGATTCAATGTTGGTTCTCAAAGTACTAATCTCACCTCTTAGTGAGGTGTGTATTGCCTCTATTTTTGTACTAATCTGACCTCTTAGTGAGGTGTGTACTGCCTCTATTTTTGCATGCACCTCCTGTTTGAAATCTTGCATCTCTTTTGATAGTTCGTCCCTGTGTTCTTTAAATTTCTGATCTATTTTTTGCTTTAATTCTTGAGTCATTGCCTCCAGCATCTCTTGGATGTAGCTTTTGTCTTTCATTTCTGCTTTGCTCCCACTGGGGCTCTTCCCTGGGTGGCTGCTGGCTTTTGGGGGTAGCTTGCTATTCTGGGTGTTGATAAACCTTGTAATTTTTCTCTGATTTTCACATGGGGATTGAGGGATTATTGGAGACTAATCTGAAATTTTGTTTTGGTCAATAGGTGTCTGTCTTTGCTTGGTTGCTGTTTCTGGGTTGGCGGAGACAGCCTGTACCTGGTTTCGGTTCTCTTGGAGGCTGACCTCCAGCAGTTGGTCTGACTCATATAGGGCTCTTGGCTGTCTGTTGTAGATCACTGGCAGTTCCTGCTTTAGAAGGACTGACCGGCCTAGACTGCTCCTGTTTACTCCTACAGGTGCTCTTGGCGAGATAGGGTGTGCTGGATGTACTCTCCCAGTTGCTGGAGTCTGCTATGGGCTCCTGATTTTTTTTTTTTTTTTTTTGCCGGTTGTGGGCCCGAACTCTGGGCCTGGGCGCTGTCCCTCAGCTCTTCAGCTCAAGGCTGGTGCCCTACCATTTGAGCCACAGCACCATTTCTGGCCCTTTCTGCTTATGTGGTGCTGAAGAATCAGATCCAGGGCCTCATGCACACAAGGCAAGCACTCTACTGCTGAGCCACCTTACCAGGCTGAGCTCCTGACTATTATCAGGTGCTGGCAGCCTGAGTTGTCCAATTCTCAGCCTGGGATATATGGGTCGGGTTTGAGCTTCTGGTTCTCTTGCCCTGGACACCCAGGTCTTTTGCTGTCACGGGAGTGATTCCCAGGGGGTGCAGTTCCCTGTTTCCCCCTCTCTGCTGAGGCGTATGCTCAGTTTCTGACTTCAATGGAGATGAGTTGGTTGTGTTGCTCAGGCACCTGATCTTCAGGCCTGGTCCTGGCTCCCGGTCCCCAGCCTGGGGCACACCAGTTGGACCTGTGCTGCTGTGTATCCCGCCCGGGTTACGCAGCCTGGAGTAAACTGTTCAGGTTTCTTCCACTGTTGGCTGTTGTGACCCAGGGGCGCTTCTCCTGGCTTGGATGTTTAAGCTCCCTTCCAGGGTCACTCTTGATCTAACCTGGCTGGTTGGATGTGGTCCACAGGCTGGTGGAGCTCTCCAACAGTTCCCAGTTTTAGTGGGTCCTGTAGTACAGGTGTTGGGGTAGGGGTCTGGGTCAAGATCTGGCGGTTCCCACCAGCTCTGGTCTCCCTTGAGGAGGGATATGCTGTCCCCTGTGGGGTACTCACCCTGGAGCTAGTTGTTGTTTCTGTGCAATGTAGGTCACTGGTTGCCACTGCAATCAGTGTTCAGTTGAGATGCTTGTGGGCTGGGCCAGGTGGTGGTAGCTCTGCCTGTTTCTCCTCTGTCTCATTACTGCTTGCTTTTAATTAAACTTTCTAAAATAGATCACTTATCCAAAATTGCTTTTTAGCTTCCCATTTTTGTAGATAGATCTGTTACTTATCCAAAATTGCTTTTTAGCTTCACATTTTATTGCTGTTTCATCTTCCATGCTCTTTTGCTTTTCAGTTCTATTTCTAAATTCTGTTTGCTGATACTTAACATTTTTTTTGGGGAAGGACAGGGTAGAGTACTTTTTAGTCTGTCATTTTAGGGCAAGCATCTGTATTCTCTTATTTGTACTCTTTCGTTTGTAATATATATTGCAATTATACTAAATGAAATATATTTTAATAAAAGAAAATGAAAATATCCTTAGTATCTTCCAAAGCTACCCAGCATGTGATATGGTCAGACAATTTAGGGGGTCCAGTCGTGGGGCCTGAACTCTAGGCCTAGGCACTGTCCCTCAGCTCTTCAGCTCAAGGCTAACGCTCTACCACTTGAGTCACAGCGCCACTTCCGGCTTTTTTTTTTTTCTTTTTGCTTATGTGGTGCTGAGGAATCGAACCCAGGGCCTCAGGCATGCAAGGCAAGTGCTCTACCACTGAGCCATCTTCCCAGCCCCTGGTCAGACAATTTAAATGCCAATCTTAAACGATGTAGTGGATTTGTAGTGGATAATGTTTTGTTACTAGGAATATATTACTTTGTGTTTTAATCTAACTTTTACATAAAATATTTTGATTACATTGAAAATTCTTTAAGCCAAGGACCTTATGTTCCCTGTGGTTTTTTTTTTATTGTGAAAATACTGTACAGAGGGGTTATAATTACATGGGTAAGATAATGAGCACATTTCTTATCAAGCATTGTAGCCTCCTCCTTTGTTTCCCCTTCCCATCCCTTTGTATCCTCCCCATCCCCCTCCCCCCAACCAAAGTTGTAAAGTTCGTTTTTCAACATAATGACTTGTACATCTCATTGTTGCAATGTGTTCCCTGTGTTTTTGAAAAATAGATTTCCAGAAATATCAGAAATGCTGTGAAATGTTTTATGAAAATTATATTTTATTATGACCTTATTTTGTAGGTTGAAGAATGTTTCTTTGGAAGTAAAACAAATGCTTAAGAGTGAAACAGAGTCAGATATTACTACTGATCTCAGAAAGAAACTCCATCGGGCTAAAAAAGAAAAACTAGACATGACAACTAAACATAATGCAGAGGTAGACTTTGTTTTTCCTTTTAAGTAATGTATGAATTTCATGTTCACATGACAAACTCCATATTTCACTTTTACTTCTCTGTCATTCTTCTGCTTAAAAGAAAATTGTAGGGTTGCGAAGGTGGCTCAGTGATAGAGTGCTTGCCTTGCATGCATGAGGTCCTGAGTTCGATTACCCAGAACCACATAAGCAGAAAAAGCTGGAAGTGGCACTGTGGCTCAAGTGGTAGAGCGCTAGCCTTGAGCTGAAGAGCTTAGGAACAGCGCCAGACCCAGAGTTCAGGCCTGACAACCAACAACAACAATAGCAACAACAACAAAAGGAAATTGTAGTGAAGAATAAGAATATGTTTTTATATCTATATCTATATTAAGTTGTAGGGTTTGAACTCAGGTCCTGGGCACTGACCCTAAGCTCTTTTTGCTCAAGGTTCATGTTCTACCACTTTGAGCCACTTCTCTACTTCTGGTTTTCTGATATTTATTTATATATTGTGAAAATACTGTACAGAGGGGTTACAATTACATGGGCAAGATAATGAGTACATTTCTTATCAAGCATTGTAGCCTCCTCCTTTGTTTCCCTTTCCCATTCCTTCCCATCCTCCTCCCGCCCCCTCCCAAATGTTATTGTTTTTGTTTTTTGGGTCCAGTCGCGGGGCCTGAACTCTGGGCCTGGGTGCTGTCCCTAGCACTCTACCACTTGAGCCACAGCGCCACTTCCGGCTTTTTCTTTTTGTTTATGTGGTGCTGAGGAATCGAACCCAGGGCCTCATGCATGCAAGGCAAGTGCTCTACCACTGAGCCACCTTCCCAGCCCATTTTTTGAGACAAAAATCTCACAGACTTTTCCTGCCCAGACTGGCTTTGATCTGTGATTCTCAGATTGCACCCTCCTGAGTAGCTAGGATTACAGGCATGAGCCACCAGTGTCTGGTTATAGATAATTTTTTATATAATAGCATTACATAGTAATATCAAAGTAGAACTTTAACAAATGGTTGTATGCTTTTTAGGCATATTTTATTTATTTATTTAAACTCTGGGCCTGGGCACTATCCCTCAGCCCTTCAGCTCAAGGCGAGCGCTCTACCACTTGAGCCACAGTGCCACTTCCGGTTTTCTAGTGGTTTATGGAGTTTCATGCACTTTCCTGCCTGGGGTGGCTTTGTATCATGATCCTCAGATCTCAGCCTCCTGAGTAGCTAGGATTACAGGTGTGAGCCACCACAGCCCCACTTCCAACTTTTTCTGCTTATGTGGTGCTGAGAAATCAAACCCAGGGCCTCATGCATGCAAAGCAAGCACTCTACCACTGAGCCACCTTCCCAGCCCCACTCATTGGTTCTTTATTTTTATTTATTTATTATTTTTTTGTTGGTTGTGGGCCTGAACTCTGGGCCTGGGCACTGTCCCTCAGCTCTTCAGCTCAAGGTTAGCCCTCTACCACTTGAGCCACAGCGCCACTTTTGGCTTTTCTGCTTATGTGGTCCTGAAGAATCGAACCCAGGGCCTCATGCATGCAAGACAAGCACTCTACCACTGAGCCACCTTCCCAGCCCTCATTGGTTCTTTATTTGTGAAGAAAGAATGCAGTTTCTGCCACATATATATTAATAGCAGCTAGTAGTAATTTCTGATGTGTCTTTTAGAAGTCCCTTTGTCTTTTCTTTCCTTATTTGATATTGACCCTAGGGCTTGAACTTAGGGTTAGGCACTGTCCCTGAGAGATTTTACTCAAGGCTAGTGGTCTACAACTTGAGCCACAACCCCACTACTGGCTTTTTTGGTAGGTAATTGGAAGTAAGAATCTCTTGGGCTTTCTTGCCTAGACTGGCTTCAAACCATGATCTATAGATCTCAGCTTCCTGAGTAGCTAGGATTATAGACATGAACTACTTTCACACAGCCCTTTGTCTTTTCTTTATTTGATGGATAGATAGACCATAGCCTGATATAGTAAGCAGTTTAACTGGATTTTGTGAGGTACTCTTATAAAATTGAACCTATATACCTTCTGTAGCATTTAATTCCTTGACTCAGTAGTTCTGTAACATTTGGTTTGTATCTTTCACAGTGCTTACCACATAAGTATTTAATATGAATCATTGATTAAATCATATGATTTTAGAATTAGAAAAAGGACCTTTTAAATCATCTAGTTCTCTCTGACCTATTTCTGTCATAATTGTTAATGGAGGATCACATATTAGTAGTTTGTTATGATTTTTGCAGAGTTGCCACTTTTTTTTTTTTTGG
>NW_012267269.1:2015111-2019305 GCF_000151885.1 Dipodomys ordii
TGATCCTCAGATCTCAGCCTCCTGAGTAGCTAGGATTATAGGCGAGCCACCGGCGCCCGGCTGAGAAAGTAAGTTTTAATTACTTATGTTTCATGTACTTTAAGTACTTGCTTGTCATTAAAAGGCATGGTTTTTCTTTATTTTTATAACAATTCATATGAGAGTTTAAATGTTTTTGGCTAAGCTTGCTAGTTTACTTGTATTCTGCTACTTGAACCTTACCTCTAGCCAAGCTTTTTGATACTTATTTTGGAGAGGGAAGTCTCATAGACTTTGCTGGGCTGGCTTTGAGCCTTTGTCTTCTACATAAAGTAGCTCTGGGTTGCTAGGATTACAGGCATGAACTGTAGGTGCCTGGCTTTAAGAGTTTTTTTTTCTCTAAAGCAAGAAACTACTGAATGTCATTTGATATAATAATATTTCTAGTGTTTCAGAAAGTACAAATTTGTGAATTCTTACAAATGTATGGAATCAAGTTTTTCTAAGAAGTTTAAATGTTTAAGTACATGATCTCACTATCTTAGAAACATGTTTTAATGTTATTTGTTAAGCTTATAAGTTTGTTTTTAGTTGTCAAGCTATGAGAGCCAGATTGCCAAGCTGCGGTCTGAGGTTGAAAAAGGAGAAGCATTACGACAAAGTCTGGAATATGATCTGGCTGTTGCTAGAAAGGAAGCTGGCCTTGGAAGACGAGCTGCTGAGGAGCAATTAGCTGAAGCCCACAGGATCCAAGAAAAACTTCGTGGTAAGAATATTGTTATTTTGGGGCTAGGAAGGTGGCTCAGTGGTAGAGCGCTTACTTTGCATGCATGAGGCTCTGGGTTCGATTCCTCAGCTCCACATTACCAGAAAAAAAAGCCGCAAGTGGCACTATGGCTCAAGTGGCAGAGCACTAGCCTTGAGCTGAAGAGCTGAGGGACAGCACTCAGGCTCAGAGTTCAGGCCCATGACCGGACCTCCCCTCCCAAAAAAAAAGAATATTGTTATTTGTTTTAATGTTTAGGACTGTAACATTATTCTATAGCATTGCTTGATGTGTATATTTGTGTAGGATCAAAGGGAGGGTTTGGTTCATTGACTGGTCTTTGATGGACTTTGCTGAGTGTGTATAAAATCTGGCAATTCTGTGAATACTTACCTACTTTAGATTCTTAAAAACATTTTTTTTTTTTATGGGGCTGGGAAGGTAGCTCAGTGGTAGAGTGCATGCCTTGCAAGCATGAGGTCCTGGGTTCGATTCCTCAGCACCACATAAACAGAAAAAGCCGGAAGTGGCGCTGTGGCTCAAGTGGTAGAGCGCTAGCCTTGAGCTGAAGAGCTGAGGGACAATGCCCAGACCCAGAGTTCAGACCCCATGACCAGCAAAAAAAAATAAAAAATTATGATGTTGAGGATCCAATCCAGGGGCCTTATGTGTGCTACTTAAATATTCATCCTCCTTCAAAATGTATTTCAAGGGCTGGGAAGGTGGCTCAGTGGTAGAGCGCTTTCCTTTCATGCTTGCATGAGGTCGTGGGTTCGATTCCTCAGCACCACATAAGCAAAAAAGAAAAAAAGCCGGAAGTGATATTGTGGCTCAAGTGGTAGAGCGCTAGCCTTGAGCTGAAGATCTGAGGGACAGCATCCAGGCCCAGAGTTCAGGCCCCACGACTGGACCAAAAAACAACAACAACAAAAAAAATGAATTTCAAAATTACTTTTGCTTCCTACTACTACCATTGTTAAAGAAGGTCTTCCAAGAGTACAAAAATACCCTGGATTCTAAGGCATATTGGAAAAGATTGGAGCAGATAAATTAGATCAGTCAAAGCATTGCAAAAGTACTTAGAAGGTACAAGAGACATACAAGTCTTCTCAGACACAGTCAAAAGATTAAACCTACAGATGATAGGGATAGATGAGGAAGAAGAAATTAAAATAAAGGCTTTGAAAACCTATTCAACAAAATAATAGCAGAAAATGTTTGAGAAATAGAGTATCATCCTTGTGCTGGAAGCCTACCGTATTCCAAACAGGCAAGATTAGTAAAGAAATGCTCCTAGATACAGTATAGTAAGCTATCTAAATATACTCCAAACAGGCAAGATTAGAAAAGAAATGCTCCTAGATACGTATAGTAAGCTATCTAAATATACAGAATATCGAAAGTGTAAAAAGAGAGGAAACAAGTAACTTACTATCACAAGCTCATTGTAACAACAGCAGATTACTCAACACAGATAACTAAATGCCAGGAGGACTTGGAAAGACATTATTCGAGATCCAAAAGACAACTGTCAACCCAGACTATTTTACATAGTGAAGCTATCCATTAAAATTGGTTGAGAAATAACAACATTCCACAATAAACAAAAACTACTGGAATTTGGGCTGGGAAGGTGGCTTAGTGGTAAAGTGCTTGCCTTGCATGCATGAGGCCCTGGGTTCGATTCCTCAGCACCACATAAGCAAAAAGAGAAAAGCTGGAAGTGGCGCTGTGCCTCAAGTGGTAGAGCGCTAGCCTTGAGCTGAAGAGCTGAGGGACAGCGCCCAAAGCCCAGAGTTCAGGCCCCCACGACTGGACCCCCCCCAAAAAAAAAACAAAAAAAACTACTGGAATTTATGGCTTCCAAACTAGCACCACAAAAGGTAGTTAGGGGAAAAATTACCTGCAGTAGAAGAAAACATAACAAAAAAAACATAATGCCAGGAAACATGGCATACTTCTCTCAATACTGACATTGAATGTTAAAGATCTTAGTTCTTCAGTCAAAAGACATATACCAGTCAGGTTCTGGTGGCTCACATCTGTGATTCTAGTTACTTAGGAGGCTGAGATCTGAGGATTGTGGTTCAAAGCAAGCCTGGGCAAGAAAGTCTGTGAGACTCTTACCACCAATTAACCACTAAAAACTGGAAGTGGAGTGGTAGCTCAGAGTGGTAGAGCACTAGCCTTGAGCAAAAAGAGCTCAGAGAAAATGCCCAGGATGCGAGTTCAACCCCCATGACTGAAAAATTGAAGAAACAAAACCCTCAAAAAACATAATGGATACTTAGATAAAAAAATATATCTAAAACAAGATCTAACTCTCTGTTGCTTATAAGAAACACTTGGCTTGGGGTAAAAGAATGGGTAAAAAAGACCTTCCAAGCAAATGGACTTCAAAAGTGTTTAGCATTAACCATACTTATATCTGATACTATTGATTGCAAGCTAAAAATTAGTCTGAAGAAACAAAGTCACTTCATATTAATGAAGGTATTGATCCATGAAAAAATATTATGATTGTTAATACATATGCACCAAATAGCTCACACTCAGATTTATTAAATACTTCTGAACTTAAAAACTTTGATAGATAATAACACGATAATAATGAGAGACTTCAGTATTTCACTTTCACAGATAGGTTATCCACACAAAAACATCAGTAAAGAAATCCTAGAATGGCAGCCTTAAATGGCAGTGTAGACGAAATGAAATGATCAGACATCTACAGATGTTACAGCACAATACACATTCTTCTTGGCAGCTCATAAGACTTTCTAGAATATATAGCAAGTCTGAGAAAATATAAAAAAATTGAAATATTCTATCAGACCAAAATGGAATTAAACTAGATCTCAACAGAAAAAAGATACTACAGACAGTATTCAAACACAGACACCAAACATAATACCAAACCTTAAATTATCTTGAAGTACCATGGTAAGCCGGGTGCTGGTGGCTCACACCTGTAATCCTAGCTACTCAGGAGGCTGAGATCTGAGGATCACGGTTCAAAGCCAGGAAAGTCCGTGAGACTTTTATCTCCAATAAAACCACTAGAAAACTGGAAGTGGCGCTGTGGCTCAAGTGGTAGAGCACTTGCCTTGAGCTGACGAGTGCAGGGACAGCTCCCAGGCCCCCCATGACCGACCAAAAAAAAAGAACCATGGTAACAAAAACATGGTATTGGCACTGTATGTATGTATACATGACAGGAAATCATGTCATTTACAGGAAAATGAATGCAATTGGAGGACATTAAACTGAGACATACTAAGTTCAGAAAACAATATATCACATTTTTAGTTATATGAAAACTATATATATTAGCAAGAACAAAATATCCTAAATTTCTAAAATTCTGTATTTTCATACTGTTAGACCAAAAAGGCTACAGGTTCTTATCTTTTAAAAATATGCACACGTAAGTGCTTTGCTTTTTGTTT
>NW_012267269.1:2019390-2022204 GCF_000151885.1 Dipodomys ordii
ATCTATCTATCTATCTATCTATCTATCTATCTATCTATCTATCTATCTATCTATCTATCTATCTATCTATCTATCTATCTATCTATCTATCTATCATCTATCTATGTATCTCTGTTGTGGTGCTTGAACTCTGGGTCTGGGTGCTGTCCCTGAGCTCTTCAGCTCAAGGCTAGCACTGTATCACTTGAGCCAATGTACCACTTCTGGTTTTCTGGTGGTTTTATTGGAGATAAGAGTTTCATGGCCTTTCTTGTCCGGGCTTGCTTGGTGATCCTCAGATCTCAGCCTCCTGAGTAGCTGAATAGCTACTGGCACCCGGCTAGGCAAGCACTATTTATAGCACTAACTACAATACAAGCCCTCTTTTCTTTTTAATTCTGATCAGATATCTCAAACTGCTTTTCATAAATAAATAAATAAATCACAAACTGCTTTTCATAAATAAATAGCATACACATTAATATACTGCTGAACCAAATTACAAAAGAGACTCAGAGACAAAGGTATAGTAGAGGGTGCATAATTTTGAAATATATTTTGAAAGGGTATAAATTTGATTGAAAGAGATGGTTTGCAACTATGAAAGTTGAACAAGGAAGTATGTTGAAATTGTTTTGGGATGGTAGGAAGGGGAGAAGGGGGAAAGGAAATTGATATAAGGGGTGAGATTGATTGGGACATATTTTAAACATGTCTGGAAATATAGCAATAACTAATAACTAATGCAAACTAAAACAAAAATTTAAACTTATTCACTCTTTTTGTTTCTTTTTCTTGTCTCCATTTCTGTATCTTTCTAAGTAGTCTTTTAGTTAGATTCATGTCCATTTCCCTTTTTTTACCAGCTACCCCAAAAGATAGCACCTAGCTATTTATGCTGCATTTGGGAACTTGGAGAAATTCTTTATGGGTCACCTGACCAACTGAGAACGAAAATCTAATAACACTGATGTTGGGATTTCTCAGTAAATGACTTAACCATATCCTCCTCTAGAGAAGGCCACAATTGTAAACCTTTGCTCTCAAACTCAGAATCTGGGTGAAAAAGAAAACATTAGAAATGAAAAGATACACAAGTAGAAATAAAAATAGTTTAATAAAAGCATTGAAAATGAAGATGGAAGAAACATTCTAGAAATCAGTGTGAAAGACAGGAAAATAAGACAGGAAAATAAGAGAGAACAGTTAGAAAACCTAAAGACTAATATGAACAATAGAAATAATGAAAGAATAATGAAAAGAAAACAGATAAATGTCAGTGAGGTTACTGAACGCCTCAGAACTAAAGAATATGAGTTGAAAGGTTGAACTGGCCCCTTGATTGCTCACCACTCTGGAAAGAGACCCACTTAAGGTTTAGTAGCATGCAATTTCAGAAATATACACAAAGAGAAGATTTTATGGTTTCAAAAGAAAAAGAAAAGAGAAATAGGTCCAGTGCCAAAGATCAGGTAATCAAAATGGCCTCAAACATGGAATTGTAGAACACATGATGGTATCTTTTCTGGGGATAGCAACTGAGTAGGAGGGAGATGTTTTCATCTCTCTCTTTTTTTTTTTTTTGTCGGTCTTGGGGCTTGAACTCTGGGCTTGGGCGCTGTCCCTGCGCTCTTCAGCTCAAGGTGAGCTCACTACCTTTTGAGCCATGGTGCCACTTCTGGCTTTTTCTGCTTATGTGGTGCTGAGGAATTGAACTCAGGGCCTCATGCATACAAGGCAAGCACTCTACCATCCCAGCCCTATTTTTCAATTTTGAATCTTATGTATGATCTATGCAATTTTAAAATTATAGTACAAACGATTGATTTTTTATTTTTTGGTTGGTTATAAGGCTTGAATTCAGGGTCTGGGTGCAGTCCTTCAGCTCTTTTGCTCAAGGCTAGTGCTCTACCACTTTGAGCCACAGTGGTACTTCTAGTTTTCTGGTGGTTAATTGGAGATAAGAGTCTTATAAGCCGGGTGCCTGTGGCTCATGCCTGTAATCCTAGCTACTCAGGAGGTTGAGATATGAGGATCACGGTTCAAAGCCAGCCCGGGCAGGAAAGTGCTTGAGACTCTTATATCCAATAAGCCACTAGAAAACCGGAAGTGGCACTGTGGCTTAAGTGGTAGAGCACTCGCCTTGAGCTGAAGAGTGCAGGGACAGTGCCTAAGCACAGAGTTCAAGTCCCACGACTGACAAAAAAAAAAAAAAAAGGTCTTACAGTTTTTTGCTGGCTTTACACCGTAATCCTCAGATCTTAGCCTCCTGAGTAGCTAATATTACAGGCATGAATCACTGGCACTTGGCTCAATTGATTTTTTTAAAAATCAGTTGTGGGACTTGAACTCTGGGCCTGGGTGCTGTCCCTCAGACCTTCAGCTCAAGGCTGGTGCTCTACCACTTGAGCCACAGCACCACTTCTGGTTTTCTGGTGAGTTATTGGAGATAAAATTCTCATAGACTTTACAGCTTGAGTTAGCTTTGAACAACAATCCTCAGACCAGCACCTGGCTGATTTTTTTAAAAGTATATTTGTACATATTTCTTCATTTTGTTTTCACAACAACATAACTTAGAGATGTTTTTAGTTACTGAGGGATCAAAGAATGAGAGTTTTAACCATGAGGTGGGTAATAGAGCCAGACCAGGAAGCTTTTCCTTACTTTTTTTCGAGATGCTCATCTAGAGCATCATTAGCAGTATGTTGAGAAGTGTTGGTTACTGTTGATGTATTAATAGGGTAAAAAGTGAGCCGGCGCACTCGCCTTTGAGCTGAAGAACACAGGGACAGCGCCCAAGCCCAGAGTTCAAGCCCCCTGACCGACCAAAAA
>NW_012267269.1:2022299-2024925 GCF_000151885.1 Dipodomys ordii
GGGCGCTGTCCCTCAGCTTGTCATCTCCAAGGCTAGCAATCTACTACTTGAGCCACAGTGCCACTTCTTGTAAACTGCTGATTTGAACTGTCAGAGCAGTGCTTCCTAGCCTCAGTTTTGTGATGGTCTCTTGTGTAAGGTGTGTTACAACTAGTTTGTTTCTAGTATTCTACTAAAATGTATACTCTCTTTTAGTCTTTCAAAAAAAGTAGCTATGTGTATCATAGTCTTAAAAAACATCGACTTTTTTGAATAGGAGAAAGAGTGAGGCACTCCTAAACTTGAGCGTGTCTTTAAGAATATACTATATTTAGCTGGGTGCCAGTGGCTCATGCCTGTAATCCTAGCTACTCAGGAGGCTGAGAGCTGAGGATTGCCAGCCTGGGCAGGAAAGTCTGTGAGACTCTTACCTCCAGTAAACCACTCAGAAAACCAGAAGTGGCACTGTGGCTCAAGTGGTAGAGCACTAGCCTTGAGCTGAAGAGCTGAGGGACAGCGCTCAGGCCCAGAGTTCAAGCCCCATGACTGGAAAACAAAAAAAAAAGAAGAAGAATATTCCATACTATTTGGTAGCAGAAGCATCTTATTCTGAGAAAAAGAGTGAGTGAAATTGGTCTAGGCAGGGGCAGTGAGCTTTTCAAGAGCTTAGTAAAAGAGTTGTTTTGACAGTAAAATTAGCTACAAGCTTAGGTTTTTAAATTTGTAGTTATATAACTCATGTTTAGAAATATACCTATTCTATTCTATCTTTAATAGATCAGAATTCAGAACTTCAAGGAAAAGCAAATGAGATTGAGAAAGCATTTCATACTTCACAGCAGAAATGGAAAGAAGAATGTAGAAAATTTGAACATGATTTGGAGGAAAGAGACAGTATAATTCAAAATTGCAATCGAGAATATGATATACTTATGAAGGAGAAAAGCAAACTAGAAAAAACTCTTCAGGTAAAATTTTTTTTGTAAATGAAAATTTCCATATAAAATATAGAGATATGTTGTATATTACATAAGTTAGAAAATTGTTCTGAAGATACTTGCATTTTATATTATTAAAAGCTTGAACCAAATTTATATCTTGTAACTTGGTACACATAGAAAAAGTAACTTCCTTTTTAGTGGCATTTTTATGAGTCTCTTTTGTAATATACTTCAGCAGTGTATTAATGTGTATACTGTTTATTTAAGAAAAGCAGTTTGAGATCTCTGATTAGAATTAAAAAGAAAAGAGGGCTTGTATTGTAGCTCAGTGAAATGAATAGTGCTTGCCGAACATGCTCACCTGAGTTTTATTTCCAGTATTACAAAAGCAAAGAAAAAGCAAAACACTTATGTGTGCATATTGTAAAAAGATCAGAATCTGTAGCCTTTTTGTTCCAACTATGAAATTATGGAATTTTAGAAATTTAGGCCATTGATTTTGGTTTCAGTATTCGATTAAGTTAGAAAAGTATTAGTATGTAGATACAAGTATCATTATCTATGTAGAACATATTCTGCAAAGACTTATGAAATGTAATGTATTTAACTTTTACTTAAATTACTCTGAGCTAAACTTGTTCTTATTTATTTATTTTTATTTATTTTTGCCAGTCTTGAACTCAAGGCCTGAACATTGTCCTCAAGTTTCTTTGTGCTTAATGCTAGCATTCTACCACTTGAGCCACAGTGCCACTTCTGGCCTTTTCTGTTTATGTGGTACTGAGGAATCAAACTGACAGCTTCATGCATGCAAAGCTTGCAAGCATTCTACTGCTGAACCACATTCCTAGCCACATTTCTTCTTCTTAAGGTCATGGGGCCTGAACTCTGGGCCTGGGCACTGTCCCTCAGCTCTTCAGCTCAAGGCTAGCGCAGTACCACTTGAGCCACAGTGCTACTTTTGGCTTCTTCTCCTTATGTGGTGCGGAGGAATCAAACCCAGGGCCTCATGCATGCAAGGAAAGCACTCTACCACTGAGCCACCTTCCAGCCCTTGTTCTTATTTATTTATTTATTTTTTTGGTCTGGTCATGGAGACTGAACTCTGGGTTTGGGCACTGTCCCTCAGCTCTTCAGCTCAAGGCTAGTGCTCTACCACTTGAACCACAGCACCACTTCTGGCTTTTTTTTTTCTTCTGCTTATGTGGTGCTGAGGAATCGAACCCAGGGCCTCATACATGCAAGGCAAGCACTCTACCACTGAGACAACTTCCCAGCCCTTGTTCTTATTTTTTTTAAATGCTAGTTGTAGGATTTAAACTCAGGGCCTGGGTGCTATCCCTGAGCTTTTTATGCAAGACTAGCACTCTACCACTTGAGCCATAGTTCCACTTCTGGTGATAATTGGTGATAAATGTTTTATGGATTTTCCTGCCTAGGCTAGCTTCAAACTGCACTCCTCAGACTTCACTCTCCTGAGTAGCTATGAGTGAGCCACTGGCACTTTGCTTTTTTTTTCCTTCTCAAAATATTTGTATGGAGTTGTTAGCACCTTAGCAGTTAGATTTTGAATTGACTATATTTATGTTTATGAAGTAATAGTAAATAAAAAGATATGAGCTGGGCGCCGGTGGCTCACGCCTGTAATCCTAGCTACTCAGGAGGCTGAGATCTGAGGATCGCGGTTCAAAGCCAACCCAGGAAGG
>NW_012267269.1:2025340-2029944 GCF_000151885.1 Dipodomys ordii
GACTTTCCTGCCTGGGCTGGTTTTGAACCTGGATCTTCAGATCTCAGCCTCCTGAGTAACTGGGATTACAGGCATGAGCCACAGGCGCCTAGCTTGTTTTCAAATTTTTTATGTTTAGGATTTTTTTTTTGGTCGGTCGTGGGGCTTGAACTCTGGGCCTGAGTGCTGTCCCTCAGCTCTTCAGCTCAAGGCGAGTGCTCTACCACTTGAGCTACAGCACCAATTCCGGTTTTCTGTTGGTTTATTGGAAATCGGAGTCTCACGGTCTCTCCTGCCTGGGCTGGCTTTGAACTGCAATCCTCAGATCTCAGCCTCCTGAGTAGTTAGGATTACAGGCATGAGCCACCAGCGCCCGGCTAGCATTTTTTTTTTTTTTATATTTACTTATTGCACGAAACCTTCCTCCTCACATCTCAGCCTTCTGAGTAATGATGATTATAGGCATGAGACACTTGGTCCTCAGCTGCTTTAGCTATTATTTGAATGATGTTTCATGCCTTTTGCCCTGGCAAAATATTACTCTTGTATAGTTAGGATTACTGGTGTGAACCATTGCATCTGGCTTGAGATGGGTGTCGCTTGCTTTTTAATTTTTTTGTCTGGATTGACCTACAGCTATTGTCCTCCTGTCTCTGAGTAGCTGGGATTACAAGAGTGAGTCACTATACCTGGCTTTCCCATTTGGAATGCATTGTTTTCTATAAAATTTGTATAAATTATCAGAGATAATCTATTTGTTCAGGTTTAGAGATTTCTATATTTTCTGGCATCTACTTTCTGTCTCTCTCTACCATCTCATGTTATTTTGTGCTAACATCTGAAGTTAAGTTTTTCAGAAAATTGAGTCACATATGGATATAGGTTCTGAATGGTCAAACCATCATTATTATCAAAACAATAGTTTTATTAAGATTTTAATGTGACCAAAAAGGCTATAGGTTCTTATCTTTTTACAATATGCATACAGAAGTTGAATTCTCAAGTTTTTAAAAAAGGATAGGACTATGTACTTTTAACTTGGGTTGAAGGATGGAAGATAGCCTTTCTTGATGTAAAAGTAAAGCAAGATTTTGTTCATATGAAGGAAGCATTGGAAACACATCAGCAAGAGAAGAATGATATGGAGTCTCAAATCAGGGAGACAGCAGTGGAGGAGTTTAGATTACAAGCTGAACAATGGGAAGCAGAAAGAAGAGAGTTACAGTTTATAGTACAGGTATTTAAAAATTAGCTCCTTCAATGTCTTTTTAATAATTATATTAGAATTATATTAGAATAATTTGCTAATTAATTCAAAGGGATGATAACTCCTTGTTTTGATCTCTGGAAGACTACTTTGCATCAAAATACCACAACTATTAAAAATAGATAGCATGAGTGTTAGAATTGGGTGACGTCCATTGCATATATATATATATATATATATATATTATTGTCAAGTTATATACAGAGGGGTTACAGCTACGTAAGGTTATTAGTACATTTCTTGTCAGACATGTTACCCCTTCTTTCATTTTTCTCCCATTTTCCCTCTCCTCCATTTCCTCACCCCCAAGTAGTACAGATCATTTCCAACATATTGTCTTGTGAATATTGCTTTTGCATTGGTTTCCCCCTTGTCCTTTGTCTCAACATTCTGTTGTTCCCCTTCCTTTCCCTAATTCAAATGAATACATATACAAGACCAGGGTACCAAAATCAAATACTGTGACAACAGGGATATACCATAGAGGGAAGAACCTACAAAAGAAACCAAAAAAATCACATTGTACATTAACAACAAGAACAAAGAAAAGCCTCTTGTGTCCAAAGTGCTTGGAGTTCATTTTGTTTAGCATCATCTTATATGGTCATATGTATATAGCTATTGAGCTATTCTGCTCATCTGCTAAGATTATCCTAGACATATACTAATTATTGCAAATAAGGGGAACCATGGGTTCTATGTTTCTTTGGGTCTGGCTTACTTCACTTAATATGATTTTTTCTAAGTCTTTACATTTCCTTGTTCAACTACTCTGGAAAGCTGTATGAAAGTTCCTCAAAAGACTGCATTTAGAGCTCCCCTATGAACCAGCAATCCTACTTCTAGGCATTTACCCAAATGATCACAAACAAGGCCATATTAAAGCTACCAGCACAACTATGTTTATCACAACATTATTTACCATAGCTAAGATATGGAACCAACCCAGGTGCCCCTCAGCAGATGAATGGATCAAGAAAATGTGGTATATATACACAATGGAATTATATGTCATCATCAGAAAGAATGACATTGACCCATTTGTAAGGAAACGCATTTTTTTTGTGTGTGTGCTGGTCCTGGGGTTTGAACTCAGGGCCTGAGTGTTGTCTCTGAGTTTTTTTTGCCCAAGGCTAGCACTCCATCTCTTGAGCCACAGTTTCATTTCAGGCCTTTTGAGTTTAATGGAAAAGTTTCATGGACTTCCTGCACAGCCTGGTGTTGAATCCTGATTCTCAGATCTTAACCTACTGAGTAGGGTTACAGATGTGCGCCTCTAGCACCTGGCTGCATTGCATTTTTTAAAAAAGGATCTTTATATATAGTTGGCATTGTGTTTTTCCTGTTTAAGACAGAGACTAATAATAGTCTTACTAGGGTAAATAAATAGAATAGGAGAGTTTTGGATAGTAGAAAGGATCCTTACAAATTATGTAGTATAGTGGCATTTAAATTCTTCTTTCTTTCTTTTTTTTGGTGCTGATACTGGAGGTTGAACTAAGGGCCTGGGCACTGTCCCTGAGCTTTTGTGCTCAAGGCTAGCCTTCTGTCACTTGAACCACAGCACTACTTCCAGCTATTTTCTGGTTAATTGGAGATAAGACACTCACAGACTTGCTTGCCTGGGATGACTTTGAACTCCAATCTTCAGGTCTCAGCCTTCTGAATAGCTAGGATTATAGTGCTTGGATTTTAAGTTTTTCTTTTTTCCTTCCTTCCTTCCTTCCTTCCTTCTTTCGTTCTTTTTCTTTTTTTCTCTCTCTCTTTCTCTCTTTTTCTTTCTTTCTCACTCTCTTTCTCTCTTTCTTTTTTTCTCTCTCTCTTTCTTTCTCTCTTTCTTTCTTTAGCCAGTTTTGGAGCTTGAACTCAGGGCCTGGGCACTGTCCCTGAGCTTCTTTTTGTTGAAGACTAGCACTCTACCACTTGAGCCAAAGTGCCACTTCTGGCTTTTTCTGTTTATGTGGTACTAAGGAATCGAATCCAGGGCTTCATGTATACAAGGCAAGCACTCTGCCACTAAGCCACATTCCTAGCCCAAGTTGTTTTTACAAAGTAAAAATTTTTCATTATATTCTATTCCTCTTTTTCATAAATGCACATAATCCTCAAGATTTCATAGTCCAGTTTGAAGGGTACTGATTACATCAAACACCCTTTATAGATGAATAGATGGAGATTTAGCAGTTACTGATTTGCTCAGATTGTAGACTAAGTAACTGTTGTGGGAAAAGAGTACAAGTCTTCAGAATCTTACTCAGTGTATTTTGTATCTTCTCAGAAGAGTTTCTGTTTTTATTTTAAAGGAGAGATAAAAAACTCCAACTGTTAGTTGTGTTGTTGAATATTTTAAAGGATATTTTGAACAGCTAATCACTTTCAAGAAAAATACAAAGTAACCAATTAATTTAAAATTTTAGGACTGGGGCATGGTACAAGTGGTAGAGCACCTTCCTAGCAAATGCAGGATTCTGAGTTCAAATTTCAGTACTACCAAAAATATTTCAAATAAGTTTCAGTCATGTTTTCTATTATTTGTTTTGTGGAAAGATACTGTGTCTGTATGTAATTTTTACACACAAAACGACAAATTGAAGTAGCCTTTATATAAATGTCAAAAGTACACTTTTTCACAAGAATGAAAAATATCCATCTAAATAATTTTTTGGGGTGGTGTGTATTTACATGTGCTTTCAGGGCCTAGTATTTGCTTGGCTAGCTCTGCATCAAATGAGCCACTTCTCCAGACCTGTTTTTTGCTGTTTTGGAGATGGAACCTTTCAGGTTTTTCTGCCTGGGTGACTTGAATCTTATTCCTCAGATCTCGGCTTTCTGAATAACTAGGTTAGCAGATCTGAGCCACTGGCACCTTGCTCTAAAATAAATTTTGAGATAACTTTGTGATATAAACAATTTTCAAGACAGAAACTGTCCAAAAATATGAAGAAACTAAAAGGAACTTTATTTCTTTTAGAGTATAAGCTTGCAGTAAGTAGTGGAAATACTGAATTTATTGCATGACTATACTAAGCCATGACTTCTCGAATCTTTGATCTTTATAAAATGCTTTTCTTCCCAACTCTGGAAACAGGATGGACACTACATCCACTCTTTTTATTTCAATTTTTAATTCCTTTTTTTTTGTGGTGCTGAAAATGGACTCTAAGGCCTGACACCTGTTAGCCAGGTGGTCTGTCACTGAGATATATCTCCTCCTTTTTACATTCTTGGTATGCCATCTGTTATTTGTATAGCTATTGGTTCATTTGTTCCCTAAATGCTTTCTTTTTTTTTTTGTCGGTTGTGGGGCCTGGGCGCTGTCCCTCAGCTCTTCAGCTCAAGGCTAGCGCTCTACCACTTG
>NW_012267269.1:2030687-2033626 GCF_000151885.1 Dipodomys ordii
CCCCACGACCGGCCCCCCCCCCCACAAAAAAAATATGTGATTGAAGATGGGCATCAGTGGCTCAGGATCACAGTCTGAAGCCAGCTGGGCAGGAAAGTCTAGGAGACTTTTTTTTTTCCTCTGTGGTCAGTCTTGAGGCTTGAACTTAGGGTTCCTGGGTGCAGTCTCTGAGCTGTTTTTTTTGTTGTTGGTGGTGGTGGTTTGGCTTGAACTCTGGGTCTGGGCACTGTCCCCAGCTCTTCAGCTCAAGGCTAGTGCTCTACCACTTGAGCCATAGCGCTACTTCTGGTTTTCTGGTGGTTTATTGGAGATAAGAGTCTCATGGACTTTCCTGCCCAGGCTGGCTTTGAACTGCTATCCTCAGATCTCTGCCTCCTGAGTAGTTAGGATTACAGGCATGAGCCACGGGCACCTGGCTCTCTGAGCTTTTTTGGCCAAGGCTAGTGTTCTACCACTATGAGCTACAGTTCCACTTACAGTTTTCTAGTGGCTAATTGGATGAGTCTCACAGACTTTCCTGCCTGGATTAGCCCCCAACAGGGATCCTCAGATCTCAGCCTCCTTAATAACTAGGATTATAGGTGTGAGCCACCATCTCCCTAAAGGACAAAACAAGCTAGAAGTAGAGCCATGGCTTAAGTGCTAGCCTTGAGCAAAACAGCACAAAGATAGTATCTAGACACAGAGTTCAAGCCCTAGGACTGACCAAAAAAAAAAAAGAAAAAAAATAAATGTGTGATTGATGTGGTTTCGATCTATTTTCCTGGTAATTCCTATAAATCCCTAATGAAACATGCAGTTATGCCTACCTTAAGTTATGGAATATCAAAAAGAATTTAAAATTCCATGTCAATATTTAATTATGATGTACTGGGAAGAGTCAGGGAATATGCTCTCTGATTACTGCTATTAATATATTATTTTACTGATTTTGTAAGATAAATTGTGGTATATACAGTAATTAAAATGTTTTAGAGCTTTGTTTTTCAATTTCTATTGTTCTTTTTATTGACATAAAACTACTTTTCTTTCTGTAAATCAAGGTTAAGAAATTATCACCTCATTTTATATTTTAAAAAGTCTGTTTTAAAACAGCTTCAGGGACAGAGTAAAAATTTCTTTCCTATTGTCTATTGGTGGGTTTAGTTTTATACCCTACAATTAGGTATGGTATCATATAATGTTCTCTTTGTCTCGCTCTCTAAGGGAATTCAGGTTTTTAAATAAGTAAAAAAAATCCTTCTTAGTGAAACCCTATATTTAACAGACAAAGCTAGTATAATATTTCTCTGATCTGGGCTTTAGAATTCACACCCATTAAAAAAACAACAAAAAGCCCCCCAAAAACAAACCAACTCAATTTAATGCCATAACCCTTTTCTTTTTCAGGAATTAGAGGGCTCCACCAGTTATACTTCTCCAGAATACTAATGCAAATTCTTACTAGAGTTATCTCATTTTGAGATTATGTTTCTCATTTTTTTAAAACCCCATGACCTCTTTTGATAAGAAAAATTCTCTTTGTAGTATTAATGAAAATTCAAAGCAGATCAAAGCCATGGTAATTTTAGAACAAAGTATATGTATATTGATCTGGAAAATATTTATTTAAAATTTGTATTAAAAGTTAACACTATATTTAAAAATTCATTTATTTTTCTTTGAATCCTTGATTTCAATGGGACCTTTTTTTTTTATTTGTCATTGGGCTTGAACTCTGGGCTTGGAAGCTGTCCCTCAGCTCTTCAGCTCAAGGCTAGTGCTCTACCACTTGAGCCACAGCGCCACTTCCAATTTTTCTGCTTATGTGGTGCTGAGGAATTGAACCCAGGGTCTCATGCATGCAAGGCAAGTACTCTACCACTGAGCCACCTTCCCAGCTTCAGTGGGCCCTTTGAAACTGCAGACTTATTTGCCATGATTATGTTGTAGGCATTGTGGGACAGGCAGTTGTAAAGCTTTATTGTTAAACCACCATATACCTCTTTTGTCATATTTTCAGTTCATGTCAGTGTATAATTCAGTCAGGAGAATTGAAAGAATTTACAGGTTGAATATATACATTTTTAGTGTTAATTGTACTTCTAAAATTTAACAATTAATTTGGGAAACAATTATCTCTTCTTTATTCATTGTCTAAATATGGCACATACATCTAGTTATAGTTTAGTGATTTAGAGGGCATTTTTGATGACTTGTGGAATAAACATTGAAAGTAATACCATTTTTGGGGCTGGGAAGGTGGCTCAGTGGTAGAGCACTTGCCTTGCATGCTTGAGGCCCTGGGTTCGATTCCTCAGCACCACATAAGAAAAAAGCCAGAAGTAACGCTGTGGCTCAAGTGGTAGAGCACTAGCCTTGAGCTGAAGAGCTGAGGGACAGTGCCCAGGCCCAGAGTTCAGGCCCCACTACCGGATCCCCCCCCCAAAAAAAAGAAAGTAATATCATTTTTGAACTCTGACAGGTATTTTAGATCATGACCTCAACAGAATTCTTCAAAATGGCACAAATATTTTATAAAAAGAATTTGAAATGTAAATGCTTTGTTTGTGCTATGAGTGATGTATTTCAAAAACAGAAGTCTCACCAAACAAGAAAGGAAGGAAGGAAAGAAGGAGGGAAGGAAGAAAATAATACATAAACTAAAGAAAGAGAAGGATAAGGGGCTGTGCAAAAAAGAGTTTTCAGACCAGATTTATGCCTCTGTACACTGTATGATATGTTAAAGACAGATCCAGGGATCTAGGGACAACCAGGAGAAACTTACATGAAAAAGAAATGCCTTTGGGCTGGGAAGGTAGCTCAGTGGTAGAGTGCTTGCCTTGCATGCATGGGACCCTGGGTTCCATTCCTCAGCACCACATAAGCAGAAAAAAAAAAAAGCTGGAAGTGGCACTGTGGCTCAAGTGGTAGAGTGCTAGCCTTGAGCTGAAGAGCTG
>NW_012267269.1:2034216-2048676 GCF_000151885.1 Dipodomys ordii
CACTTGAGCCACAGCACCACTTCTGGCTTTTTTCTTTTTGCTTATGTGGTGCTAAGGAATTGAACCCAGGGCCTCATGCATGCAAAGCAAGTGCTCTACCACTGAGCCAACTTCCCAGCCCTTGTTCTAATTTTTATTGGATTGGTGATACAGCTCAGAGGAAGACTGCTTGCTTAGCATTTGAAAAGGTTTGAGTTAAATTCTAGCATCAGAAGCTGGGTGCTGGTGGCTCACGCCTGTAATCCTAGCTACTCAGGAGGCTGAAATCTGGGGATCACAGTTCAAAGTCAGCCCAGGCAGGAAAGTCTGTGAGACTCTTATCTCCAATAAACCACTAGAAAACCAGAAGTGGCGCTGTGGCTCAAGCGGTAGAGCGCTTGCCTTGAGCTGAAGAGCTGAGGGATAGCGCCCAAGCCCAGAGTTCAAGCCCCACGACCTACCAGAAAAGAAAAAAAAATTCTAGCATCAAAACAAAATACCAGGGCTGGGAATGTGGCTTAGTGGTAGAGTGCTTGCCTAGCATTCATGGAGCTTTGGGTTCGATTCCTCAGTACCACATAAATATAAAATCCAGAAGTGGCACTGTGGCTCATGTGGTAGAGTGCTAATGTTGAGCAAAAGAAGCTTGAGACAGTATGCAGGCTCTGAGTTCAAGCCCCAGGCACAGGACTGGCAAAAAACCCAAAAGTACCAGCTAGTGCTGATGGCTCACACCTGTAATTCTAGCTACCCAGGAGGCAGAGGTCTGAAAATTTTGGTTCTAAGCTAGTGAGGCAAAAGAATCCATAAGACTCTTATCTTCACTTAACACCAAAAAGCTGAAAGTGGAGCTTATGGCTCAAGTGGTAGAAGGTCTGTCATGAGCAGAAAAAACTAAGTGACAGTACCCAGTCACCCTAAGTTCAAGCCATAGTACTATTACAAAAAATAAAAACTAAATCCCAAACACAGTACACCAAAAATGAACAAACAAACAAAAAATCCAGCAACAGCTGGGGAACAAACAGACAAAAATCTAGCAATAGCTGGGTGCCGGTGGCTCATGCCTGGAATCCTAGCTACTCAGGAGGCTGAGATCTGAGCATCACGGTTCTAAACCAGCCCTGGCAGGAAAGTCTATGAAACTATTATCTCCAATAAACCACCAGTGGTGCTGTGGCTCAAGTGGTAGAGGGCTTGCCCTGAGCTAAAGAGCTGAGGGACAGTGCCCAGGCCTAGATTTCAAGCCCCATGACCAACAAATAAATAAAAATCCAGCAACAAAGGGCCAAAATAGCCAGATTTACTAACATCCTTCTCTATACATACTCTTTGAGTGGTTCTCTTGTGTAATGCTTAGATGTATAATTGCATGGTCAACAAACTTATGGTTTTGTAATTATGATACACAGGACACATATTGTATCAATTGATATTTGACAGCAATAAACTTCTTTTTTAGTATTGGGATTTAAACTAAAGGCCTTGAATTTGTTAGCCAGATGTTCTGATACTTGAACCACACTGCCAGCCTGTTTTTTGCTTTATGTGTGAGGGCCTGAGTTCAGTCCCAAAACAAAACACTAGCTGGAGCCAGTGGCTAACTTCTGTAAATTCTAGTTACTCAGGAGGCTGAGATCTAAAGATTGAAGCGAACCCAGGCAATTTTAAGATTGTTTCTCATGATTTTGCATGGAACTGGCCATGCAAATCCTACAACTCTCCTACATTTTTACCTGTGTCTTCCATATTGCTGAGATGACAGGTGAGCATCACCACACCCAGCTTATTGACTAAAGTAGGATCATGCTAATTTTTTGTCTGAGTTGGCCTTGAACTGCAAAACTTCCTGACCTCTGCCTTCTGGTAGCTGGAATTATAGGAATGAGTGACTACTATCAACAAACTTTGGTTATAGAACAGTTCTGGCTTTGGGAATATATTGAGGTGATACTTGAATCTGTCAAGGAATAAGTTGATACTAGATTGAGATTTTTAACTAGCTCTTTTTTGTTTTTTTCCAGTTTGTGTGGCTTGAACTCTGGGCCTGGCACTGCCCCTCAGCTCTTCAGCTCAATGCTAGTGCTCTACCACTTGAGCCACAGTACCACTTCTGGCTTTTTCTGCTTATGTGGTGCTGAGGAATCGAACCCAGGGCCTCATGCATGTAAGGCAAGCACTCTAGCACTGAGCCACCTTCCCAGCCCCTTAACTAGCTCTTTTGATATGTTTTATGAGCTAGGAAGCAATACTTTGCTCTGGTATTTTTCTAACTATATTTTTATAATTAAATGCTTTACAATTGAAACTGTGCTTTGGATTTGAGAAACGTCTATATACGTTCATATAGTTTCATACTTTTTGCCTCTGTTTTTGGAATATGTGAAAACAAGTTTATTTTTTAACAGGACTGTGGTTTCCTCGGATGTTAAATGTCAGCTCAAAAACGAGCCCCATTTAAAAGTGTTTTAAATTCAACACCTCCCCCTAGTGGCACAAAGAAGAAACATCAATTTCAAATGTCTGTACTGTAATTTTCTGTTTTTTTTTTTTTTGTTGTTGTTTTTTGTGGTATAGAGAATTTGAATCTATGGCCTTGTGCATGGACTTAAACATCACTGCTTGAGCCATGTCCCTATTATTTGTAGTTTGTTTCTGAGATAAAGTCTTGCCAACTTTGCTCTGGCTGGTCTTGAATTCAGAATCTTTCTGCTTAGGTCTTTTCAGTATATAGGATTATAATAGGTATTAACCCACACTGAGCTGCTGCAGTAAGAATTATTTTTGAGATATTCTTTTTTGTTTTTGTTTTATCAGTCGTGGGTCTGAACTCTGGGCACCGTCCCTCAGCTCTTCAGCTCAAGGCTAGTGCTCTACCACTTGAGCCATAGCACCACTTTTTCGGCTTTTTCTGCTTATGTGGTGCTGAGGAATCGAACCCAGGGCCTCATGCATGCAAGGCAAGCACTCTACCACTGAGCCACCTTCCCAGCCCCTGCAGTAAGAATTATATTGTGGTGTACATGTACACATGCCAACTCTCATTCTTTTTCACATTAATTATCTGGTAGTCTTTGGTATGATTAAAAAATAAATACTATGACAGAATGTTTAAAGTTAGCTTTATATAGGTTGTTAGCAAATGAATCTAATGTGTGAGTAATATATTTCAAACTCAGATTTATAGTGATACAATCATAAACTTGACCACTTGAATGTATGAAAATTTCAGGAGCTTTTATGGCAAGTACCCATTACAACCAACTAATACCATTAAAGTAACTAGTATCTTCCACCTACATCATGTTAGTGTTTGCTGTAGTTGCTTAAGTGTTGTATCATTGAAGACTAGCTGTTTTAATGAATTTTCTATCATACTACCATCCAACTTCATCAACAGATCCACCATTCTATATTTGATATTTAGTTTCTATTTCCTTTTGTTGGTTGTGGGACTTGAACTCAGGGTCTGGGCGCTGACCCTGAGCCTCTGTGTTTAAGGCACTCTACCACTTGAGCCATAGTGTCACTTTTTTTGAGTGTCACTGTTTTTGAGTGTCACTGTTTTTTGAGTGGTTCATTGGAGATAAGAGTCTCACGGGGACTTGGCTGCCTGGGCTGGCTTCGAACCCTGATCCTCAGATTTCAGCCTCCTGAATGGCAAAGAATACAGGCATGGGTCACTAGCACCTGGCTGTCTGTTTACTTTTGACACTAGCCATATTATTATTTCAGCAATTTGTTTCATTTACATTCTGTGTGACATATAGAGAATATTACACAGTATGCATGTTTGTCCAGGTTATCCTTTTTGAGATTTATCACAGCTAATAACTAGTTCTAGTTCACTAATTTTATTTTATAGTAAATATAAATGTTAATGTAACATAACTAATTTAACCATTACTAATTGGGATTTAAGTTATTTCCAGGTTCAAATTTTAAAATGTTTACATGAATATCCAATATTCTTGTTTATGTAGGTATGTGTTTAACATATGTACAATATTAAGAAATTAACTGATCTATAGATTTAGTGAAATTTTTATCAAAATGACATTCTTCATAGAACTAAACAAAAATAAAAAAAATCCAAAATTTTTATGAAATCAGAAAAAAAACCAGAGCAGTTAAAGCAACCCTGAGTAAGGAGAGTAAAATAAGGAGGCATTGTACTACTTGACATCTAGTGAGTGATGATTCACTATTTTTTTGTTTGTTTGTTCGTTTCTGTTGGTCGTGGGGCCTGAACTCTGGGCCTGGGCACTGTCCCTCAGCTCTAGGCTAGCACTACCACTTGAGCCACAGTGCCACTTCCAGCTTTTTCTGTTTATGTGGTGTTGAGGAAGTGAACCCAGGGCCTTATGCATGCAAGGCAAGCACACTACTTGACTTTAAAATATACATACAAAGAAGGAGTATGATAGTAACACCTGTGGCCATGCCTGTAATCCTAGCTACTCAGAAGGCTAAGTCCTAAAGAACTGAAGTTCAAATTCAGCCTGGGTACAGAAGTTTGAGGGACTCTCTCTCCAGTTAACCTGTCAAAATGAGACATGGCTCAAGTTCCATCTGTAAGCAGAAAGCCAAGGGAGAATGAGAGGCCCTGGGTTGAGGTCCCAGTACTGTCACACAAAAAGCCCAGGAACTGAAAAACAAAATAGCATGGTATTGACCCAGAGACAGACTTCACAGATCAATGGAACAGAATAGGAAAATCTGAAGTAAATCCAGGTATCTACAGCCAACTGATTTTTGACAAAAGCACTAAGTTCACATACTGGAGAAAGGATACTCTTTTCAATAACTAGTTCTGAGAGAAATGTACAACAAGCAGAAGATGAAATTAGACTTTTGTGTTTCCCCAGGTAGAAAAATCAACTCAAAAAGTTTAAAGCCTTAGAGGTTACCCCAAACCATGAAACTATTAGAGGAAAACAGGAGAAATGCTTTAGGACATAGTAATGGGCAATAATGTTTTTGGATAAGACCCCAAACACTGGAAACAAAAACAAAAACAGACAAATGGTACTACAGCAGTTTAGAAAGCTTTTATACAGCCAAAGAAATGTCTTTTTTTGGACATCTGCTTACTTCTTCAGTAATAGATTTAACTTCCTTTTTTTTTTTTGTTGGTCATGGGGCTTGAACTCTGGGCTGGGCGCTGTCCCTCAGCTCTTCAGCTCAAGGTGAGTGCTCTACTACTTGAGCCACAATGCCACTTCCGGTTTTCTGGTGGTTTATTGGAGATAGGAGTCTCATGGTCTTTCCTGCCTGGGCTTCCTTTGAACCATGATCCTCAAATCTCAGCCTCCTAAGTAGCTAGGATTACAGGCGTGAGCCACCAGCACCCGGCTTAACTTCCTTCTTAAAAACTTAAAACACTCATTTTTATATCACATCCATATATATATATTTTGGGTCCGGTCGTGGGCCTGAACTCTGGGCCTGGGCGCTGTCCCTCAGCTCTTCAGCTCAAGGCTAGTACTCTACCACTTCAGCCACAACTCCACTTCCGGCTTTTTTCATTTTGCTTATGTGGTACTGAGGAATCGAACCCAGGGCCTCAAGTATGCAAGGCAAGTGCTCTACCACTGAGCCACCTTCCCAGCCCCACATCCATATTTTTATATGATTAACAATTGAACTATTGAAGATTAAAAGGGCATAGGTTTGGATTGACTACTGAAGCTGTAATAATTGGTGCACACTATATACTCAGTGTCATAGGGTTCTGAGAATGATAGATTTTGAATTATTAATTTACTTTATTATTTTAGAGGTGATGTACAGAGGGCTTACTATCACATGAGTCAGATAATGAGTCATTTCCTTTCATACAGTGTCTTCTGTTCCCACATTTTCTCCAGTTCCTCCCTCTCATCGCCACTCACAAGTTATGTAGTTCACTTTTCATCAGTGTCCAGTGAGTTCCCTTGCTGAACTTTTTTTTTTACCCTTTTTCCCTTGAGTTCTGCAGTCCCCCAAACCCTTCCAAAGATGTACACTTGAACACACCACATATAAGGTAATGAAGACAGAATCATCAAAACTAAAACTAAAAATAAAAAAATAAAAAAATAAAAAAAATAAAAATAAAGGTCTCTTGTTTCCATATTTTAGAGTTCATTTCAGTATTATTTTATGTAAATATGAAGAGGCACTGGACTTAGGCATTGCACCTTTGTGTTTCTCTCTTAATAGTCTCCTCTTTGGTCTGAGAATGATAAATTATAAAAAAATCATCACTTCATTAAAATGAATAATAGTTTTTGTCACCACTTGTTAAAATGCTAACTTGTTATATTTAAATTTGTAAAGAAAAGCTTAAGAATAGTAAACATTTTGGACTAGAGTATGTAAGGATAATTATTCATAACTTTCTTTTGGAACAAATGATGTATTTCTGTCTATGTATCTATGTGTAATCCAACCTCTCTCTGAATAAATATATGTATTCTTTTATATAATTTATATCTACTATGCAAATTCAGGTGAGTTATACGTTGTAAAAACATAGACTAATCAAAAAGTAAAAACAAACAAAAATTATATGAAGTAAATTTTTTGAGCACCTCATAGCAGGTCGAGTGGAAAAAGCCCAGAGTTCAATACCCAATACTGGCACCAAACCAAACCAGCCCCCCAAACAAACAAAAAACTAATAGTGGTCACATGTATATAGGATAAATATATATACTTTTTTTTGGTCATGGAGCTTGAACTCTGGGCCTGGGCGCTGTCCCTCAAGCTCTTCAGCTCAAGGCAAGCTTGAGCTACAGCGCCACTTCCGGTTTTCTGGTGGTTTATTGGAGATAGGAGTCTCACGGACTTTCCTGCCTGGGCTGGCTTTGAACCGCGATCCTCAGATCTCAGCCTCCTGAGTAACTAGGATTACAAGCGTGAGCCACTGGTGCCCAGCTAGTTCTGTTAAATTTGATTCAGGAAAATTGGACTTTGTAGAAATAATATCCCTCAAAAGAAGCATACTGAAGCCTACTTCCAGGTCTGTGGAGTCTGTAAAAAAAAAAAGAAATCCTTCCAGCTGGGCACTGGGCTATTCCAGCTGGGTATTCAGGAAGCTGAGCTCTGAGGATTATAGTTTGAAGCCAGCCCAAGTGGATAAGTCTGAAACTTTATTTCCAATTAACCACCCCAAAACTGCAAGTGTCATTGTAGCTCAAGTGGTAGCGTGCTAGCCTCGGACAAAAAAAGAGTACCAGGACAGCACCCAGGCCCTCAGTTCAAGCTTCATGACCACGCTATGACTATCAACAAATTGTAGGTCAGATTTATGCTTTTCATATGATTTTTTTTTCTCTGTGAGAAGAGCTCTCTTTTCAACTAAAGTGGATTACTTTCTGTGAAACTTGTGAGAATTGTTTTTCTGAAAAGTTCCTGGTTTAGCCTTGGTTGATTGTATTTTATAGTTATTTTCTTTTTCTGCTACACTTAAAACATCTTGCTATTGAATATCAGTTATGTCCTGTTCTTGTTAATTAAGAAATCCCGATCCTCGCGGTTCAAAGCCAGCCCCGGCAGGAGAGACCGTGAGACTCTTTATCTCCAATAAACCACGAGAAAACCGGAAGTGGCGCTGTAGCTCAAGTGGTAGAGCGCTTGTCTTGAGCTGAAGAGCTGAGAGACAGCGCCCAGGCCCAGAGTTCAAGCCCCACGACCGACAAAAAAAAAAAAGAAATCCCGATCCTGTTAATTAAGCCACATCCTGTTGCAGATTGTGAACCTGTCCTTAGCCAATCCAAGCAGAAGGGCAGGGCCTGCTGAGTTAGGGATAAAAGAGGAGCAGCTTGCTTCCTCTGTGTGTGTTTGCAACGGGGATTTTGGCTGGTGGGTGTGCCAGGCACAAGTAAACATTGCTTGTGGAGTTCCTTTTGAATTGGTCAACTTACTGCTATACTACACCCCAACATCTCCAGGCATATCTAACATCTTGGATTTTTATTCTTCTCTTTTATGGGACCCATCAAATTAGTTGAATATTGAACTCTCTGGACTTATCCATAAATTACCTATCTTTCCTATTTTTTCAACATATATTTTTTCATGTTCTGTGGTATTTTTAAGGTTTTATTTTTAATTCTTTTGATCTTTTTTTCTATGTATCTTTTCCTGTTTTTAATTCCTGATTTTGTTTGTGTTGTTTGTTTGTTTTTCCCAGCTTGCTGGTTTTGTTTATATGTTTGAGGATATAATTGAGATACTATAAATTCACTATTTTGAAGTATACAATTCAGTAGTTTTTAGTATATTCAAAGTTGTACAACCACAGACTTTTATTTCCAAACATTTTTGTTATCCCAAGAAAACCTCTTACATCCATTTCCTATTCACATTGTTTAATTTATTTTGTGATTTATATTCTCATTATTTTGTGATATATATTCTCATGATCTAATTGGATAATTGAAATTTAGAAATTTTATGTTCATAAATTAAGTGGGTGTATAACTTAACAGTGACTGAATTAGTACTAGTGCATTGGGTATTTGAAGCAAAGAAACTTGTAATGTCAGATAGTAGTATTTGTAAATACTTTGTAAAAGTGATACTTTTCCAACTACAGTGTTTGATGAGAGAATTATATTTTGGAATCATTTTCCTAGATTCTGATACCTATGGTTGGCTAGGAATTCATGAAAGCACGTATAAAACATATATGTGTATGTCCATGAATAAAAATGTGCTGGTGGGGAAGAGCGATCTTGTATAGACTTGAAATGAGAGTGATTATTCTAGATTTAGTTATTGCAGAAAATATCTGTGATATGTATGTTAATTTTATGACTGACCTTCCAAGTTTTGACTTTATTTGGAAAAGGAGATAGTTTTAAATAGAAGAAAACTTTTAGTTATATTTCTTGCAACAATACAGCAAATTTGAACTTTTTGAATATTGAGAAGGAAATGAAACACAGCCATCTAGTGGATACAATTTTAAGAGCTATAAGCATATAATTTAAGTACCCTGATCTCACATAAATATCTCTCATGGGTCATTATTAGTAATTCAAGCTAATCATTCCACATTACACAGAGGGACTGTATCCATTGCATTACTAAATACGATGAAGTTTTAACGAGAGAGGAAAACATTATATGTGACAGTTGAATAATAGCTTTATGTAAATACCCATAGAGGTCAATTAAACTAACACAATATTCTGGTATGCCATTTATATCTTCAGTTTTAGTCATATGTAGAGCTTCTTTTCCCAAGTAAATTAACCTATTACAGTTGATCACAGATTTAATCATTGATGGCTATTAATAAATTTTATTGATGCAAAAATAAATTGTGTTTCAGGAACAAGATTGTGCTGTACAAACTATGCAGAAGAAAGTAGAACAATTAGAAGCAGAACATACAGATTGCTCTGACCTTTTACAGCGACAAACAAGTGAACTTGAGTTTAGCACTCAGTGGGAAGAATGTCTTAGAAAAGAATTTGAGGTAGTTTTATTTTATTTTTAGCATACATATATTTATCATGTAGTGACTTAAGCCTAGAGAAAATTTTACACTGCAGTTATTGTTGGGAGGCTTTTAAATTGTATATTTGGCTTTTTTGGTATTTGAACAAAGCATTTTACATTTTGTGCCTGATTTAAACAACATTTTTTTGGGGGGGATGGGCAGGAAGTATATTTGAGAATGAATTCAGGACCTCATACGTGCTAGGCTGGATGCTCTATTGTTGAGCTATACCTCCAGCCAGTCTTTTTGAACTAGTTATTTTTGAGATACAGTCTTGCTTTCTGCCCCGGCTATGATCTGCTTATTTTAGGTTTCTCAGCAGAGCTGGGATGATAGGTGTTCACCACTGTGCCCAGCTCTCAGTTGTAAAGAGGTCTTTCAAATGTTTTTCCCCGGGCTGACCTTCTGTCTTGGCTGCATGTGCACTTCTCAATGTCAGCTGCTTAGGCAGCTGGGATTACAGGCATGAGCCACTAGTGCCTGGTTAAAAATTTCACCTTTTTTTTTTTTTCAGGTCCTGGGGCTTAAACTCTGGCCTGGGTGCTATTCCTGAGCTTTTTTTTTGCTTAAGGCTAACACTCTACCACACTTCTGGCTTTTTCTGTGATTAACTGGAGATACGAATTTCAAAGACTTTTGTGGACTGGCTTTGAATCATGGTCCTCAGATCTCAGCCTCCTGAGTAGCCCGAATTACAGGCGTGAGCCACTAGCACCGAATAGAAATTTCACTTTTAACGATTAATTCTCATACAATATGTGGGAAGCTTGAGAGTAATTGTTTATATTTTAAGGTTGAGGAAGCAACACAGTAAAAGTTTTGGTATACTCAGGGGTTAAATGATAAAATTAAATTCTATTTTTATAGTGTAAATCATTTATATTAGCAGGGTTTGTAGAAAGATTTTAGATAAGACTTTAGATAAGAAAAGAACATTAGTCTACAAAGAAAAATATGACTTTATGAATGGTGATGCTAACTAATTTTGAGAGATCTAATTGGTATATATTTTTGTCTTTTTTTAAAACTTCTTTTACTTTCTGGGGAATGAAGTATTTCAATAGGTAAAGAAAGTTTTCTCCTAAATTTAATATTCTTACTAGGTAAGTAAACATAAGGAATATGTAATAACAGATACTAGAGATATATTTGTTAAATTCACTGCAATTATTTAATATTGTTATGAGGTTTTTCCTCTGTGTGTGTGTGTGTGTCCTGGGACTTGAAATGAGGGCCTGGGTGCTGTCCCCAAGCTGTTTTGCCCAAGGCTAGTGCTCTATCATTAGACAGTTAAGTAACACCTCCACTTGCAGCTTTTTATTTCTCTTTTGTACTTATTTTTTAGATCCCATAGTACTTTTATTTTAAAGGAATACATGGTCTGGTTTCGAAAGAAAGGGAGTTTGGGATCTCAACCTTACATAATCTTGCATATCTAATCACATATTTTTCACAATATTGGGATAGATATAACTTGGCTAAATAAAGAATTTTATTTTAAAATCCATCTGTCTTGTAACTTGAAGAAGGCCTTGCCTTAGTGGTTTTATGGTCTGCTATTGCTGATGAGAGGCCTAATACTGTACTTACTGTGTTCTTCATTCATCTCCAGATTTCCTGGTCCTTTTTTTTTAATTAAATTTTAATTATAGAAAATGTTAAGTACATATAAAGTACTATAATGGATTTAGTAGTATTCATATGGGTTTCAACTGCTATGTGTGTACAGTGTGGTATCATTTCTACTCTGACTCACTTATCTTTGTCCCACCTAATATAGAAAAACTCCCCAGATATTATATAATTTTAACTGTGAATATTTAAAAAATAATGTATTTATTTAGAAGCCATATTAGTTTCACAGGCAAGTATAATCAAAAGTGCAGGCATTATTCAAATTATAATTTTTTATAAATGGCATAAATATGTGTATGCTTATAGTGTGAAACTAAATCTCATTTAGGTCTATACCTATACATTGTAATTGATGTGTAGGATTTGTTGGTTAATTGAGTTGAGTAGAGGAGACTGTGAAAGACGTTTAAGAAATGGCATTCTCATTAACAGAACTGGTGAAGAATATAGGTAGAGTATGTTTGAAAGGAGTCAGGTTTTAGATACTTCAAATTTGACATGCCTACTGGACATCCAGTTGGAAAAGTGGTCATGTATTATATGCATGTAAATATATCCACATTTGCATATATAAGCATATGTAAATCCATATATATGTACATACCTTTACACATATATAAATACATACACTACTCATACACATGAATATTGTGTTTAAGGAAACAATATTATAATATTTCCTTTGAAAAGTTTGAGATACGTCTTTTTACTTTCTTTTTGTAAAGAGTGATCTACATATTTCTGGTTTGGTTGTTGAAAAATAGGAAAAGAAAATGGAGCCTGGTTATTATACTGTTTTATTTATTTATTTATTTGATTATTTATTTATTTTTGTGCTAGTACTAAAGCTTGAACTGATGGTCTTATCTTTTTCACTCAGGGCTGTTGCTCTACTGCTTGAGGCTCAGCTTCAGTTTTGTCTTTTTGGTGCTTAGTTGGAGATAAAAGTCTCATAAACTTTTCTGCCCAGGCTGGCTTTGAAACTTTATCCTCAGACCTGAGCTTCCTGGGTAGCTAGGATGACAAGCAAGTGTGAGCCACTGGCACCCAGATGATTCATGCACTTTACTGTAGTTTTGGATCTCCTTTCCCATGATCTTTGCTGTGCATTTCTATGTCCAGCCTCCTCTGGTTTTGGATTTATTTTCTAGATAATAATCCAGTTTGTGTTAGTTTTGGAGGGATAGTTATTTGGCTACTTATGAGAATAGTTATCTGTAAGTTTGACTTACAATATTTTTTTTTTCTTTTTGCTTACGTGGTGCTGAGGAATTGAACCCAGGGCCTCATGCATGCAAGGCAAGCGCTCTACCATTGAGCCACCTTCCCAGCCCTGACTTATAATATTGACAGCTGAAAATTATTGAGATTTATTTTGCATATTGTCAACTTGACTATTCAGAATGTACAACTCACGGACTTTTAGTATAGTCAGAGCATTGTACAACCTCATCACCATCAAGTTTAGAAAGTTTTCCCTGTTCCAGTAAAATATCTCATATTATTCAACATCATTGTCTTGTCCTATTACTATACCCCCGGATCAGTAAGCATGATGAATTGTTTTCCTAACAGACTTGTGTATTCTGATTTTTTCATTTAGCATAACAATTACTTGGTTCATTCATGCTGTAGTATCACAATACCATTTTTTGTTATGGCTGAATAATAAATTATTATAAGTAATTATTTTAAGTAGTTCTAATATTTTTTTGGGTCAGTCATGGGTGCTGAACTCTGGGCCTGGGCGCTGTCCCTCAGCTCTTCAGCTCAAGGCTAGCGTTCTACCACTTGACCCATGGCACCACTTCTGCTTATGTAGTGCTGAGGAATCGAACCCAGGACTTCATTCATGTGAGGCAAGTATTCTACCACTGAGCCAACTTCCCAGCCTAGTAGTTTATTTTTATTTGTTGGCTTTTCTTGGTTATTTAGTAAACACTTTTCATAGTATAATATCTTTGTTTTTGGAGCTCAAAGCTTAAAAAGATAGTCCAGATAGTCTCTTTTTATTCTCGTTTAAGGAAGTGGGCGGATGTAATTTTCTAGTTTATCTATAATTCTTTATATTTATTTATATTTAAATATTTGCCTTATGCATATATGAATATATTTTGTGTTAATCTGTTTGAACATATGGTGACACATTGGTGAAGAAGTTAACTTTCTAAAACATATTTTATTCTAGTTTTGCATTCAGTTTTGGAGGCATAAAAGTAATTCTAGTGATTTAAGTAATTGCAAGTGGCATTTAAAAGGAATTGCATGCTGGGAGAGAGCAAGGGAAAAGAGTGACAGTGTCCAAAAAAAAAAAAATTGTACTCATTACCTGACTTATGTAACTGTAACCTCTCTGTATATCACCATTATTATAACAATTGAAAATAATCACATGAAAATAATGTAAAGGAAAATTGTTAAAATGTTTAATAGGACACCTTTTTAAATTTTTGTTGGTCATGGGACTTGAACTCTGGGCCTGGGCACTGTCCCTCAGCTCTTTAGCTCAAGCCTGGCGCTCTACCACTTGAGCCACAGCACCACTTCTGGCTTTTTCTGTTTATGTGGAGCTGAGGAATGGAACCCAGGGTCTCATGAATGCGAGGCAAGCACTCTACCACTGAGCTACCTTCCCAGCCTAGTAGGACACATTTTAAATAATATCTAACTGAAGCAACTAATAGAATGGATTTTTAGCCTAATAAATGGCTTAAATTTTAATGAAGCTTTTTAAAAAATAATTTTATTTTACAGAAGGTGATTATTTGCCTTGGCCAAATAAATCTTCATATGTATATTTAATTTAAAAATCTGATAAGCTATATACCATTGTGTGGCTTAGTCATAGTAACATGGATCAATGGTTTCTTAGATTAAAAAAAAAGAAACAAACTCCCAGTCCAATTTTATATATGTGGTGCTGGATACTACAGAATCAAGGGAAAAGTGAACTAGGAAAAGAAATATCTATGTTTTTTATAAACCTCTTTACAACTAGTGGAGTTTATTATCATGGGAAATAAGCTTAACTCAATAAGAAAAGAGAAAAGAGAAGATGCAAACCTAATTCTGAAAGAACTGAGAAGGCTCTTGAAGATTATGGTGGGAAAAGACAGTCTTTGCAAATCAATTCTAAATTGCTCTGTCAGTCATAGCTATATTACAGTAACATAAAGAAGAGCAGAAGGTACTTTTTTCAGTTATTTTATTAGCACACATTAGTTGTACAAAACAGGGTTTCATGACATTTCCATACATGTATATAGTGTATCCCTATTGAATTTACCCCATCAGGGTTTCTATCCTCTCCCCCTTTCAAAACAATTTCAACACATTTCATTATTCTGTTT
>NW_012267269.1:2050304-2051720 GCF_000151885.1 Dipodomys ordii
CAAGCCATATTCTCAGCCCTAAATATTGTAGTTTTTTTTTGGTCCTTCCTCCTCCCTCCTCCCTCCTTCCTCTTCCCTCCATCCTCCTTCCTCCTCCTCCTCCTCCTCCTCTACCTTCTCCTCCTCCTTCTCCTTCCTTCCTTCCTTCCTACCTCCCCCCCCTTTTGTGAGTAGCATGTTGATGTTATCTTAGCACCCTCTGCTGGATATAAGAATTAGTTCATCAGAATGGAAGATTAAAAAATTATTAGCAGGAAGTTAATTTGATTATTATGTCTATCAACAAAGAAGCAGCCTCACTCTTGAAGGAATTTGTTTAAAGATTTAAAGAGTACCCTTAATTGTTCTTACTATTTGTTGATTGTTTCAACAATAACAAACACCTTGAAAATATTCAATAAAGAAATTTGTTCTTTATTGAATATTTCATTCAAAACAGAAAAGTACAATAAAGATGTGATGATTTTTGGTTTATTATTTCACCCCATTTGGTTTTGTTCTAGGTAGGAAAATAGAAACTCTTGACTTTTTCAGCTGTTTAATTAATATATTGATATATTCATAAGGAATGAATTGTTTGTATTTTAGAATCACTGAATATTCAGTATTTTGTGTGTGTGTGTGTGTGTGTGTGTGTGTGTGTGTGTGTTGTATCTATTTTTTTTACTTTTTTTTTGCAGTATTCAGTTTGAACATAAGACCTCATGCTTGTTAGGCTGGACAGATACTTTAGAGTTAGCTCAGTTTTTCACTGGTTGTTTAGGATAGGATCTTATTTCTGACCCAGGCATAGGTTTGAGCCAGTATCCATCTATTTTGGGTTCCTTGTCATAGTTAGAATCACAGACTGTGTCTAGCTTCCCTTCTAAAGAGACTGAGTCTCATGGATTTTTTTTTTTTTTGTATGTGTGTGTGTATGCTGTACTCAGGGCCTTGCGCTTTTGCTTGGCTTTTTCCGTGCAAGGTTGGTGCTCTACCACTTGAGCTATACCTCCAGTTCCAGTTTTTTGATGGTTAATTGTAGATAACAGTTTCACAGTCTTTTCTCCGGGGACTGGCTTTGAACCTTGTTCTCAGATATCAGCTTCATGGGTAGCCAGTACTTGGCAAGTCTCATGGATTTTTTTTTGCCCAAACCAGTCTAACACCATGAGTCTCCCAATCTTAGCTGTCCACATACCTTGGGATGACAGACATGTGCCACTCACCTAGCTATGGGTTGAGAAGAGTCTCACTAACTCTTCTGCTCAGGCTGGTGTTGTACTGGTTTTTCTGCTCTTAGCCTCCTAAGTAATAGATAGGATTACAGCTGGGAGCCACTAGTGCTCCGCTTCTTTCACCTTTTTTTTTTTCAGTTGTGGGCCTTGAACTCTGGGCCTGGACACTACCTCCTCCTCCTCCTCCTCCTCCTCCTCC
>NW_012267269.1:2053630-2054391 GCF_000151885.1 Dipodomys ordii
CAGCACCACTTCCGGCTTTTTTCTTTTTGCTTATGTGGTGCTGAGGACTGGAACCCAGGGCCTCAGGCATGCAAGGCAAGCGCTCTACCACTGAGCCACCTTCCCAGCCCTTAAAGTACTTTTGAGTCATTTGCATCTTTGAATAAATGTCTATATTCAATTCCTTCCTCATTGTTTTATTTTATCTTTATTTTTTGAGACAGAGCCTCACTATGTAGCAAGGTTTGCCTAGAACTCATGATGCTCCTGCTTTAGCCTCTTCACTGCTGGGATTACAGGCATGAATCACCATACAGGGACATTTATTCGCAGTTTATCTTTTTTATTATATGAGTTCTTTACTCTGGATACTTGATGCTTATTCTCTTATATCTGAGAATCCATGGCCAAGTCTGCATTCTTCTGAAAGTTTCACATTCCTTTACATATAGGTCACCCAACCATATGTATTTATTTTTGTTTTAGTTGTGAGCCTAAATTCATTGTTTTGCAGGGGTATATTCAGTTTTCTCAGCAATGTTGCCTGGAAAAAATGATTCTTTTCCACTTAATGATCCAGCATCCATGGCAAAAATCAGCTTACTGGCTGGGCACCCATGTCGCACGCCTATAATCCTAGCTGTTCAGGAGGCTGAGATCTGAGGATCGCAGATCAAAGACAGCCTGGGCAAAAAAGTCCCTTTGAGACTCTTATCTTCAATTAAGCACCAGAAAAACCAGAAGTGGTGCTGTGGCTCAAGTGGTAGAGTGCTCACCTTGAG
>NW_012267269.1:2055131-2056083 GCF_000151885.1 Dipodomys ordii
ATTTTTCCTTGAATCTTAATATCCTTGTTTTTGTTATTGTTCTTTTTAAAATTCATATGGAAATTTCAAACATAAATGAAAGTCAAGAGTACTATAGTGAACCCCCACATGCCTATTGCTGTAACAGTTATGAGCTATGGCCAATATTATCCTATGAATATCTACCCTTATGTCCCTGTTTGATGCTGATGCTGATTATTATTATTATTATTTTTTGGGTCCTGTTGTGGGGCCTGAACTCTGGGCCTGGGTGCTGTCCCTCAGCTCTTCAGCTCAAGGCTAGTGCTCTACTACTTGAGCTACAGAGCCACTTCCAGCTTTTTTCTTTTTTTGCTTATGTGGTGCTGAGGAATTGAACTCAGGGCCTCATGCATGCAAGGCAAGCGCTCTACCACTGAGCCACCTTCCCAGCCCTGATGCTGATGATTATTAACAAACAATGATCAAGCATACTGTAATTAGGCAAATCTTGTAATAAAAGCATTAAACTACCCAAAATTTAATCAATGATACAAACTCTCCCAAATTGACAGCATATACATATATACTGAGACATATGTAATACACACATCCTCTCTCAGACATGGTATCATTTTATCCTTGAATATTTGAGTTGATATTTTAGAAATATAAAGTTTTGAAAGTATCACTCATCATCACATTAAAAGATAGGAACACCTTAGTTTTATCAGACATTCCAATTTCTTCATTTCTAGTTCATTGTTTTGAATTTCAAATTGATCTGTGAATATTTACTAGCTTCATCTTCTATTAAAATGCCTATTTGAAAATAATATGCTTATATAGGATATAAATTCAGAATTTTTCTTTTAAAATATAAACTTTCTTGTTTGGGTCCAGTCGTAGGGCCTGAACTCTGGGCCTGGGCGCTGTCCCTCAGCTCTTCCGCTCAAGGCTAGCGCTCTACCACTTGAGCCACAGCGCCACTTCC
>NW_012267269.1:2056609-2065732 GCF_000151885.1 Dipodomys ordii
ACCAGCTAGGCATAATAGCATGTATCTATAATCCCAGCACTTGGAAAGCCAAGGCAGGGGAATCGTGAGTTCCAGACCAGCTGGGCCTGGAACATAATGAGACCCTATTTAAAAACCAAAAATGCCACATGTGGGTGTGTATGCTTATAGTTTTAGCATTTGGGAGGCTGAGAAAAGAAGATCATGAGTTTAAGGCTACATAGTGAGACCCTGTCTAGATATATAGTGAGACTCTGTCTCAAAAACACCAAACCAAATAGAAAAAACCTACTAATCTTTAAACTGAAAAGAATCAGAGATGGGTAGATGAGGGCTAGAGGAAGAAATATATTAACTAGGGACTTAAAGAACTGTGACTAGGCACTGGTGGCTCAAGCCTGTAATCATAGCTAATCAGAAGTCTGGGATCTGAGGATTTAGGTTTGAAACCAGCCAGTGCAGACAAATCTTAGAGAACCTTTATCTCTAATTATCCAGCAAAAAGCAGAAGTGGAGGTGTTGGCTCAAGTGGTAGAATGCCAGTCTTGAGGGGGAAAAAAGGGAACACTTCAAGGCCTTGTCTTCAAGCCTTAGAATTCTCTTTCTCTCTCTCTCTCTCTCTGAAACTGCATCTTAAATAATATAAATAGTAGGTTATAATCCTGAAATATAGTGATCCATATCTACTTTAAATACAAATGTTTGTGTTCAATTTATTTTTAGACAACAACTCTAAGAGTGAGGAAATTAGAAGAAAGCATTGAAGCAGAAAGAGCAGCACATTTGGAATCAAAATTAATTCTGAAATAATTCAGGTAAAATGCCAAACATATTTTAGGCATGAATTTAAGTTGTAGCAGCTGGGAAAACAGCACTGTAAGAACAGTATGTTAATGAGTAACGTTTTGTTATGCACTGTTTTATCTAGGATCAGGTTACAGTTGGAGATACAGACATTAGTTGAGGAGTTGGTGCATGGCAGCTTTCAGGGAAGGTCTCACCTACTGTCCATTTTTGTGAAGTTTTGTTTCATCTATGGCTGCATTTGTGCTATAGTGGCAGAGTGGGATATGGCCTGGGTATTATTCTGCTCTTTGTCACTGTGAGGAAACACCTGAGGGAAGTAATTAAAAATTGCAAAGAATTTTGTTGGTTTGTAGTTCTGGAGGCTCCATTCCATGATTGAGTGGCCTCATTTGTTGGGACCACATCATAGTGGGAATGCATGGTGGTATTTCTCACTTTATGAGCTAAGATATAGAATAACAGAGAAGGCAGGGCAAGGTCCCTTTGAAGACATTCTTTCCCCAGCAGCCTAAGATCGACCTCATAAAAGTTTCTAGCACCTCTTAATAGTGCCTTTCTGGGATAGTCAACATCGAAACTGTAGTAGCTTGCAAACCATCTTACTTTTTGGCCCTTGGTAAAATTTGCTGATGAGAGTGTCCTTTTATTTTTGTCCTTTCATTTTTTGAGTTTAAAGTAGGGGTTTAAACTTAGGGATTTGTGCCTGCTCTTTTTTCCACTGGTTAATTTTAGGATAAGGTCTTACTTCCCATTTTGATATGTGCCTGAGCCACAGTCTGCCTATTATGGGCTTCCTGTGGTGCTAGGATACAGGCTTGCACCACTGCATCCATCTTCCTTTCCACCAAGAAGGAGACTTAGGGAGTTTTCTGCCTGGGTTAGCCTGGCACTACAGCCAGTCTTAGCCTCTTACATAGTTTGAATGGCAGGTGAATAATACTGCATCCAGCTATGAGTCTGAAGGTAAAAAGGTAAATGAGCTTCATTTGGAGCTCATAACTCATTATCTCTGTCTGTCTGTCTGTCAATCAACCATCTAGCTATCATCTACCTATCATCTCTCTATGTAGGCCTACAAATACAAAGACAGAAATAGATAATATTAAAATATTGTGGGAGCATAATAAAGAGAGCGATTAAGTCTACGAGGAGAATTAAAATGGTGGCAATCCAAGAGAAGTATCCTTTTCTTTATGTTTTATAAAATGAGAAGGAATTTCTGAAAAAGAACTCTGCATTTTGACTAGTACCTGTGTACTAATTTTAACCTATAGCCTGTATTTTTGGTAGACATATATTTTTATTTTTATTTATATATGTAGATATACATATAGATACAAAGGCATTGAACACACATATAGGAAATAGCCCCTATTTCCCTTACAGCATTTAAGCTAAGAGAAAACAGACAAGAATCTTATTTAAACTTTCTTCCTATGTAATATTTACAGTGTCAGGTATATAGTGTATATATATATATAAATGTACATATATAAAAATATATACATATATACACATGTATTTATATATAAATCTTATAATACACATATTAGTCTTTTCGTGAATATTGTGTTTCACACAGATACCATCATAAAACGGTTTAACTGGCTTTAATCCTCCTATCCTTTACCTTCACTATGTTTCTCACAGGATTATTCAAAACAAAACCCGTTATATTATTCACCTACATAAAACCTCCAATGGTGTCCCACCTCCCAAAGGATCAAAGTCATGCTCATGTATATACAGCTACTGCACTCCCAGCCCTGGATCCCCATCCTACATGACCTGCCTTCACAGAGCCTCCCATGCTTCCCCTCAATCTTCAGTTCTTCCAGAGCTGAAATGAGTTACATGTATCACCAGATTCCTTTACTGATAGCAATAGTGCCTTTATTCCTATTGGTAAAGTTGATGCCACAGTAAAATAGTTATATTGTTTTTTTACAGATTCTAATGAAGAAAATAACTGAGACCATATGTTTTCTGAGATTCCTTATTTTACACACGCGTGCATGCACGCGCGTGCACACACACACACAGAAGAAGAATGCAAGGAAATGAAGAATCAGTGAACTCATAGAAAATGTTGCATAATACATTTAGTTGCAGTTCTATCCTGCTCCTGGTTCTCTACCCAGTGGAAGTGTATATGCCTGTTTTTATAGATAAAGTTTTAGTGGAAGCTAGCCAACCCTGCTTGCTAAGACCAAGAGCCTATGGCTCATGAAACACAAAATGTTTGTCTCTGTTTCTTTACAGAAAGATCTGCTGACCCTGCAGGGTAAATCCACTTAAGTGTGTTTGTTATTTTGGGGGAATACTGTGCAATGTGGCATGGCAGAACTTAGTGAAGAGTTTTGAAATAATGTTGGGAAGGTATGACAAGGACTAATAAAAGTCGTTTTTCATGGAAAGAAACATAATTATTTTATTTTAGTTCCAAATTATACTTTTTATTATCTTTAGTTGTACAAAGGGGATATAATTCAAAATGTCATTATATGAGTACAGTGCTTCTTGATCAATATCTTCCTTTCCCTCATTCTCCCCCATCCCTCCCAACTCCACCTGTCCCCTCAATTTTCCTAGTTTCATAGAATATACATTGAATATTGTAATTACATTCCCTCTCCCTTGCTTCATCTCTTCATTCATTTCTCTCCCTTTCCTTGTCTCCACACTATACACTTTAAGTACCAGCTTTCTAATATTTTTTTTTAAGCTGTGAGTTTTTCTAAGGAGTTACATCTTTGAATTCTCCCTTGAATATACTATACTTAGGTTAATATATTTATGTACATATGCATATGACCCTGCATAGATTTATATATCTATAAATTTTATATAAACATAAATAATAAATTACACATATAAATATTCTATATGTTTAAATTACATCTGAATTCCATATATGAGAGAAAACATGCATCCTTGTCTCTGGTCCTGACTCATTTCTTTCTTTTTTTTTTTTTGGTCAGTCATGGGGCTTGAACTCGGCCTGGGCCCTGTCCCTGCGTTCTTCAGCTCAAGGCGAGTGCTCTACTGCTTGAGCCACAGCGCCACTCTCAGTTTTCTAGTGGTTTATTGGAGATAAGAGTCTCATGGATGTTCCTGCAGGGCTGGCTTTGAACTGCCATCCTCAGATCTCAGTCTCCTGAGTAGGATTACAGGTGTGAGCCACTGCCGCCCAACGACTCATTTCTTTAAGAAATATAGATTTTTTCCCCCAGATTCATCCATTTCTTTGCAGATGATATTATATCATTCTTCTTACTAGATGAGTAAAAATTCTGTTTTGTTTCTATGCTGTATTTTCTTGATCTATTTGTCCATTGAAGGGTATCTAGGCTTTTTTCATATCTCGGCTATGCTAAATAGTGTAGCAATGAACATGGTAGGCAGTAGCTTTACCATATCCTGTGATCTTTTGGATAAATGCCTGAGAAAGTTGTTGAATCTCCTAAGAGTAGTTCAATCTCCAAACTAGTTTCCACAGTGGTTATACCAATTTACATCCCCACCAACAATATATTAGGGTTCCTGCTGCTCTACTTCTGTGCCAGCGTCTGTTGTTGCTTGTTTTCTTTATGATAGTCTTTCTAACTAAGGTGAGATGGAATTTCATTGTTTTTATTTACATTTCATCTAAGGCCAGAGATGTTGAGCTCATGTGTTTATTGCCTATTCTTACTCTTCTCTGAAATCTTAATTTAGCTCCTTTGCTCATTTATTAATTAGAGGGTTTAGTTTCTTGAGCTCCTTGTGTATTCTGTATATGGTAAAGAAAGAATTGTGTGTATAAATCACAATTTGCTGTTGATAAAGTATTTTTAACTGTGAGGCTACCATTTCTTAGCATTTAAAATTTTTTCTTTGTCATCTTGTAGTTACGGATTAGAGACCTTGAAGGAGCATTACAAGTAGAAAAGGCCAGCCAAGCAGAAGCTGTTGCTGATTTGGAAATGATCAAGAATGAATTCAAAGAAGTTGAAGGTGCATATGAGCAAGAAAAGCTTAATGCACAAGAGAGTTTTGCAAAACTAGCTTTGTAAGTATTTTCTGGTAAACTTATAAAAATTAATATGAGGGATTTTATGAGTGTGAATATATTGTGTTTTAGATATAGTTTCCATTAATGTCAATGATAGATTGGAGGTAAAGGACTTCATAAAATGTAAGTGTACTTCCCTGTTATAGGAGAATATCGAAATGCTCTTTGGATTTTGAAGTATCTAAGCAATTCAGTAATGCAGCTATATACTATGTGGTAAATATTAATGCATTTTGCATCCTATTTATTAATGAAATACATTCGTTTTTAGAATCTTGATTTGTAGGCCACATGGGGAGATAATATTTGAACTTAAACTGCATAAGTAAAAGTAGAAGTGGTGGTAAACATGAGTATGACTCACTGCTTGTGAGCATTGAATGGTTTAATTTCATAAATCTTACATCCTGTTAGGCAGCTACTTTTTAAAATCTCCATTTTATAGATATGAAAACTGAGGCTTAATGAGGATAAGGACACAGTATCTCATAAATGGCAGAGTTAGAATCTTTGGGACACCTACTGTTCCAACCCTCTTCATTTCAAAGGTTTTTTTTAATCTTGAAAACTCTATGAAAACCTTTAAGAAGTTTACAATTCTTTAACATATTTCCAGAAATCAACTTACCCATGCTATGTTACATGACAATAGGTTGGTATGTTATTAGAGTTAATGTGTTCATTTTTAATCTCAGTTTCTATTTATTACAAATAGATAATTTTCTGTTTACAGTGGAATTAAAAGGCTCATAAAATAAATTATAATACATAATTTAAAGAGAAACACAACTGAAATAGGGCTGTAATTATTCTAGGTATGGAAAAATCATAAAGATAGTATAATAAAGAATAAAGTTTTAAAACACTTTTTTTGAGGTACTGGGTCTGAACACAGGGCTACTTGCTACTGTGCAAGCTGCTTTAGCACTTGAGTCATATCTCCAGCTCTTTCAGTTACTTACTTTTTAGATAGGGTCTCATACTTTTAACCCTATAATGGGCCTTAGATTTGCATACTTTTACTTATGTCTCTGAGTAGGTATGATTACAGGTTTGTGTTCTGGCTTATTTGATGCAAAGGGGGTCTTACTAAATTTTGCCCTGGCTGACCTCATCTGCAGCCCTCTAGATAATCTCTCCAGTATGCTGAGATTACAAACATGGCTGGCTGAAGTTGGAAAAATTTTAAACTATTATTTTTTAATTGTGATTGCTTTTACCCACAATACATAATTTCATTAATTTTGATTTGTTGCTGGAGATAGTGTCTAGGCCCTCATACATGCTAATTATGTGCTCTACCAATGAGCTTCACCTCTAGACCAAGTCATGTTTATATATATATATTTTTTTTCTTTCTTTTTTTTTCTTTTCTTTTCTTTTTTTTTGGTCGGTTGTGGGGCTTGAACTCTGGGCTTGGGTGCTGTCCCTTAGCTCTTCAGCTCAAGGTGAGCTCTGTACCACTTGAGCCACAGTGCCACTTGCAGTTTTCTGAGTGGTTTATTGTACATAGTCTCATGGACTTTCCTGCCCGGGCTGGCTTAGAACTGTGATCCTCAGATTTTAGCCTCCTGAGTAGCTAGGATTACAGGTGTGTGCCACTGGTGTCCGGCTATATATATTTTTTTTGGGCCAGTCTTTGTGCTTGAACTCAGGGCCTGGGCACTGTCCCTAAACTATTTCACTCAAGGCTAGTGATCTACCACTTGAGTCATGGCTCCACTGGCCTTTGGATAATAATTGGAATGTAGTCTCATGGATTTTTCCTTGCCAGGTGGCTTCAAACTGTGATCTTCAAATCTCAGACTCCTGAGTAGCTAAGATTACAGGCATGAGCCACTGGCAGTTTTAAATTACATTTTCTTGCTTTTTCTAGTATGATATTCTGTGTATGTTATTCTAAAAACGTAGTCTTCTTAAACTACTGCTTGAATATGCACATTTGCTAAATTTCAATGTGTTCAAATGTTATTCTGCATTATAAATATACTTGAAGGGCTTTTATAGAAACTATAGTGCAGGTTTCTTTTCTTTTTTTTTTCCTTGACATAATGATTAGGAATGAAACCAAGAAGTCTGATTAAGCTCCTAATAACTACAGTCTTTCTAACAATGAAATAATAGTCATCTATGGAGAACAAATAAGTTCCTTACCATGGGAAAAATCAAAAAAGGTAGATAATTCTCTGTCATAATGTTGAAAAAGAGACTGATGCAAAGGTTAGAGGAATTTTAAGATGCCTTTTCTAAGAATTTCACACATATACTATTCTAATTAGCCCTCCAAAGCAAAGTTTTTCCTTAAGTTTAGTTTTTTGTTATTAATATATTGACACATTGTATTTCACTCAAGTTTTATATTATAATAAGCATCAGTAGATAATTTTAAGTACTAATTACTTATTCCAACAAGCAGTACCAATCTCTTTTTTTTTTTGGCCAGTCCTGGGGCTTGAGCTCAGAGCCTTCTTTTGCTCAAGGCTAGCACTCTTATCGCTTGAGCCACAGTGCCACTTCTGGCATTTTCTGTATATATGGTACTGAGACAAGCACTCTACCACTAAGCCACATTCCCAGCCCAAGCAGTACTAATCTTTAATGCCTTAACATAATGTCTTCGTTATGGTTTAGATATGAAGTGTCCCTCAAAAGGTTCGTGTTTTGGAAGTTTGGTCCTTGGCTGGTGATATTATGGTAATATGATTGGATCATGAGGGCTCTGACCTCATCAATCTTTTTCTTTTTTGTAGTATTGGGATTTGAACTCAGGTTCTTGAATTTGTGAGGCAGGTAGGCAGGTGGTCTACCACTTGAGCCCTTATCTATTTTTTAAAAATTTCTGTGGGATTATACTATAAGTGAAATAATAATAAACAAAAAATAAGTAATAATGAAAGACTATTAGTCATTTAATAGTTTCCTAGACATTTGTTTTCTCCCATCCTATGTCATCTCATTTCATAATTTCTTTCCTTGTATATAAAATGAAAATTACTTACATTTCTATTATGTGTAATTTTAGAAGGAATGCTATGGCTTGAGGGATGTTATTTCATTTTCTACCTGTACTCCTGCTTTTCAGAATCTTACTTAAAATATTTTAAATGATTTTTAGACTCACAAACTCTCAAAGATAAATTTTTCAAAGAAATTCTAAGTTTTGGTTAATGTTTTCCAAAAAGAGATTTGATTAGATTTTAGATCTTTAAGGTAAATCATACCTTTAATGTATAATTTTGGGATTATGAAATGTTAAGGTAGAATATTGCTTTATTTATTATGAAGACCTGAGAAAGCAATTGGTAATAATGATCTTATAAAGTAAATGCTGCCAGAACTTTGCTAGTAGTTAAAGCTATTCGTTTTTTTTTTTTTTTGATTTGGGAAATAAGCTTGTCCTTTAGTGGGAAATGAGTAGGAGGGCTATCCAAGCAGGAAAGTGGAGTGTCAGAAGTTGATTCAGCCTTCTGAATCTGGCTTTGTAACTTAAAGGTGGTGGCCTTACAGTTGTGAAAAGTGACTGTGAGAGAGACCACAGGGTCTTAGGGTAGCTGCTAACAGTAAGAAGGTGGTCAGTGGCATGTAATTCCTAATATCCTCTGGAAGTTTAACAGTATCCATCAAGTCTGAAATCATAAGCAAATATTTTCCTAATCTTACCTTATAATATATGATGAAATAATAGTATTTATGTATTTTTGTACTTTAAGGGCACTATAAATATATTCTTTGTTCTTAGTATATGAAATTTCATGGTAATGTGTCCAGCATGAATTGTTTATTATCTTCTTTCAATTTAAGAGATTCAGTTATTTCATTTCAGGGAAATTTCTTTCTTTCTTTCTTTTTTTTTTTTTTTGGTTGATCGTGGGGCTTGAACTCTGGGCTTGGGTGCTGTCCCTCAGCTCTTCAGCTCAAGGTGAACTCTGTACCACTTGAGCCACAGTGCCACTTCCGGTTTCCTAGTGGTTTATTGGAGATAGGAGTCTCACCAGACTTTCCTGCCCAGGCTGGCTTTGAACCCATGATCCTCAGAGCTCAGCCTCCTGAGTAGCTAGGATTACAGGTGTTAGTGGGCCACCGGCCCTGGCTGGAAATTTCTTTATGTTGTTACTTTGTTGATTTTTTGAAATGTCTCCTTGGAAACTTCCATTATTTTGTATATTGGGACTCTTGGGCTGATTTTTATTACTTTTACTTTGATTAATTTTTACTATTTTGTTTTACTTTCTGGCAGTTATATTAAGTGTAATATCCTTGTAACATCTATTCCTTGTAAATAT
>NW_012267269.1:2066168-2069831 GCF_000151885.1 Dipodomys ordii
CTCTTCAGCTCAAGGCCAGCGCTCTACCACTTGAGCCACAGCGCCACTTCCGGCTTTTTTCTTTTTGCTTATGTGGTGCTGAGGATTCGAACTAAGGGCCTCAGGCATGCAAGGCAAGCGCTCTACCACTGAGCCACCTTCCCAGCCCTATCTCAGTAAATTTTAAGCTATGATAGTGATAGGTTGTCTTTCATCATATGTCTACACAAGAATCTAAACACAGTTTAATACCAGTCTGAGCAACATTAAAATAGGAAATCGATAATTTTGAAAAGAAATTCATTTGTATAAACAAAGGAGGAGGCAATAATGCTTGGTAAGAAATGTACTCATTAACTTGCTCATGTAACTGTAACCCCTCTGTATAGTATTTTTCACAATAAAAACTTATAAAAAAAAGAAATTCATTTGTCTTTAAAGTCAACACTAATATGTTTTGATTATTCTTCCTTTTGGATTTCTATTCTACCACATTAATACTTGAGTAGATGTTCAGGAATAAAATATTTGTTCCATTGATATTGTTGTACATTAATTTAAAAATGGTTTCTTTTTTTATTTTTATTTTTTAATTTTTGGGCCCAGTCATGGGGCCTGAACTCTGGGCCTGGGCGCTGTCCCTCAGCTCTTCAGCTCAAGGCTAGCGCTCTACCACTTGAGACACAGCGCCACTTCCGGCTTTTTTCTTTTTGCTTATGTGGTGCTGAGGAATCGAACCCAGGGCCTCAGGCCTGCAAGGCAAGTGCTCTACCACTGAGTCACCTTCCCAGCCCCTAAAAATGGTTTCTTAATCATTTTCTTAGGATTTTCTTAGCCCAGAGGGAGTTTCTGAACTAATCTGTGGTGAATGGGTTTTGTTTGTCAAAAACAATGATGATTACATCAACAGTACCCAAATCTGTTTTGCCTGTAACATTGGACATAGTACAAATACCTGCTATCCAAGGGGAAGTATTTTTTCTTTAAAGTCTGCCATTTAAGAAAGTATAATTCTTTTAATTAAAAAAAGAAAAATTGGGATTTAAAATAAATTTTGGCATGCAATCATGATATATATCAGCTACTTGTTTTAAAAGTATATAGAAATAGTTGAAAAATCTGATATGACACTTTAACTTTTCAGATTAGAAAGAGAGTATTTCTCCCAAAACACAAAACTAAATGAAGAGATTGAGGAACAGAAGAAAGTAATTATAGACCTTTCAAAGAGACTCCAGTATAATGAAAAAAGTTGCAGCGAATTACAGGAAGAACTTGTAATGGTAAGAATAAAAATGAAAACCCTATGGCAGTTACTTTATTGGGTCATATTTAATGTGTAGCAAGTTTATTTTCCCCCCTTGCAATGTATCCTGAGATAACAGTGTGGAAGTAATTTTAGTGACATTGGTCCAAAATTTCAAGACTGGAAATGCAGATTAAGTCAAAGATGTACATGGTAAAACTTCTCTGATTTGGAATAAGTAGGGAAATGAATTAATTAGAAAATGTCCTCCCTTATAGAGTATTTAAAATACATACTCTTTTCTTTTTTAAAGTACATAAAACAAGTGGAAGGGAATCAGGGTTTATAATCTATAGATCTGATAATTTTGGAAGTTTCCTTTTTTACCTATTTTGTATCTGATCATTCTGTCTCAATTCTCTAATAATCTAGCTTTCACATGATCATATTTTAAGTTATAAAATACTGATCTGTTCTTGTCAACTGCTCTTTATTCAAAAAACATCAGTGTCTCCTGTATTTTCAGAATGAAGTCTAGCTTCCTATCATAACATCTGAGCTCCTTTTCCCTTTCCTTTTGCATGTTAACTGCTTCTTTTACTTTTTACTTTTAGCTGTCTCAATTGAGGCATATCAGATTACTCTGGGCTTTTAAAACACATATTTTTATATCTTATATATGTTTGGCCTATGAAATTTTAACTTAGGTTTACTTAAATGTTCCTTTTTTGTTTTCTATTAATAAACTTCTATATATCCTATAATGTCCAGCTCTGAGGTTTTGCAATCTGTAAAGCTTTCCAAAGTTCCACTTTTCCTTACTCATTTAGTCTACTTAATGTTATAATACCCTTCTCCTGCTGTGTTTCTTTATATTCAACTAAACATTTTTATCAAAATACCAAAATCAGATGTATATAATCTCTTCTAAGAGATTATGAATGCACTAAGATTAACTTAATTTATTTTATTTTCTGGTTTCTTATTAACATAAATGAATTGTACAAAGGTATTTCATTGTATTCTATCTGTCTGTCTGTCCCTCCATCCTATTACTATACTCTGATCAAATTTACTTTCTATTGCTCTTTATTAACCCATCTTTCTCCTTTCTTTCCCATTTATAAGTTTTTTCTTTAAAAAATTTTTTTTTGGCAAAGATACTGTACAGAGGGGTTACAGTTACATGAGTACATTTCCTCTTGAGCATTGTTACCCCTTCCTTTGTTTTTCCCCTATCATCCCTTCTCTCCCCACCTCCCCAACCTATCCCACTTCCTGAAGTTTTCATAGCTAAGATATGGAACCAATTTAGATGCCCCTCAGTAGATGAATGGATCAAGAAAATGTGGCGTATATACACAATGGAATTCTATGCCTCCATCAGAAAGAATGACACCGCCCCATTTGTTTGGAAATGGAAAGACTTTGAAAAAATTATACTAAGTGAAGAAAGCCAGGCCCAAAGAAGCATGGTTCCCCTTTAAAAGTTTTTGTTTTGTTGGTCATGGGGCTTGAACCCTGGGCCTGGGTGCTGTCCCTCAGCTCTGTCAGCTCAAGGCGTGCGTTCTACCATTTGAGCCACAGCACCACTTCTGGTTCTCTGACGGTTAATTGGGGATAAGAGTTTCCTGGTTTTTCCTGCTCATACTGGCTTTGAATCATGACCCTCAGATCTAAGCCTCCTGAGTAGCTAGGATTACAGGTGTGAGCCACCGGTGCCTGGCCCATTTAAAAGTTTTTAATGGTGTCGTTATAATTCATTTTATATTTGCAGATTTTACTGTAGTTCCTAACTCAGCAAGTATTTGGTTGATTCAGAACATACTACTCTGCAGTTTGCAGGGATCCTAACAGAGAGGCATGCATCTTGTTCTCTCCTTCTGTCTATAGTCTTCAGAGAGTTGGCTATTTCCCTTTTAGTTATGCCCAATAAATCTTAGTGATTTCAGTTATTGAGGAAAATGATTATTACTTTGCCTTCTCAAAAATGTAGAGACTCTGGAGTATACTAAGAATTAATGGCCAAACCATTGCTGCCTAGATAGAAAGGTATTGAGGGGTTAAATTAAGTCTTCAGCATTTTCAAATGGTCCAAAATTATATGTCCTCTCTATTCATCTCAAGTTATTTTGTATGTGATTCAATGTGTTTGATAGCCTTCTTTGCTCTGTGGATCAGTTGTAGTTTGAATAATTTGATTATGGAGTTTCAGAAATCTAAGAGTCTCTGTATAGTATGTTCTAGTGTGTATTCATTATATTTTACCTTAAATTTAATGGACTGTCCTACTGTATTTTTTTTTTTTTTTTTAGTAACCAGTAGAGATTAAATCTAGGGCTTCCTGCATCCTTAGCACATAGCTTTCTCCTGTCTTTTTTTTTTTTTTGTGGGTTGTGGGGCTTGAACTCTGGGCCTGGGCACTGTCCCTCAGCTCT
>NW_012267269.1:2069998-2072231 GCF_000151885.1 Dipodomys ordii
GGTTTGATCTTATGTCTTTGTGATTGCTTTGTTTGGCTTGTTTGCTCTGCCAATACTTTACCATTTGAGCCAGATTTGAGTTCCTTTAGTAGTCAAGATTAAAGGCATGAACCACTGGTGCGGACATGCTCTATGTCTTACTTCTTACTCAAGAAGATAGATTAGTGGTAGAGAAAAGTATGTTATGGTTGTGTAGATGAGTATTGGATTTTGTCCATTTGCTTGCTAGACATTATTATACCTAGTAGCTTGGAAATTAGACCAGAGTTATATTTTAGATCTTGCTTTCACATATGAGAAGAAAATGTGCTATTTGTTTCTCTGACCTTGGTTTACCTCACTTAACATGATTTGTGTTAGATCATCCATTTCCTTGAAAATGACACAATGTTATTCTTTCTAGTGGATGACCAAATTCATTGTGTATATGCAACACATTTTTTAATTCACAATCTGTTGTAGAGCATCTGGATTGTTTCCATAACTTGGCTATTGTGAGTAGTGCAGTAATGAACATAAATGTGCAAGTATCTTCACCATATTCTGACTTGTGATGTTCTGGAAGATGGTCAAGAGTGGTATGGCTGGATTGTAGTCTTTGTTTAATTTTTTGAGGTATCTCCAAACCACCATTCAGAATGGTTTTACTACTTTATATTTCTACCAACAATGCAATAGGGTTTCTTTTTCCCTACATCCCCACCAGCATTTGTTATTATTCAAATTTTCAATGTTGGCTAATTTAACTGGGGTGAAATGGAATCTTAGTGTTGTTTTGATTGAGCTTTTTGTTTTGATTTAGCCATTCTAGTCTGAGAAGTCTCTTTAGCACCTTTGCCTATTTATTGATTGGTTTATTAGTTTTTTGGGGGTGATTTCTTGAGCACCTTGTATATTTTGGATATTAGCCCTGTGTTGGGTGTATAGCTGGTTGGAGATCTTTTCCAAGTCTGTTGGCTATCTTTCTTTTAAAAATTATTTTATTTTATTGTAAGGGTGATGTTCCAGAAGGGTTACAGTTACATAAATAAGGTAATGAGTACATTTCTTGTTGAACATTGTTATCTCCTCCCTCACTTTTTTTCCACTTTCCTTCCCCCCCAGTTCACCTCCCCCCAAGTTGTAAAGTTCATTTTGTTGGCTTTTTCTAGTTTAGTACTTTTTATGTTTTTTTTAATTGTAAAAATCGTGTACAGAGGGGTTACAGTTACATGAGTAAGGTAATGAGTACATTTCCTATCGAGCCTTGTTACCTCCTCCTTTGTTTTTCCCCTATCATCCCTTCTCCCCCACCTCCCCAACCCCCCACACCCAAGTTGTAAAGTTCATTTTCTACATAGTGTCTTGTACATCTCATTGTTACAATGGGTTATCCTATATCCTTGTTTCAGCATTTTGTTATTTCCTTTCCCCTCCCCAAATTAGAAAAATGTATATATAAGATACAGGGCACCAGGATCAAATACAGTGAAAAACAGGGATTATACCATGGGGGAAAGAACATATAAGAGAAACAAAAAAAATCACATAGTGCATTTGAGATACATTAAAAACAATAGCAAAGGGCTGGGAAGTGATAGAGTGTTTGACTTGCATGCATGAGGCCCTGGGCTCCATTCCTCAGCACCACATAAGCAGAAAAAGCCAGAAGTGGTGCTGTGGCTCAAGTGGTAGAGTGCTAGCCTTGAGCTGAAGAGCTGAGGGACAGTGCGTAGGCCCAGAGTTTATGCCCCATGACCGACCCCCACCTCCCCCCAAAAAAATCAAAACAAAAAAAATAGAAAGAAAAAAGAAGTTGTGTTCCTATCTTGTGGTTCATTTCACTTAGCATCATCTTGTCTGGTCATATGTACATAGTTTTGACCTTTTCTGCTTGTCCTTGACTTATATTAGTTATTGTAAATAAGGGAAGCCATGGGACCAAATGTTTCTTTGGGCCTTGCTTACTTCACTTAATATAATTTTTTGTTTTAATGACATCTCATGATCCTATGTAATCTAGTATACTTTTTTTTTTTGTCGGTCGTGGGGCTTGAACTCTGGGCCTGGGCGGGCGCTGTCCCTCAGCTCTTCAGCTCAAGGCGAGCGCTCTACCACTTGAGCCACAGTGCCACTTCCAGCTTTTTTCTTTTTGCTTATGTGGTGCTGAGGAATCGAACACAGGGCCTCATGCATGCAAGGCGAGTGCTCTACCACTTGAGCTACAGCGCCACTTCAGGTTTTCTGGTGGTTT
>NW_012267269.1:2072711-2073576 GCF_000151885.1 Dipodomys ordii
TTGTGGGGCTTGAATTCTGGGCCTGAGCCCTGTCCCTCAGCTCTTCAGCTCAAGGTAAGCACTCTACCACTTGAGCCACAGTGCCACTTCCTGTTTTCTGGTGGTTTATTGGAGACAAAGAGTCTCAAAGACTTTCCTGCCTAGGCTGGCTTTGAATTGTGATCCTCAAATCTTAGCCTCCTGAGTAGCTAGGATTACAGGCATGAGCCACTGGCACCGGGCAAATTTCTTGTTCTCTATGCTCAAAGCTTGTTTTCTAACTTAACCTGTTTCTTGTCTTCAAAACCATGTTTAAATATTGGTCTTTATTATATCTGTTGCATTGGAAGAGAGTATTTCTGTTCTTCCTTCTTTTAGGTTCAAGCTGGGACTTAGAACTCAGTACCTGCTGCCTTCACTCATTGGGTAGTGCTTTACCAACTAAGCCATACCTCCAGGCCTCAAAAAAATATTAAAGTCACTTTGTTCATGAATTTTCTACTGAGATCAGGTGTTATTAATAAGATACAGACATCAGAAAGTGTTAAGTCTTGGTAGATCTAACAAGGTATTTAGAATTTATCTAGCCCACAATACATTAATTGTTAGTAAAGAGGTTGGGAAATTATTTCTTCGTTGTTTCAAGAGATATAAATGTAGAACATACTTTTGGAAAACCCAAATTGGGTACAGTTTAAAGACTTTTGAGGCATTTGATAAATATGTAAATCCCAAATTGTCTTTAATTGTAATCAAATTCTTATTCAATGTCTGGACTTAAAAGATTAGTGTATTGGGCTGGGAAGTTGGCTCAGTGGTAGAGCGCTTGCCTTGCATGCCTGAGGCCCTGGGTTCGATTCCTCAGCACCACATAAGCAAAAAGAAA
>NW_012267269.1:2073896-2077219 GCF_000151885.1 Dipodomys ordii
TGAACTCTGGGCCTGGGTGCTGTCCCTCAGCTCTTCAGCTCAAGGCTAGTGCTCTACCACTTGAGCCACAGCGCCACTTCCGGCTTTTTTCTTTTTGTTTATGTGGTGCTGAGGAATCGAACCCAGGGCCTCATGCATGCAAGGCAAGCACTCTACCACTGAGCCACCTTCCCAGCCCTCTCTGTAAGATTCTTATCTCCAATTAACTACCTAAAAGCCAAAAGTGGAGGTGTCGCTCAAGTGGTAGAATTCCAGACAGGCAAAAAAAGCCCAGGGATAGTATGCAGGCCTTGAATTCAAGCCCTAGTGCCTGCTACACAAAAAATTAAAAATGTTTTGATTAAAACTTGAAATTTTAGGCTCAAAAATCTCTGAATTGAATTATGATCTAGTAATTTACAAAATAGTTTAAGCTTTTCAATGATTATGCATATTAAAAACACATTGAGGCTCAGTTGGGTCTTTTGGACAATGCTGTGAATTTTGATAATTACTTTTCTTGAAGCAGGAACACTTTCATTGTCAAGTTGGTATTATTATTTGTGCTTTCTTCGATGAAATTTTCTTAAGTCCTCATTTCTTGAGATTTGTTTTGTGCCATGCAGTAATATTTAGTTACAGCTCTTGGAGAGACCTAATATTGAAAAGGGAATTTTAGTTCTCTGGAGGTTTTGCTTAAAGAATGTTTTATTCTCTAAAGAACTTGTGGTTGAAAATAGTCAAGTGTATATATTTTCCCCTATACTTTGGGGGCTTACTTTTTATGTAATAATAATGATTGCTAGCATTAGATAATATTTTGAAAATAGATTTGATTGTTATACTTTGTAGTGAAGTTAATGTTTCTCGATAATAGTTTTGCTTCAGATGTCCTATTAGGTTTGTTTTAGGATAGGTTTCTGATTTGGTAGGACATGCTCAAAATGAATGGACTAGTAAATATTCTATTCTGAGGTTTTAATAAAAACTGATGACGTACATTTTAGACTTGTACGTAGTGTTAATGTTATGAGCATTATTTTGCTGCTTTATACATTACTTTCTCAATCTCTTTATGTCTCTTTCTTTCTCCCTCTTTGCCCCACTCTGATGGAATGAGGGATTGAACCCAGGGACTCATGATAGCTAGGCGACCACTGCACTACATGAACCCATGGACCGTGCTCCTCATCTTCTGTATCGCTTAATGGCCCTTAAAATTTAATATTATTTAATCGTAGTCTTCAGTTATGTGTCTTTGTGCATTTACATTATTACTGCCTGGGACTGGCTTACTAAATTTGTGGAACAGAGTTAAACCTTTTTCATTAAGTTTTTAAAAATTCATTTTATATAAATTTATAGTTTGGAATGTCAAACTTTATTTTGACCTGAGGGGAAAAACAAAATGGTAATATGTGTGTGTGTGTGGTGGGGGGGAAGGAGGATGAGGAAGAAAAGAAGAAGAAGGGAAGGAAGGAAGGAGGGAGTAGGGAGTGAGGGAGAAAAAAAGGGGTGTTTTAGGCTCTGTTACTATTGGGATATGTAGTGTCCTCTGAAAAGACTCAAGTGTTGAAGGACCCTGGCTACTATCTCTAGTCTTTGAGAGGTGATTGACATAAAAAAGTTTTCAGACAATGATTAAATAGAATTTGTCTCAGGAATGTAAGATGGGCAAATTAACAATTTAGTTTAGACCCTTTTCTATATAAATATATGACAAAGAGATTCCTTCTGCTACTTGTAATTCATGTGGAAGAATCTTTTATTTTTAAACTTTTTTTTTAAATGTTGGTACTGGGGCTTGAACTCTAGGCCTTTCTCTCTTGCTTGGCTTTCCCCCTCAAGACTGGTATTCTACAACTTGAGCTCCACTTCCAGCCTTTTTTTTTGTCAGTCTTGGGGCTTGAACTGTGGGCCTGGGTGGTGTCCCTGAGCTCCTAAGTTCAAGGCGAGTGCTCTACCACTTGAGCCACAGTGCCACTTCTGGTTTTCTGGTGGTTGGAGATAAGAGTCTCTCAGGCTTTCCTGCTGAAGCTGGCTTTGAACCGTGATCCTCAGATCTCAGACTCCTGAGTAGGTAGGATTACACGCATGAGCCACTGGCGCCTGGCTATATACTTTCAGCTTTTTGATGTTTAATTGGAGATAAGAGTCTTGCAGTCCTTGAATTTTAATTTTCAGCTTTTAGGCTCCAAAGTAGCTAGGATTACAGACATGAGTTACATGCATCCAGTCCCCCCTTTTTTGTGTGGGGTGGTAGAGGAAAGAAAGACCCTATTCTTGGGACTGTGTTACTGCCTCCTTTTCTTCCCACCACCCAACAAGTGATAGCTGAGCTAACATCTGAGTAAAGAATTATTAATTTTGCTGGGTACTGATGACTCATGTCTATAATCCTTGTTACTCAGGAAGCTGAGATCTGAGGATCCTAGTTTGAAGTTACCCCAAACAGAAAAGACAGAGAGACTCTTGTCTCCAATTTAACAGTAAAAGAGTAGACGTGGAGGTGTGGCCCAAGTTGTAAAGTGCCATCCTTAAAAAAAAAAATTAACTTCACATACCAGAGTAAACCTGTGCCCCTTTCTCTTTCTCCTCCTCCTTGTAAGTGCTAGGGATTGAACCCAGGGCCTTGAGTATGCTAGGTCAGCATTCTGACAGTTTCTTACCAGTGGTTTTGCTCCCATGATTTCAGTTAGCATGTCATCAGCTGTAGTTCTAAGTTATCAAATGTAAAGTTTCAAAATAACAAATTGGTGACAAAGTCTTGATCATCCTCGCTAGGTCATGGATTACACCCTCCTTTTTTTTCTCCCAGCATATTTACAGATATTCTTGGTTTGTTTAGGTATGGGGTTCTACAGAGATTGTCAGTGAAGAAGAAAAATGTGAATATTCAAGATGCGTACAATTCAGTGTGGTACTAGAAATACTTGGTTCATTTTTTCATTAAAGACATGCCACCATTTAACAAATCTCAAATTTTTACTTTATCATTTAAATTAAGCACATTAACTTGTACCTTGACATTTTGGTACTATTAGCTATTTTGGAGGCATATTTTCAAAAATTAAGAGGTTGCAAAGACTCAACAGACCACAACTAGGCATAATTAGGTCTTAGAGCTTCCCCACATCAGCTGAGTTTTGTAATGCATGATTAGGAATTTAAATTTTTTTTGAAATTTCTTTTGATTTTAAAACTTACTATTTTTTTGAACACATTTGGTCAAAGCTACTTGTAAGAAATCTGAAAGCCGGGCGCTGGTGGCTCACGCCTGTAATCCTAGCTACTCAGGAGGCTGAGATCTGAGGATCGCGGTTCAAAGCCAGCCCGGGCAGGAG
>NW_012267269.1:2077709-2094435 GCF_000151885.1 Dipodomys ordii
TGCTTATGTGGTGCTGAGGAATCGAACCCAGGGCCTCATGCATGCAAGGCAAGCACTCTACCACTGAGCCACCTTCCCAGCCCCTGACATAATTTTTGTTATAGAATTTAAAAAATATTTTATTGTTATGGTAGAGCTGATAAACAGAGGGGTTACAGTTACATGAGTCAGGTAATGATGAGTACAACTGTTTTTGAATCATGTCTCCCCTTCTACTCTCACCCAATTTTCTTTCCCATCCCTACCCACAAGGTGTACATAGTTCATTTTCCATGTAATGCCTAGGAGTACCACTGTTGTATTTATTTACCCTTTGTTCTACCTTTTCTGTGGCTCCCCTACCCTCCCAAATACAAGCAAACTAACAAACAAGATAAAGGAAAAGAAAAACAGCAACAACAGCAGCTAAAAAATATCTCATTTACTTTTCTTGGAGTTCATTTCATAAAATGTTATTTTATATGATCACACATAGCTATTGAGCCTTTGTGATCTGCTCCTATGCATATCCTTCTTTGGCTTCAGTGTGTGGATATCTAGAGATCTATATAATTTATCATGTCCCATTGTACGTATATATATTTACAGAATATTGTTATAGTTGTTTTATTTATGTTTTTGTTGTTAGTCTTTTGCTGTCTTATGTGTCAGACTTTATTCAAAGGATATGTGTGTTTTACACACATACTGTGTGTGTGTGTGTGTGTGTGTGTGTGTGTGTATAATTGGGTTCAGTACTATCTATGCTTTTAAATCTCCATTTGGGGAGTGTCTTGGGAACATTTCAAGTATATATGGGGATTACTGTATTTTTTTTTTTTTTTTGCCAGTCCTAGGGCTTGAATTGTGGACCTGGACATTGTCCCTGGACTCCTTTTGCTCAAGGCTAATGCTCTACCACTTTGAGCCATAGCACCACTTCTGTTTTTTTTCTATGATTAATTGGAGATAGGAATCTCATGGACTTCCCTGTCCAGGAGATCCTCAGATCCTAGCCTTCTGAGCCACCAATGCCTGGCAAGACTGCTGTACTTTATAATGTAATTTTGTTCTGCAATATCTATTCTTCCATTCCTTCTCTACTTATAAACATTATTTCATGAGTACGTCTGTGTAATAAGCATTTTCATATTATTTATTTCTTTATTTTTACATTTTATTTTTGTTGGTCATGGGGATTGAACTCTGGGCTTGGGTGCTGACCTTGAGCTCTTTAGCTCAAGGTGAGTGCTCTACCACTTGAGCCACAGCACCACTTCCATTTTCTGGTGGCTAATTGGAAAAAAGAGTCCCACAGACTTTCCTGTCTGGGCTGGATTTGAATCTCAATCCTCAGATCTCAGCCTCCTGAGTAGCTAGGATTACAGGTGTGAGCCACAGGCACCCAGCCTAGTTAGTTTTTAAACAAGTATATGTTTTTCTCATTAAAACAACAAAACTCTTCTTTGTTTTCATTTACCAAAAAAAGGGTGTCTGAAGTTTTATTTCCACTTACTCAACTTTCACTTGGTTAGAAAAAAAAATGAGACATGTTCATTTGAAACTCTTTTGTACACCTACCTAAAGGTTAACATATTATAAAAAAGAGTCTTACCCTTTCTTCCTACTTATTCCATTCTTCGTTGACTGTATTACTGTGAAATTTTATCAGAGTTACTAATGACTTCATGCCCAGTAAACATCATTTTGCCTGACCTTTCTGGGGCATTGGACATAGCTGACAACTCTTTCCTTGAAATGACATCATACCTTTCTGTTTTCCTTTTCCTCTTTTGATCTTCATAGTTTGCTATGAAATGCTGGAATTCTTCAGAATTTGTACTAGATTCTTTTACTTTCCTTCAAATACTCTAAAGGCAAGTTTCAGACAATATTTGTAGATGATTCCCAAATTTATATCAGGCCTCCCTCTGGGCTTTGCATTGGTATGTTTAGCTACTTTTACTATTTTTCTACTTTGTTCTTTGTTCACTCATTTAAGACCTGATATTTATAGGAATTGTACTGGAGCTACAAGTGTCTTATGTATCTGACCAAAACAGAATTCATGATTCAAATCCCTTGCTTATGAAAATAAGCAAACATACCACCTAAGACCTTTTCTGTATCTCTCCCCTTTTCTGTATCTCTTATTTTTTTTCAACTGCTGACATCCATCTAGTCCTTTTAATTTGTAAACCCTGGATTAATCTTGATGTCTCTCTCTCTCTCTCTCTCTCTCTCTCCATCATGGGGCTTGAACTCTGAGCTTGAGTGCTGTCTGTGCACTCCTCAGCTCAAGGTAAGTGCTCTACCACTTGAGCCACAGCGCCACTTCCATTTTCTGGTGGTTAATTGGAGATAAGAGTCTCATGGACTTTCCCTAGGCTGGCTTTGAATCTTGATCCTCAGATCTCATCCTCCTGAGTAGCTAGGTTACAGGTGGGAGCCACCGGGGGCGCCTGGCCTTTTCTCTTCTTTTATCTCAGCACTTGAGCTATCATTATCCAATCCACTGGAATCCAATTAATATAGTCTAAATGAAGTGTCACTAAGGGCTGGCCATTATCTTTTCTAAGTATCTTCCCAGCACACCTACGATTCCCATTACTCTAAGTATCATAGACCAAACTATCATGACTTGACTTGTGAAGTAGCTTCTAATTGGTCCTAACTGCATTCATTTTCAGCTACCATCTGGCAATTTGCCATATGGGTGTAAGCATGAATTTTTTAAGTATTCCTTTAATTCATCTGTCCAATTTTTTATCTGTAAAATTTCTTACTGTGAAGATAAGATTTGCTGTGTATAGAATAATGCGAAGTGCTAAATTCTTAGTAAATTATTAATGAAACTTATCAGTTGTACATTAAGCCAAATAAGGTATGATTAAGACAAAATTTTATTAGATTTGAATGGAGTAATATCTTACTGATACTTATTTGTATTATATATGTTCACACTGAGATATGGCACTTTCAGTATGTGATCTTACTATATGTGATTTTTCTTAATTAAAAGGCTAAGAAGCACCAAGCCTTCCTAGTAGAGACATGTGAAAATAATGTGAAAGAATTGGAATCGATCTTGGACAGTTTTACTGTGTCGGGCCAGTGGACATCAGGTTAGTTGAAGGTATAAAATGACAGATGCATCTGTCAATGTTCCAAAGTCACTACATTTTGGGAATTCTGCAGATGCTTCTTATAGTCCCTCATCTCAACATGTTTTGATTTGATGACATGATAAGAGCAGTTCTCACAGCAGTAATTTGGCCTAGCTGGCTGGGAAAGGGTGACGGAGTGTGGACCTGCTGTTGTCCTCCCAGAACTTGATTTACAAGTGTTGGGGGTCTATATGATTGGACAGATAAGGGCTCACTTGCTGTGTTCTGAATCCAACTGAGAAAAAAGTCCTTACAGTATACCTGCAAGGGGAACAGATGTTTCCATCAAACTGAGCCAAATTCTGAGCCAACCTTCAGCAACTTAAAGGTTATACATTCAAAAGGTTATGTAGGACATAGATTGTAACTGCATATCCTCTAATATTGCTTTCTAAACTGAATCTTGGATTCATTTTCTACTGTCATATATATGATTATATAACTATAACTGTATATATATAATACTATATACACATATAAACTTGCCAAGTAAGTGTGCTTAGACAAAATATTTTGGTTTGAGTTTTAGTCTACATAGTATAATCAAGAACTGTAACAGTCTTCTATTAGGTAGAAATATTTTGGGAACTAGCAAAAACATTAGTTACCAAATGAATTCTGTTCACAATTTCTACTTTAATTTTGTGTGATTATGCCAGTATGTTTGCTATACTAGCTCTGACTTAATATTTGTACTTTTTTGCCTTCAGTTTTCTTGCTGTACTGTTACCCTCAAATTAATTAGTTGTTTTAAGATCCAATTATTTTATTCAAATGACATATACAGTGAGATTGCTTACATTTAAAAATTGAGCCAAACAGTAATTTGGCACATGAGGTTTTAGAAAGGATCTGATCAAGTCTTGTATTTTAGCTTTTACATCTATAAATTTCTGTTGGTGAACAGTTGGAAATCTAATTTGATTTGCTATTTTTTGAGTCTGCACTTTATTCTTCAAATGTTTTCAGCAGTAATTTTCATAAATTAATGAGTAATTTTCTTTGTTTTTATTTTAACATTTTCCCAAAGCATCAGCATTTCATGGTTTGTTATGGTGGGAAAATCAAAGCATATCAAATTAACATTAAAAACATAAGTATCCGGTTTTCAATTATATTTGGTAAGGCTTCAGAAGTAGCCAAATATTGTGGTGCATGCTTATAATTACATCTACCAAAGAAGCCAAGGCAAGAAGACAGTGACTTTGAGGCTAGTTCAGGAAAAGTTATGGAGACTCTATTAAACAAAATATTAAAACAAAACCCACACTAAAAGGGCTGGAGGAATGGCTCAAGAGATAGAGCACTTTCCCAGCTTTCATGAGGCTCTAATTTTAGTTCCAAGTGCAGCAAATGAGTAAATAAAAGTTAAAAACTAGTGTTTTTTTTATCTTTTGCAGTGATATTCTTTTTAAAAAAATGGAAATGCATCAGTGTCTAATAGGGTTTAGAATCTTTATAAAGTTTAAATGTTACCATAGAAAATCTTGTACTTCACTGTTATGCTGAGTATTTCTTTAGAATTGAATATAAAAAGATAGCCGGGCGCTGGTGGCTCATGCCTGTAATCCTAGCTACTCAGGAGATTGAGATCTGAGGATCGCGGTTCAAAGCCAGCCCGGGAAGCTTTTTTTGCTCAAAGATAGTGCTCTACCACTTAGTCACAGCTCTACTTCTAGATTTTGCTGGTCAGTTGGAGATTAGAATCTCACAGTCCTTCCTACTTGGGATGACTTCAAACCACAATTCTCAGATCTCAGCCTCCTGAGTAGCTAGGTTTACAGGCATGAGACAGCAGTGCCCTGCTTTTAGTTGTGCTTTTCTTAGTGTGTAACTTTCGTGCTTTTAAAAATTTAAACATTAAAATGAAATAGTTGCATGTTAAGTCTTGAGCAGTTCTCGATAGTTGCACTTTAATTTTAAGAATTTCTGTTGCTTAATATTTATAATATACTGAAGAATCACACGTTTAAAAACTTCTAGGGATTAAGAATGTATGTATGACATAAAATATACATAAAACATGTATATTTCATTTTTAGAGTAAGTCTACTTCAAATGTAAACATATTCCTACCTTGTGATAATAGCATATTGTTAGAATTTATAGGAAAATTAAATTGGTTATCTTGGGAAGTTTTCCAGAGATCCTTTGTTTTATTGTTATGGCAAGTAGGTGATTATGCTTTATTTTTCTTTTCTATACCTTTGGATTCAATAATTTAATACATGGCATGTATCTATCATCTATTTCAGGAAAAGTAAACATGTGGTCAAATTTAGAGGAATGGTTATAAATGTTTTTATTTGCTATGTGAAATGTAATGAATGAAAATTATTCTCAGGTCTTAAAATAAGATTCTTAGTTCACTTTGCATTGACACTGGTATAGGGAAAGAGATATGGATCCAGTTTCAGTCTTCTACATGCTGATAATCAGTTTTTCCATCACCATTTGTTGAAGAATCTATTTTTTCTCCAGTGTATGTTTTGGGCTCCTCCATCAAAAATCAAATGGTTGTAGCTGCATGGATTTATTTCTGGGTCTTCTACTATGTTTCATTGGTTTTCATGTCTGTTTGTGTGCCATTACCATGCTGCTTTTGTTACTATGGCTTCGAAGGCTACTTTGAAGTATGATGCTGTGATACCTCCAATATTGCTTTTGCTTTCCTCTTAAGATTGATTTGGTTATTTATGGTATTTTGTTTTTTTCATATGAATTTGAGCATTGATTTTTCTGTTTCTTACAAATGCCATTGAGATTTTGATGGGAATTACATTAAGCCTGTATATTGCTTTTGGTAATATATCCATATTCACAATATTGATTCTGCCAATCTATGAGTGTGGGAAGTCTTTTTTTTTTATCTTTTTGTATCTTTTCAGTTTCTTTCTTCAAGATTTTACAGTTTTCATTGTAGAGATTTTTCCTTCTTCAGTTTAATACTAGGTATTTTTTTAAAAAGCTGTAGTATATGGAATTTTGCTATCCTGATTTTTATCTCAGCTTGTTCATTTTGTTCATGTTCAGAAAAGTTAGGGGTTTTTTAATATTGATTTTTGTATCCTGATACATTGCTAAAGGTATATGTCAGATCTAGGACTTTGGAATCTTTAGTCTTTTAGGTATAAGATTATGTCATCTACAGATCAAGATATATTGTTCACATAAATTGACCTGTTGAGTTACAAAAACCCTTTTGCACAAATATTTAAAGATAATAAAAACAAAGTTAGAAGAGAAATCAATGATTCAATCTATTAATTAGAAAAAATGCTAAAAATGGTAAAAGATTCATCCAGATGCTATATACACCTTAAATTTAAAAATGGGTGTCATATGTATGTAATATACTTTGATCATATTTTTCATATTTTCCTCCTTTTGTGAACTCTTTTTCTCCTTTCAGTCTTCTCTGGTTCATTCTCAGTAGTCATGTCCTTTAAAATATATCTAGAGTCCACATATAAGAAAAAAAAAAATCAGCCGGGCGTTAGTGCCTCACGCCTGTAATCCTAGCTACTTAGGAGGCTGAGATCTGAGGATCGTGGTTCAAAACCAGCATGGGCAGGAAAGTCCCTGAGACTCTTATCTCCAATAAACCATTCAAAAACCGGAAGTGGCGCTGTGGCTCAAGAGGTGGAGCACTTGCCTTGAGCTGAAGAGTGCAGGGACAGCGGCCAAGCCCAGAATTCAAGCCCCACGACCAAAAAAAAAAAAAAAAAAAGAAAAGAAAAAAAATCTGCTGTATTTGTCAGAATCTGGCTCATTTCAGATAATTTCTACTTTCATCCATTGCATTCTTTATGGTGTATCTACAACCATATTTGCCCTTCATTTTATTCTTCAACTAGCATACATTAATAATATAAGGGAGTTTCATTGTGATAATTTCATAGATACATATAGTATACTTTGGAAAAGTTTACCCTCTACTTTTTATATTCCTATACCTTGCCTCCACACTTGTGCCTTCTTTTAAAGTAGCATTTAGTTTCCAGCATTTTCCTTTATCCATTTCGCTGGTTATGGACACCTCAGGCTGATTCCATAACTTGACTACTGTGGATGTGCAGCAAAAAGCTGGACTGGAAATGTGGCTCAAGTGGTAGAATGCCTGCTGGGCAAGCAAGTGAACATAATGCCCTGAGTTCAAACACAAGTTACTGGCAAAACAAAAAACACTATGAGCAAACTAAAGTGAAATTCTAATAAGGGCTCAAATAATCAAGAATTTTTTTTTTTTGGTCGGTCGTGGGGCTTGAAGGCTGGGCTTGGGCGCCGTCCCTACACTCTTCAGCTCAAGGCCAGCGCTCTACCACTTGAGTCACAGCGCCACTTCCTGTTTTCTAGTGGTTTATTGGACATAAGACTTTCCTGCCCCAGCTGGCTTTGAACTGTGATCCTGAGATCTCAGCCTCCTGAGTAGCTAGGATTACAAGCATGAGCCATTGGCACCCAGCTAGGTTTTTACTTTTTTAACTGAACTTCCACACTGATTTCTAAAGTGTCTGCACTAATTTACATTCCAACAAATAATTTTTAAAGGTTACTTCCCTCTGATCTTTGTCAATATTTGCTTTTTTAAATATAAGATATCTATTTGGGGGCTGAGAAGTTGGCTTAGTGGAGTGCGTGCCTAGCATGCATGAGGCCCTGGGTTCGATTCCTTCGCACCACATAAGCAGAAGTGGTGCTGTGACTCAAATGGTAGAGTGCTAGCCTTGAGCTGAAGAGCTGAGGGGCAGTGCCTAGGCCCAGAGTTCGCAACCCCCCCCCAAAAAAAAAAAAAGAAAAGTAAAGAAAAAATATCCATTTGGACTGGGGTGAGATGGAATCTCAGTGATGTCCTGATTTTTATCTCCCTTAATAAATTTGTGCTGTAATTTCCTGGGCTGTTGGGAGTCATTTCAGAAAGTCTGCTTATTCCTATAATATGAAGTGTTTACACATGTTTTGCCTAGCAGTTTCAAAGTTTCAGGTCTTTAATCCATTTTAATCTAATTTTATACAGGATTAGAAATAGAGATTAGTTTCAATCTTCTTTTTTTTTTTGGGGGGGGTCCGGTCATGGGGCCTGAACTCTTGGCCTGGCCGCTGTCCCTTAGCTCTTCAGCTCAAGGCTAGTGCTCTACCACTTGAGCCACAGCCCCACTTCCGGCTTTTTTTCTGCTTATGTGGTGCTGAGGAATCGAACCCAGGGCCTCAAGGCAAGCACTATACCACTGAGCCACCTTCCAAGCCCCAGTTTCAATCTTCTGTAAGTAGAGGTTCAGCTTTCCTAACATTATTTGTCATAGAGAGGCTGTCTCCAACAAATGTTTTTGACTCCTTTGAGCTGAATCAAATGGCTGCAATTGTGTGGGCTTATTTCTGTTTTTTTTTTTACACTATTCCACTGATATATATTTTTATATAAATATAAAAATAGATATAATATATGTTTGTGCCAGAAGAATGCTATTTTTATTACTGTGGTTCTGTACTATAATTTATAATTTAAAATAAACTATTTTGAAATCCTCAGTATTTCTCTTTTTGCTGAGGTTGTTTTGGTTATTCAGGTTCTTTAATGCTTGCATATGAATTTTAGCAATAATTTTATTATTTCAGTATATTGACATTTTGATGGGAGTTGATTTGTTTAGATTGCTTTGCTAGTATATCCATTTTTGCAGCTTTTTATATTTTAGTGTTATCTTCATTTTCTTCAAAATTTTATAGTTATTTCTAGGTTTTTTCCTTCTCCTTTTTTTTTTTTTTTTCAGTTGTAGGGTTTGAACTTAGGGCCTGGGCACTGTCCCAGCTCTTTTGCTCAAGGTTAATGCTCTACCATTTTAAGCCACAGCTCCACTTCCAGGTTTGAGTAGTTGATTGGAGATAAGAGTCTTATTGGCTGGCTTTGAACTGCAGTCCTCTGATCTCATCCTCCTAAGTAGCTAGGATTACAGGTTTGAGCCACCGATGCCTGGTGCCTGGCTAGTTTTGTGTGTTGATTTTGTATCCTACTACTTTGCCAAAAATGTTTATCAAATCTAAGGAATTTTTTTATTGTCAAGTTAAAGAGGGGTTTCAGTTACCTACGTAAGATAATGAGTACATTTCTTGTCAACCTTTTTACCCATTCCTTCAATTTTCTCCCACTTTCCCTCTTCCACAATCCCCCTCAAGTTGTACAGATCATTTCTAACATACTGTCTTGTGTATCACTGTTGCATTGGTTCCCCCTTGTCCTTTGTCTCACCATTCTGTTGTTCCCCTTTCCTTCCTTAATTCAAATCAACATATATACAATACAGGGTACCAAAATCAAATACAGTGACAACAGAGGATATACCATAGGGGGAAGAACATACAAAGGAAACAAAAAATCACATAGTACATTAAAAACAACCAACAACAACAACAAAGAAAAATCTCTTGTATCCATGTCTTGGAGTTTATTTTGCTTAGCATCATCTTATATGATCATATGTGCATAGCTATGGAGCTATTCTGCTCATTTGCTAAGATTATCCTAGATGTATACTAATTATTGCAAACAAAGGAAACCATGGGACCTATGTTTCTTTGGAAAAATCTAAGAATTTTAAGATAAAGTCCTTAGGGTCTTTTAAGTATAAGATCATGTCATCTGCATATAGGAATAATCTGATTTATTCCTTTCTTATTTGAATCCTTTTAGTTCTTTCTCTTACCTTTGGATATGAATTAAAGTACTATATTGAGTAAGAATAGGGAGAGGTTTGATAATCAAGGTTTGATAATATTCAGCAGTGAATCTTGCTTGTCTTTGTCTTGGTTGGAAGGCTATGCAGTTTTGGGATCTGAACTCAGGCCTTTTGTTTGCTAGGCCCAGATAAGGTCTAGAATGTTTTCCTGGTTCTTGTCTTGGACTGTGATCCTACTCCCAAGGCCTCTCAAATAGCTAGGATTCAGCCACTGCAGCTGGTGGGAAGCACTATTATTTTTGTATCTCATTTGTCATTACAGATTTGTTTATATTGTTTGTATCTTCTTCATTCAATTATGGTAGATTTTATATGTAGAGAAACATCCCTTTCCCCTAGAGCATCTGTTAATTTTATTAATTCAGATCTTCTCTCTTTTGTTAATTTGGTTAAGGGATTGTCAATCTTAATTATCTTTTTGAAGAATCAACTTTATTTAATCAATTCTTTGTATTGATCTTTTAGTATGTATTTCATTAATTTCTGTTATGATCTTAATTTTTGTTCTTCTGCATTTATGTTTGAATTGTACTTGTTTTTCTAAGAAGTTGATATGTATCATCAGGTCACTTATTTGAGAATTCTATAAGTTTAACATAGGAACTGATAGCTACAAACTTTTATTTTGCTTTTCTGTGTCCCAAAAGTTCTCATAGGTTTTAGTTTTCATTTTTATTTGATCTAGGAGTATTTTTCTTTCCCCATATCTTTGTTAACTTAGAAATCATTCAAAAGTGATAGTTCATTCTCAATGTGTTTGACTATAGTGTCTCAGGTTGACTTCTAGTATTCTTCTTTTATAGTCTATTAAAATGCAATAAGTTATTTCAGTTTTCTTGGGTAGTTAAGACATGTTTTTTCTTTTTGTCGATCATGGGGGCTGAACTCTGGGCTTGGGCACTGCCCTCAGCTATTTAGCTCAAGGCTAGTGCCCTACCACTTGAGCCACTCCTCCACTTCTGGCTTTTTTCTGCTTGTGTGGTGCTGAGGAATCGAATCCAAGGCCTCATGCATGTGAGGCAAGCACTGTACTACTGAGCTAACTTCCCAGCCCCTAAGACTTTTTTTGTACATGTCCACGAACTTGAACTCTGGGCTTGGGCACTGCCCTCAGCTCTTGAGCTCAAGGCTAGTGCTCTACCACTTGAGCCACTCCTCCACTTCTGGCTTTTTATTTTTTGTGGTTAATTGGAGATCAGAGTCTCACAGACTTTCCTGCTGAAGCTGGCTTTGAACCATGGTCCTCAGATTTCAGCCTCTTGAAGAGCTAGGATTACAAGTGTAAGCAACTGGCACCTTCTTGTGTCCTAAAATATGATGTATTTTGGAGAAAGATTTATGAGCTTCTGAGAAAAATATATACTCTCAAGTTGGTGTATGGAATATTCTGTAGATGTTAAGTCTATTTCATTTCTTTTTTTTTTTTGGGTCCGGTCGTGGGGCCTGAACTCTGGGTCTGGGCGCTGTCCCTCAGCTCTTCAGCTCAAGGCTAGTGCTCTACCACTTGAGCCACAGCGCCACTTCCAGCTTTTTTCCTTTTGCTTATGTGGTGCTGAGGAATCGAACCCAGGGCCTCAGGCATGCAAGGCAAGCGCTCTACCACTGAGCCACCTTCCCAGCCCCAGTCCATTTCATTTCTAAATCTGAAATTCTCCTTAATTTTTCACATAGATAATCTACATGTTGACAATAATGTGGTATTGAAGTTACCCACTATTACTGTGTTGGAGTCTATGTGTAGTTTTATGTCCAATAGTATTACTTTTAAAGAAAATTTTCATGAAATGCACAATATTCATTGTGTATGTTTAAAATTGTTATATCTAGCCAGGCGCCAGTGGCTCGCACCTGTAATCCTAGCTACTCAGGAGGCTGAGATATGCATATCACGGTTCAAAGCCAGCCCGGGAAGGAAAGTCTGTGAGACTCTTATCTTCAATGGCTTAGTGATAATGAATTTTTTAGTTTTTCTTTATCATAGAATATTTTTATGATTTTATTCCTTTTTTAATTTTAAAGGAAGTTTTGTTGGATACAGTACTCTAGACTCACAGTTATTTCCTTGAAATATTTCATTCTATAATCTCCTTGCTTCCAGTTTCTGCTGAGAAATCTTTTTTTGATGGGTTTACTTTTGTATGTGACTTGGTATTTCTCTCTTGTAGCTTTCAATATTATTTCTTAGTTGTATATACATAATGTTTAAACTATAATATGCCTTTGGGAGTGTTTTTTTCTGGTCCAATTCATTCACTTGGTGTCCTAAAAAGCTCATGTATCTGAATGACTGTCTCTTTCTTACAATTTGTGGTATTTATTTTTGCTATTATTACATTTATTTTCTATGCTTTTAGTTTGAAGTGTTTCTCTTTATGTCTGTTCTTCACAGGTTTGGTCCTTGAGGTCTTACTATTTTTTTTTTTTTTTGGGGTCTGGTCGTGGGGCCTAAACTCTGGGCCTGGGTGCTGTCCCTCAGCTCTTCAGCTCAAGGCTAGTGCTCTACCTCTTGAGCCACAACACCACTTCTGGCTTTTTTCTTTTTGCTTATGTGGTGCTGAGGAATCAACCCAGGGCCTCATGCATGCAAGGCAAGCGCTGTACCACTGAGCCACCTTCCCAGCCCAGGTCTTACTAACTTTTTTTTCTCATTATCTTCATATTCTAATTTATCAACCTTGTTTTGAGCTCTGATACTCTGTTTTAAACTAGATCCAGTCTACTAATGAAGCTTTCAGCTGAGTTTTAAAAATTTTTACTCACTATTTACTGAATTACAATTTAACTTTTTTGGGACTTTTATTTTTTAAATTGAGTTCTTCATATTTATATCATTCCCTGAATTTTCTTCCTCATTTTGTCCAGGTGATTATTTGTTGTCTATTGGAATTTACCCAGATGTTTATTCATATGCTCTTTTAATTTTATTATCATTCTAATAAAATGTAGTCGAATTTTTTCTGCTATTCCATTTTACATTGTTTCTTATTTTTAGGTCCCCAGAGTGACTGTCTCAGATAGTAGGTTCCTTCTCAAGCTGGTGCCCAGCTATAGTTGTCTGATATATGTTGAGTGAGAAAATGGATTTCTTCTCTAATGGTAGTTCATTATGCAGGAGGAGTTACTGTTGCGCTAAATCTTTGCAGTGTGTTTAAAACTTTTGAAAACTGGGCTAGGACTACTAATTTCTTCATGTGGGTACCTTTCTTACCTTATGATTATAGCTTTGGCTATATTCCATTGGTGGTTTTTGTGTTTCCTCATTAAACATTTTTTTTAACTTGTTTTACTATTTCTTTCATAATTCCTCTCTTTCTGTCTTATGAGCCAAATCACCTTATGTCATCATGGCCCTTAATTAAACTTTGAAATCTTAGTGGTTTTACTTTACAGAATAATTAACATTGTGTAATTAGTTCAGAAATATGTTAACATATATAGTTTTATTAATTAAAATATGGCTTTTGAAGCTGGGTGCTAGTGTCTCATGCCTGTAATCCTAGCTATTCAGGAGGCTGAGATCTGAGGATCGGGGTTCACAGCTAGCCTGGGCAGGAAAGTCTGTGAGACTTATTTCCAATTAACCACCAGTAAACCAGAAGTGGCACTGTGGCTCAAGTAGTAGTGCCTTAAGCTGAACAGCTCAGTAACAGGGCTCAGGCCCAGAGTTCAAGTCCTATGACTGGCAAAAAAATACAGCTTTTGTAGGGCTTTGACTTTGCCTTTCTAAGGAATTATATTATTTGAGTTTGAGTTCTCCCTTGAATCTATCATATTTTAGTTAATACATTTGTAGATACTTGCATACAACCCAACATTGTTTACTTATAGGTTTATAGATTAACTTTAACTTTCACATATGTGGGAAAACATGCTACTTTTCTCTCTCTAGGCTTGACTTACATAATTTTTCCAAGTCTTTCCATTTCTTTACAATGTTACAATATCATTGTTTTTAATGGATGAGTAAAAGTCCACTGTGTATATAAAACCACATTTTCTTGATCCATTTGTTCATTGAAGGGCAGTTGAGCTGATTTCATACCTTGACTATGATGAATAATGCTGTAATGAACATGGTTGTGCTGGGGGCTTTCCTGTTTTCTCGTTTGTGATCTTTTGGATCTACCCAGGAATGACATTGCAGTGGGTGAGATGGGGCCAAGGGGAGAGCTATAGACAAATGAAGAGGAGAAGGGGAGTGATAATACAGCCAATTTTATATTTCCTACAAAATTAAGAAAAGTAAGGAAAGGGATGGTTGGGAGGGATAGGTGTGAATGTTGAAAGGGATTGATCAAGACATTGATCAAGACATTGATCAAGAAACATTGCATTCATAATTGCTTTGTTAAATGACAACTCCTTTGTAAAACCACTTAAAGTTAATAACAAAAAAAAGAAAATACAGATTTTACTAATAGGGGGTTAAACTCATGAAAAAATAAGTTAAGAAAGATTACAAGTAAACTGAAAATAGGATAATAGGCTTAAAATTTCTGAGAGACTATGTATGGCAAGGACACTGAAATCAGATTTGTGATTTGAATGGCAGAATATAGAGGGAGAATACAGTTATATAAAGGAAAAGAGTAAAAAATTATTATAAGTGTAAAGGAAAAACACAATATTAGCTGGGCACCAATGGCTTATACCTGTAATCCTAGCTACTCACAAAGCTGAGATCCAAGGATGTGGTTTGAAGCAAGCCTGGGCAGAAAAGTCCCTAAGACTCTTTATATCTAATAAACTACTCAGAAAAAGCTGGAAGTAGTGCTGTGGCTCAAATGGTAAAACACTAGCTTGAGCACAAAGAGGCTCAGGGATGACACCCAGTCCCTGAGTTCAAACCCCAGGACCAGCCAAAAAACAAAGAAAAAACTCCATAAAAAATGTAACCTAAAAGAAGAGCAAAAGTCTTTCACCAAGAAAAAAAAATCTCAAGTTTTTCTTTAAAAGAGGTGAGAATTACATTAATATTAATAATTAAGAAATTTTTTGTATTTATTGCTATTGTGGAAAGGAGCTAAAGAAGTAAGATCTAGAGAAGAAAGTTGGAGGTTTAGAGAAATATGATTAACCATGGCATGGGTGGGTAAGTTAGATTTAAAGCAAAGTTAGTAGTCTGTTCCTGCTGTGAAAGAGAGTTGCTGAAGAGTCTATAAAAGACTTCCTTCTTGGCCTTCAACACTAGACTTGTGGCCACTCTTCATGAATGAAGTAATTGGAAGGAAAACTGGATGAAGAGTGGAAATAATTAAGACAGTTGGAACCAGTCTGAACTGTGGATATAGTGAATATATTAGCTAGAATCTATCAGAACGTCTATATTTATCTTCCATTTCCTATAATCATAATTTTTAGAAGATTATAGTTGTTATCTTGTTTCTTTTTTTTTTTTTTTGTTGGTCGTGGGGCTTGAACTCTGGGCTTGGGCACTATCCCTCAGCTCTTCAGCTCAAGGCGAATGCTCTACCGCTTGAGCTACAAGGTCATTCCGGTTTTCTAGTGGTTTATTGGAGATAAGAGTCTCATGGACTTTCCTGCACAGGATGGCTTTGAACCGTAATCCTCAGATCTCAGCCTCCTAAATAGCTAGGATTACAGGCATGAGCCACCGGTGCCTGGCTATTTTGTTTCTTTTTAATTTTTATTCTAATTTTTTTTTTTTGGGTCTGGTCGTGGGGCCTGAACTCTGGGCCTGGGCGCTGTCCCTGAGCTCTTCAGCTCAAGGCTAGCACTCTACCACTTGAGCCACAGCCACACTTCCAGCTTTTTTCTTTTTTGCTTATGTGGTGCTGAGGAATTGAACCCAGGGCCTCAGGCATGCAAGGCAAGCGCTCCCACTGAGCCATCTTCCCAGCCTCTTTTATTCTAATTTTTATTTTGGCCAGCTGTGACTTGGAACTCTAAAACCAACCATATTAGAAGAGTGTATATTGTGAAACATTCTAGTTTAGCAAAATTTGTGTAGTATCACCATTGCAGTCTCTTTACCAATTTTTCATCTATACCTTTTAAAACCATTTAATTTCCAGATAAATAATAGGAAAATTATGTTTCTGATTAACATGAAGTATCTATTCCTTATTCAATTGATGACATAAAAACTCTTTTCAAAGAGCATCAGTGGATAACCCTCTATCCATTTGTTGATGTTCATTTTTCTTTTAACTGAGTCATGCTTCCCTTTGAATTTCTTATAACTTAAAAACTGAGTTACATTGTCATTAAAAATATTTTTACACATGATCTTACAATGTAGCCCATGTTGATCTTGAATTTATGATACTCCTGCCTTGTACTTCTCAGTGCTAGGATTATAGGTATGCTACCATAACCAGCTGTTAACTATTATCAAGATATCTTAATATTCAATAAAAACTAAAATAAAATTAAAGAATATTTGGGTATATATATATATATATTTATATATATATATATATAACAGGAGAAATTCTTATATCTATCTATCTATCTATCCATATATATATATATATAACAGGAGAAATTCTTATATCTATTTAGTCATTTTCCTCTTAACCACATGGTCATACATTATGTTTATAACTTGCTTATTTCATTACATATACTATATTTATTCACTCTGAGCAAAGATTTTTGGTTGGATATGGGTCTATCCTTGGTGAGGTACTTTAAACTTTTATGCCAAAAGAATTTTTACCATTAAATACACTCCTTATGTTGAGTTGAAATTATTTATTAATGATTTTTTATTATGATGCAAAAACAGAATATAACAATCAATTTAACCATTTTAAGTCTACAACTCAGTAGTATTAAGTATATTCACATTATTGTGACCCATATCTCTTTTTTTTTTTTTTT
>NW_012267269.1:2094485-2113508 GCF_000151885.1 Dipodomys ordii
TTTTTTTTTTTTTTTGGGTCCGGTCGTGGGGCCTGAACTCTGGGCCTGGGCGCTGTCCCTCAGCTCTTCAGCTCAAGGCTAGCGCTCTACCACTTTAGCCACAGCACCATTTCCGGCTTTTTTTCTTTTTGCTTATATGGTGCTGAGGAATCGAACCCAGGGCCTCAGGCGTGCAAGGCAAGCGCTCTACCACTGAGCCACCTTCCCAGCCCGTGACCCATATCTCCATAACTCTTTCATCTTGTATATATGAAATTCTATACTAATTCAATGACTTTGAACTACCATACTCAGATCCCAGACTCCTGAATAGCTAGAATTACAGGTGTGAGCTACTGGTGACTGGCGACTGGCATATATATATAGTAAACTGTACTTGGATAGAGTGCACTGATGCTCATCTGCATGTTTAATGTCTTAAGATTAGTAAATAGTAGGAAAACAATAAACAGTAGAATAGTTGAATGAATAAATATCAGAATATTAAAAAATTATCTCTGTTAAAATGTTTATTGTATATTAAAATATTTAGATTATAAAACAGAAACAATAGAAGGAAACAAAATATTTTCTTAAATTTTAAAACTAAATTTGATACTTTTAACATGAGCAATAAAATAAAATAGCTATTTTTCATTTTGTATAAAAACTCAGTTTTTGGTTATTTTTGAATAGTATTTTGAATTTTATTTGACCATATGACCTTGACTATCTGAACAAATTGAATTTACAACCCAACTAAGTTAAATAAACTAAAATAGTAAAGTAGTTTGAGGGCATAATATGCAAATACTCCTTATTTTTACAACAAATATCAGCTTCAGGGTTTTAGGTGAAACATGACTTATGTTCATAAGAGCAGATTTATTATTTTACATTGTAACCTGAGAACTTTAAATATTAAAATATTTATTAAGAAAATAGAAAATTACATACTTGAAGATTAAGAAATTATTATGTAATATGACCATATAAGATGGTGCTATGCAAAATGAACCCCAAGATAGGGACACAAGAGGTTTTTTCTTTGTCCCTGTTGTTTTTAATGTACTATGTGATATACATTTTTTTTTTGTTTCTTTTGTGTGTTCTTCCCCCATGATATATCCCCTGTTGTCACTGTATTTGATTCTGGTGCCCTGCAGCTTTTATATGCATTTTTCTAATTTGGGGAGGTGAAGGGAAATAACAAAATGCTGAAACAAGGATATAGGTTGACCCATTATAACAATAAAACGTACAAGACACTCTGTTGAAGACGAAGTGGTGGGGGTGTGTGAGGGAGGAGTTGGGGATGTGAGATATGGATAGTAGGGAAAAAACAAAGGGGTAACAATGTTGGATAGGAAATGTACTCATTACCTTATTCAGGCAACTGTAACCTTTCTGTACAGTATCTTTACAATTAATAAAAAGAAAAAGAAACTATTATGTAATATATTATAAAAGGCCCGATTGATCAGAAATACAAGGACCAGAGTAAGTATATATAATACAGTGTTAGTATAGACTATTCTTATAAGTATTGGATAACAGGAATGTATGAAAGCTGATGTTACTTAGGAGATATGGAATAAAAAGAGATGAATCTTGATAAGGTAGTAAGTAGCAATAAATTTGAAATTTATATACTATGAACTTTAATTTTGCTACTTATTTAATACTTGGTACATAGCAGGTATACTTCTGAGAATAAAATTCTGTTCAATATTTCATAATGTCTTCTCAACTCTATCTCACTGTAATATCTCTATTGCTGTTTCCTAAGTTTTTGTGCCTATATGACTTTAAGGATATACGTTTTCATCCTATATTTTTCTCTAGGCATTCACAAGGACAAAGATAAACCTCCCAGCTTCTCAGTTGTCCTTGAGACTTTGAGGCGTACCTTGACAGATTACCAGAACAAGCTGGAAGATGCATCTAATGAGGTAACACTTGCACTGTTTGGCTCCACACATTCAGCCTTCGGGCGGTACCAGTATGCATCCCTTGCTTGTTTCAAAGGTCAAAAAGATTGTGAATGTTGAACTGACAGCTTCACAGATACAAAAAATAAGAAATTGTCTGTCACTGTTCTTTCTTTAAGTATGGCCTTACAGTAGTGTCTCACAGTAGTGTCTCACGTTTTTGTAACTCAACAGGCATACTATTATTTTTAAAGTTAAAGTGACTCTGATACTTCTTGATCTTCATATTTTATGTTTTATTTTAATAAAAGGTGGTATAAGTCACTAAATATATGCTGTATTTAAATGTTAATATACTTTATGATGTGAAATAGCTAGTGGAAATTTAGGTTTAGTCTGTCTTTTAGTTTAAGAATTGTACAAACCAAAGTCTTAATAAAAAAAGATAATTTAGTTTTCATTCTCTAAGGGGAGTAAAGTGTTGTTGGAACTTTTAAAAAACAAATATCTGTTTGATGTAGTCAAGAAGCTTTTTAGTTTGCTGATTGAGAAAGCTCATGCCTATATTTATCATCTCATTTGTATTGTTTAATGTGTGAGTTGATAATTTTCTTGGGTATTAAAATGTTTTATAATTCATGCTTTAAAAATTAAAGAGTTTGTCTAGTCACATTTTATCAAATTAGCATATGAAGTAATTACATTAAACACAATTAGTAGGCAAAACAAAAGTGTTTAGCTAAAGATAAGAAACAGCAGTTTTAGTGTTTATCTTTCTTTTTTATAAACTGAAGGCCATAAAATCATTATATTGGTTAAGGCTTATTTTAGTTAGCTAAGCTGAACATAGAAGGAAAAGTGGGTCTTCTTAAAAATAAGCTTTAAGTGTTCAAAAAGCAAAGAAGAAAGTGACCATTGAAATAATTAAATTTCTATGAAGACAAATATTGCTAAGTCTTTCCCAGTGAGACAAGATAACCTGTATTGTTAGTAGTTATGAAACTCTTCTGAGGCCTAGGCCTCGAAGCTGCAGGGTAACTAGGAACATATTACCCACAGCGAATTGTTATTTGGGAGGATGAATGTCACATGATCTTCAGCACAGTTGAAAAGTCGACTCAGCAGGCTTTGGCTTAGTAATGTGCTTTGTTGTGAACTAGTGCCAGAGACAGCAGTGAGGAGACCAAGGGGGTGGCTGCAAAGAAAGCAAAAAGAGCAGTCTGACAGAAAGAAGAATGAACTGTCAAAGAAAATAAATCACAAGTGGTGCAGGACCAACTGATGACCTGCCACAAGCTTTCCCAGCAGGACTGCATGTGACTGACCCCAAAGTTGTCATATGGAGTGAGATACCAGTGAATACCCTCATGATGTATAGAAAAACAATCTTCTGCTCTGTTCTTTTTTTCTTTCCTTTAGATGCCAATGCTTTTGGCATTTTAGTCCAGTAGGATTTTAAGAATAAAGTTACATTTGTTTACAGTTAAGAATAAAAGCCTTTCAGACATCTAGTAAAAATACAATAATAACATAGCTGACATTTTAAGGTTGAATGCTTTCTTTGCTTTTTAGCCATGTGAGCTTGTGACAGATTCTACACAGATTTAATCAAAAGAAGTATTGTTGATAGTATTTTTAACTGCTACTGAAATATTTGTGTATAGGTGGTAAAAAGCATTATGCGATTAATTGTTGAGTTGCCTATACTTGAAATATATAAAAAGTTACTTTTCTTTGTGTAGCTTAACCATATAAATGCTGCTAAGGAAAAGACATCTAATGAACTTGATTCTACCAAACAGAAGATTGAGTCTCACACTAAAAATATAAAGGTATTACAATTTAAAATAACTTCTGTATTAAGAAGTAAATATAGTTTTTGAGGAACTATTTTATAGGTACTTGAAGATATGTCTTAATAGTTTTAAAAAATGAAAGTATATTTGGATACACTTTTGTGTTGCTAATTAAAGTAACAATTTTATTTTCATTAAAAAAGTTTTAGGCTGGGATGTAGCTCAGTGGCAAAGCACCTGCCTAGCAAGTGCAACATCCTAGGTTTGATCCCCAGTACTAAAAAAGAAAAGACAAACAAAAAAAAATACAGTTAAAAAAAAGAAGCTTTGGCTACTGGAAAAATGTATTCTCTAACAAAATTATAATATCACAGATGCAAAAATGCTTTGAGATCTAATGTTCTTCTTTAGATATATATTAAACATATTTTATATGAACATATCTGTATTTGGAGTCAGTTTTTATTAGTTTACAGAAGAGCCATTGTTAATACCACAGCTAGCTAATGTCCAGGAAATTTTTTCTGTATGATTTTATATATTACATCTTTGGAATTTTTCATATTTTGTTCAGTATTGTTATAATTTCATTTTATTGGTGCATATTGAGTTTGTCATAAATATACTTGAATAGAACTTGTTAAGTTTAAGGAACAAAGTTGTTCAGCAGAGTTTTATGCCACGTATTTGAGATTTCTGTTACTATTTGAAGTACCATCAGAAGGTAAGTATTCTTATGTTAAATGTAAAGAGAATGACTTTAAAAATGTTATTGAAAGTTTCTAACCACCAAGTTACATGTTTATAATGAACTGAAAGATAAACTCCCTTTAGTGAACTTTTTTGGAATAAGACATCTTACTAATGCTTTATGTACAATTTAGAGCATATTTTCTCATTTTTAAGAAAAGCATTATATTTAGAACATTCAGTAAAGTACCTTAATGTTTAGCATTATATATGCAAATACTTGATTCTTCTGCATTCAAGCTTTGAAAATTTTCATTATATATTTTTGGCATTTTGGTCCAGTAGGATTTTAAGAATAAAGATATTGGAGTATCTCTCTATTTGGTGTCTCTGACAGGAACTTCAAGATAAACTGACTGATGTCCATAAAGAGCTAAGTCATTTACGTACTAAATGTGGAGACCGAGAAGCTTTAATAACCACTTTAAAATTGGAGCTACAAAATGTGCTGCACTGTTGGGAGAATGAAAAGTCACGAGCAGCCCAATGTGAAGGTGAACTGCAGAAACTTTCCCAGGCTTTCCACCAGGACACTGAGGTATTACCTGAGACAGATGGCTAAGAAAGACCTTTTACTCATCTCAGTTTTATGTATCAAATGGTTATTTTTACTTGTCTATGTGTTAATTATAAAAGTTCTGTGCTGAGTATTTTGAAATCTTCATGGCAGCTGCAAAATCAGTTATTCCATTATGCATAGGTCACCCTGGTTAGTGAGAAGAGTAACATGGCTTGGTTCTTCTATCAGTTAGACTATCAAATGCCTGCTATATTTCTAACAGTCCTTTCAAGGTTTTCTCTGTTTGACAGTGACAGAATTATTTCTTATTTCTATAATTTTGTTTGGTATGGTGGAGAGAAAAAAAAACAGACTTGGACTTGAATCCTGGTAATTTCTGTTTACAAACTGTCTGGCTATGGACAAACCACACAGCTTAGTCATTTTTACATCTCAGATTTTTTATTTGTAAAATAGGAATAAAAATCTGCTTTAATACATCTCTTTGGTTTCTAATTATAGAATATTAATAAAAATTTAGAAAAAAGTTTCAGAAAATTTTAACTTTGAATGTTCTGGAGAGTTATCAAGTTTTATTTACTAATAACTTTACAAAATACATCAATAACAAAAAGAGAGAATTTTAGTATTTTGAATGAGTCCATGTGAATGGCATTATTGCTTTATAGTTTCTTTTGCACATGGGACATAGAGCTAGTATAGCTGATAGAACTGTTTTATCTCAAGTTGTCCTGCATATTGAACTCATTACTGTAACAAATATGAACATGAATGCCAAGAGAGTAAAAAGGAAACATTCTTTCCACTCTTCTTACAGTCTGGGTTTTAAATTGTGTGCATATGAAAGGGTTGGAATTTTTCTACACATCAGATAATGATTAAAGTAAAGGAAACGAGAAGCCTGACTGTAATGTAAAGTCAGCATGTCTACAGCATTGTGGTTGGGTTCAACATGTGTGAATTGATTTTGGACTTGTGATGCCTCTTTCATGCCAAATGGATCATTATCGTGCTTGAGTTTTCACAGCCCACTCAAAAAGGACAAAATAGCAACACAATTAATTATTCTTGAGGATAAACTTCCTTGATGATGAACATGATCACATGGAAAAAATGATCACATGATCACATGGAGGAGCAAGATTGTAATGCCTGAATATTGTATTTTAGTAGTTATATTTAATAAGATTTTTGTATGTCTGAACCCAGTTAAAAATGCAAAACAATCTTTACCTGCACAGTACATATTTCTCAACTAAAGCTTGAAATTATGGCTGCATTTAAAAGTTTTGAGATTTGTATCTGAGCACTGATGTCTCATGCCTTTAATCCTTATCTATTTGTGAGGTTGAGAATGGGAGGATTGTGAATTGAAACTAGCCCAGGATAAAAAGATCTAGACATTCTGTTTACATGGAGGCAAACTGGATGCATTGGCATGGGCCTGTGATCCCAGGGAGAATAGGAGGCCTAAAAGTAGACAGATCAGGCACATGCCTGTTCAGGAAATGAAACTCTCCTAAAAAAATAACCAGTGACAAATGGTAAAGGATTGGAGGTGTGGCTAAGTAGTATGCCAGTCTAGCAAGTATGAGGTCTTGAGTTCAAACCACAATACTGCCAAAAATGTGTGTGTGTGTGTGTGATTAAATTTTTAGTTTTGGAAAAAAGTGAAGTAGCATATAAAGTGAATTATGTACATAATATATATATATAAATAAACAGGAAAACTACCCTTATAATGTCTAATTATCAACTTTTGCCTATGCTATATATTTTTTTAATGTAGAAGAATTTCTTTTTTTCTTCCTCATTTTTGTCCTTTGAAAAGTTTTTTACTCCTGATATGTTAAGATATCTTGAAAGAGTTTGTTTTATCCACAGAAAATATTCATTTTTGCAGCTTCACAATTGCTTTGTCCTTGAGTTCTGTGCTTTGGGACTGTAAATGAAATACCTTATAAAGGAAGTAATTTGATATTATATTAGGTAAGTCTTATGAGTTCAAGATAATGACTTCTAGGGAATAGGAGATCTTTTTAGGCCATTCAACAATATAGTTCTAAAGATATTTAAAAACATTTTCAATTGCATGTTTTTGAGAATATATCTTGAGTAGCTATTCAGTTTTGTTTAAAACCAGGTGCTTTGTAGTATTTAAACAGTTTCAGTTGCTTAGTTTGCCAAATACTATGTAAACTTGTTAGTGGGGAAAACAAATGAGCTTTTCTTTCCTATCTTTCATGCCACTGTCTGCTTTGCCTAAGGGACATGGGATAGCTTTCCTGTAGAAATCTCTGAAGTAGACAGAAAGCTAAGTAGTTGTGAACATATAAAATACAGATGTTGATATAACTTGTTCTTCATAAATGTTAGATAACACTCTTTTTAAAGATATATTTTATGAACCCAGGCGCCAGTGGCTCATACCTGTAATCCTAGCTACTCAGGTAGCTGAGATCTGAGGATTTCAGTTCAAAGCCAGTCTGGGCAGGAAACTCTGTGAGACTCTAATCTCCAATAAACCACTAGAAAATTGAAAGTGACACTGTGGCTTTGAGCTGAAGAGCTGAGGGACAGTGCCCAGGCCAAGAGTTCAAGTTCCATGACCAACCAAAAATATGTTAATCCATTTAATAAAATGTAAATATAACATTATAGAATTACCATATTCACTTCCAGTTCAAAGGTCTTAGAAACTTGTAGTTTATATACCTTGTGTTTAGAGCTAGGGAAGCGAAGACCCAAGCAGGAGCTTGCTCAGATCACATCCTTAGCAGCAGCAGTACTATGTCAGATTCCTGGTTTTCTGGCTTCTAATCAGGATTTGGTTTTGAATACTAAGTACAGACAATTCCCTGGATTATTTTTAATGATTGCTTTTGAGCATTGGAGAAGAAGGTCATCTAAATGTCAATACCTGAAAATTGATTATTTTGATTTCTGTTTGGTTTTTAATAATAAATTCTTCATGATATGTTTTGTATTTCAAAACAAAGCGTTTATCTTTTTTTTTTTCTTGCAGGAGAAGCTAACCTTCCTTCATACCTTATATCAGCACTTGGTAGCAGGCTGTGTGCTCATAAAACAACCAGAAGGCATACTGGATAAATTCTCTTGGTCTGAGCTTTGTGCAGTCTTGCAGGAGAATGTTGATGCTCTCATTGCAGACCTCAACAGGGCTAATGAGAAGGTAACTGTCCTCAGGCACCAGATACCTCTATTAAATTCAGTGACATTTGTCCACATCACAGTATCATTAAGAGGGGCTGACATTCATCTTATTTCAAAAAGAATTTGGGTGTTAATAATTCAGTACCATTAATTATAGCTTGTCTACAACTCAGTTTGATGCCATTGCTGTGGGCATGTAAATGTGACTGAAGTCTGTATGAAGTCTCTAAGCTCTACTTTCTGTGCAGGACATGCTAATACTACTAGCCAGTATTAGCCACAGGGACCTAATTAAAAGAAAATAAATTAATCTTACTGATGAAGCAATTCAAAGAACTTAGTCATTTACATTAATAAACCAACTCTTTATGTTAGTATAAAATAAAAACAAGATACAGTTATTCAAAACATTATATTAAAAAACCTTTGCTTAGGAAACAAGAAATGATATTTTAAAAATTACTTAGAAAAATTTAAATTATGTTTTGAACCTGTTTTTTCCCCAAATGCAAAAACTGTATATGAGAAAATGAAGCTAATTCATGCTAAAGAATGTGAGGTATGCATTTTGTAGAACAAAATATCAGTTTTTTATGGTTAATTTACCATTTACAAGCTTAGCAATTCAGTCTTTTCTAAAAAAGAAAAAATATTTAGATATAGAAAACAAAAATGGATTAGCAAATCAGCATAGGTCACTATTAAAGATGTTGTTTCTTGTCTTGATCTGTTGATCTGGTCAGAATTATGTTTGTGTGGTCTAGTTTCCAGATCTTAGTTACAATGACCTCAGCACTTAAGGGATAAGAAGAAAAAAATTATTTTGTAAGTTCTTTAAAATATACATAACAGTTTCTGTTGAAGGCTAAGTAAATGAAAAGGGTGAATATGGTTGAAGTAATTTATATATATGTATAAAAGTAAAACAATGAAATTATTTTAAGAAGTGGGGGACAAGTAGGAAAGAATGAAATTGATAAGGAGACATTATATGCCTGTATGGAAATGTAATAATGAAACACCTTTGCACAGTCAATATACTATTAAAGATGCTTTACTAATAAAATAACCTAATTTGAGGGTAAGATTTTATGTTGCTGAGCATTTTTCATTAGTCCTGTTGACAAACCCAACCATAGGCACTGAGAAGTAGGGCTGAGAAATGAAGGAATAAATTGTGAGAAGCACAGATGTTGTTTGTAATGGTCAAAGTGTGGATAATGGCTCTAAAATTACTGATAGTTAAAATGAGGATGTTCTAACCTTCTGAAATGATGATATGTTTTAAATAGTTTCTCATAGTTTTAAAATGTCACACATTTTGGAGGTTAAGGATTTTCTTTTTGTTGTTAAATAAAAACAATGGCAGGAATATTCTGCCTAATAAAGCATATATAAATATGTAAAGTATTTGTACATTTGTAAGTCTCATTTAAATATATCCTTTTCCATTAAGGTATCTGAATAGCTTGGGCTTTGTTTCCAGAAGTTAAGACTCTCTTAATTATCTTGGTAAAATTGATTATAGAATGAACCATTTTGTTAGAAACCAATCAAATTTGTTGTTTAAATATATAAATGGAACTTTCTGCTAAAATATGATAATATATCTTACTAATTCCTACTTCCTAATTTATGCTTTAATTTAAAATTTTATATGATTTAAAGGAATAACATATAGTAGGGAATTTTGGTTGTTTTTTGAAAGGAGGTGATGCAAACAAGTGATTTATTAGAAGCATCTTATTCTTCACTTCATTTCTCCTTATAGATAAACCACCTAGAATATATCTGCAAAAACAAGTCTGACACAATGAGAGAGCTTCAACAAACCCAGGAAGATACTTTTAACAAAGTGGCAGAACAGATCAAAGCCCAAGAGAGCTGCTGGCATAAACAAAAGAAGGAACTGGAACTGCAGTATTCTGAACTTCTCCTGGAAGTTCAGAAGAGGGCACAGGTATGCTGCTCGATAAAGAGCTTTAAAAAAATGGGCTCCTCAGCCTAACTCATACCCGAAGGTTTCTTTTTATTTTAATTTCAGATCAGTTTAACACTTTTTGAGACCATAACAACTTGTTGTTATGCAAACATCTGTGTGTGTGTGTGTGTGTGTGTGTGTGTGTGTGTGTGTATGTGTGTGTTAAGGATTTTTCTTTCACTGAAGTTTGGAAGATGAATTCTGGTTAAAACAGCCTGAGGTACAGTGGTCAATTAAATGCTAAATTGTATATCTTTTATTTATATTGAAAACAAAAAGTTAAGTGGTTTGGTAAAATATTTTCAGTGTTAGTCTAGGTATTAACTCCACTTATGGAGTTAATTTATGGAGGTTCTCATCTAACATTTGGCATTAAAATTTGTTATACCTATATTTTGAATATGAAATTTCCTCCAGAAGCTCAAGTATTGAATATTTGTATGTGATTGCCAACTCATGGCTTTGGGGAAGTGATTGGAATTCTGTGTGCTTTGCTGACCTAGTGATTGGATTAAACTCTTGATGGAATCATGACCGTATTATTGGAACATGGGTAAGAAAAAGTGGGACTTATTTGGAGGAGTAGGTCACCGGAGGTAGGCCTTAGAGAGAGAGATTTTTATTATATCCTGACTAGCTTCTCTTTACCTGTTTCCTGCCTACCATGAGCTGTTTTGCTCTACATGTCCTACTTCCCTCAGGCCAAGAATGATGGGACTAAGGAACCATGGAATAAATGCTTTGAAACAAAACCAAAGTCAGTCCTTCTTCCTTTAAGATGTTTTCTCAGGTATTTTATCAGTATGATGTCCAAAGGAATGAACATACCTTCTGACATTATAGGACAGTTCTATTACACACTAATTATGAAATGCATTATATCTTCTATGTTAGATTTGATTGGGTGGTTAACATAACCATATTTTTCTCATACAAATTATTGTCATCATTATTTATATTGTTAACTATTTTCCCTATCTTTCAGGAGCAATATAACATTTTTGTTTTGATAAACCTCAAATTTTCAATGTTTAATATTGATTTCTTTTTTTCTTTTTGGTGTAGTATGTGAGAATTCTCTGCCTAAATGTGTGATCATTAAAATTGAATTTTAGTTATTTTGTAGGTTTTATATATAGATCCATGATCAATTTTGAGTTAATTTTTGTAAAGATGTGAACTATGCATTGAGGTCTTTTTGCATATAGATATTAATTATTCTAGTTTTATTGGTTGAAAAGACATGTCCTTTCTATATTGAATTTTCTTTGTACTTTTGTACAAAATCAATTCACAGTGTTTGTATATGTGTGTCTATTTCTGAATGTATCTGTTTTTTTCAATACTCCACTGACTTCATTATTGTAGCTTTTTTAAGTCTTTAAATTAGATAATATGAATCATCCAAATTTTTCATTTTTCTATATGTTTGAATCCATTTTACTATAAATGTACAAGAGGGCATAGCAAATCAATTTTTGATGAGAGCCAGCCATCACAAATGCTGAAGTTTTAGGAGGAACTCTCACTGAAGATTTTCCTGAAAATAATTTATCCACACCCAGAATTTTCATCCATGTTTTTGCAAATTGAAAGTACCATTTTTAATTATTCCTAAAAGTATATTAATATTATATATTGGAATATAGTCTATATACAATGTGCATACTTTGATTTTTCATCAAATATAATTTAATACACTGCAATGACTCATTTTGGGTCTATATTTTGTTACTTATTTTATAATACATAATATAGGACAAATTTTATTTTAGAAAATTTTGTTATCATTAATTCTCCACATTTGCCTTCCCTAAAGGCTACAATGCAAATACAAATATTTTCACTTCACATTTCTTAATAGATTTTCAAAAATTGTCTTGATAAGAATGGAAGATATAAAGTTATTACATAGGATTGTGGAGGATGTTTGGTGTCAGATGGGCAGAACCTTTAGTAGAGGCCATCTGTTAATAAATTAATGGTTAGTAAAGGGAGCTCAACTAGTAAGAACAATTTTGACATTTGAATTGCATTTTTATTCTTTGCTGGTTCTGGGGCTTAAACTCAGGGCCTGTGGATTCTCTCTCTCTCTCTTTGTCTCTCTTCTTTCCTCTCCTCTCTTCTCCCTCCATTTCTCTCCCTCCCTCCCTCCCTCCCTTCCTTCCTTCCTATCTCCCTTTTATTCTCTGTCTCTTTCCTTTCTCCCTTTTATTCTCTCTCTCTCTCTCTCTGCCTCTCTCCCTCCCTTCCTTCCTTTCTTTCTTTTTCTCTCTCTCTTTTCTTTCTTTCTTTTCTTTCCTTCTTTTTTTGTTTTTTGGGTCCAGTCATGGGGCCTGAACTCTGGGCCTAGGCGCTGTCCCTCAGCTCTTCAGCTAAAAGCTAACGCTCTACCACTTGAGCCACAGCGCCACTTCCAGCTTTTTTCTTTTTGCTTATGTGGTGCTGAGGAACCGAACCCAGGGCCTCATGCATGCAAGGCAAGCGCTCTACCACTGAGCCACCTTCCCAGCCCCTTTCTTTCTTTCTTTCGTTCATTCTTTCGTTCTTTCTTCTTGCTTGTTTGCTTTCTCTCTTTCCCTCCCCCTCTCTCCTTTCCTTCCTTCCTTCCTCTTTCTCTCCCTTTCTCTCTCTCTCTCTCTCTGTCTTTCTCTCTCTGTCTCTCTGTCTCTTTCCTCTCTCTTTTTCTCTTTCTCTCTCCATTTCCCTATTTCTCTTTTTTTATTTTCCTTCCTTCCTTTTCTCTCTCTCTCTCTTTCTTTCTTTCTTTCTTTTCTCTCTCTGTCTTTTTCTTTCCTCTCTCTTTCTCTCCCTTTCCCTCTATTTCCCTCTCTTTCTCTCTCTCCCTTTCTCTCCTTCCTTCCTTCCTTCCTTCCTCTTTTTTTCTGTCTCTCTGCCTTTCTCTTTTCTTTCTTTTTCTCTTTTTCTTTCTCACTCTCTCCCCTTCCTTCCTTCCTTCCTTCCTTCCTTCCTTCCTTCCTTCCTTCCTTCCTTCCTTCCTCTTTCTTTCTCTGTCTCTCTGCCTTTCTCTTTTCTTTCTTTCTCTTTTTCTTTTTCTCTTTTTCTCATTCTCTCCCCTTCCTTCCTTCTTTCCTTCCTTCCTTCCTTCCTCTTTCTTTCTTTCTCTGTCTCTCTGCCTTTCTCTTTTCTTTCTTTCTCTTTTTCTTTCTCACTCTCTCCCCTTCCTTCCTTCCTTCCTTCCTTCCTTCCTTCCTTCCTTCCTTCCTCCATCCCCCCTCCCCTCCCCCTCTTTCTTTTTCTCTTTCTCTCTGCTTCTTTCTGTTTCTCTTTTTCTTTCTTCTCTCTTTCTCTTTCCTTCCTTCCTCCTTCCTCCCTTTCGTTTCTAGGCTAGCACTCTACAAATTGAGCTACAGATTCATGTCTGGCTTTTTAGTGGCTAATTGGAGATAAGAGTCTTGGAATTTCCTGGGCTGGCTTTTTGGACCATGATCCTAAGATGTCAGCCTTCTGAGTAGCTAGGATAATAGCATGAGCCACTGAAGTCTGGCTTTTGAATTGCTTTTATCTGAAAATAGAGTTATTTATAAAACCTTTCAATTTATATGTGTATATGTATGTATCGTGTATTATGTATGTATTGTGTGTGATACTGGATTTAAAACTCAGGGCCTCATGCTTGCTAGGCAAGTGCTCTACAAGTTGAATCATACCTGTATATACAGGTTTTAAAATAGCTTAAATGCTATTAAATATATAAAACTTACTGAGATGATAGTTTGATTTTGGTATTATAGCATATTTTAACTTCAGTTGTAGTAAACTGGCCATGTGATAGAGTAATTCTTGATATTAAATAATTGGAGACATTTTGTAATTGTATGTCATGTGTTCATTTTCCTGAAGTACTACATTATATTCCATTTTTATTTATTTATTTATATATATTCCATTTTAAACTCTGTTTTTGTCATCTTAATACTTATATACTTGTTTCTACTGAAAAAGGTTGAATTAGTGAATGTTGTTTTTAGAAATAAAGATTTTTCACCATTTGTTAAATAGGGGTAACATTTTTTGTAATATTTATTATGAATACTTTAGCTTATGAGTTCAGAGTGGAGACAAAACTGAAAGAGAGGCTAATTATAAAATATTGAATTTTATTTTTCTGTTATGGTTTTAAGAGTGGATTTGGTTAAATATTGAGCATTTTTTTTATAAGTGAAATTCCAAAATATATTTACAGATAAAGTAGAGCTTGTTGATACCGTTGGAGGATAGAGTTCCTTAAGATATACATGCTGTCATGAAATGATTCAGAGTTTGATACACTTGTTAATATTCAAAGATTTTTTTTTCTTTTTTTCTGGTCATGGGCCATAAATTCTAGGCTTGAGCACTGTTCCTGAGCTCCTTTTGCTCAAGGTTAGTGCTCTACTACTTTGAATCATAGCTCTACTTCCAGCTTTTTCAGTGACTAATTGAAGATAAGAGTCTCATGGAGTTTCCTGCCCTAGTTGGCTTTGAACCATGATCCTCAGATCTCAGCCTCCTGAGTATTTAGGATTATAGGCTTGAGCCATCAGAGCCTGGCTTCGTACACCAAGTTTTTTTTAATTAAAAAAATTTTATTGTCAAGGTGATGTAGATGGGTTACAGTTACATAAGTAAGGTGTGATTACTTTTCTTGTTTAATTTGTTTGTACACCAAGTTTTAATGGACTGAGTTGTGAGAGGGTACTTCTAATGAAACTTTGGAAAAGTGTTTTTGTTTTCCCCATAAATACTTTATAATTAAATTTGGTTGTTAATAATGCTATGTTTTTATGGGGATTGAGTGTGTATATATGGCATATATGGCATATATATACAGTGTATACACACACACATATATAGGTATAATATGTATATAGTGTATATATGTACATATATACACATATATAAATATATATATATATATATATATATACCCACCAGATAAAATAGCTAAGATCATATGGTAATTATATGTTTAAATTTGAGGAACTACAAAGCTATTCTAGAAATGTAACTGGATCAGTTTACATATTCCTTAACAATGAATAATCCACAGTTTCTCCACCAAATGTCCCTTAATTTTAAGCAGAGAAATATGTGCATTATAGGAGAGACTGGTAATTTGTGTTTGTTACATTTTTCATTACAAACAAGACCACACTAAAGCTACCAGCTCGACTATGTTTATTGCAGCATTATTTACCATAGCTAAGATATGGAACCAACCCAGATGCCCCTCAGTAGATGAATGGATCAAGAAAATGTGGTATATATACACGATGGAATTCTATGCTTCCATCAGAAAGAATGACATTGCCCCATTTGTTAGGAAATGGAAAGACTTGGAACAAATTATATTAAGTGAAGTAAGCCAGGCCAAAAGAAACATAGGTCCCAGGGTTTCCCTTATTTGCAATAACTAGTATATGTCTGAGTCAAGCAGAAAAGGTCATATAAGTTGATGTTAGGGGAATGAACCCCAAGGTAAGTATTCAAATGTTTTTTTTTCCTTTCATGGAATTGTTTCTATCATATTTATAAGATGATTTCTATGTTGCTTTGTATGTCCCTCCCCCACAGTATAACCCATACTTTCACTGTATTTGATGTTGGTATAATTTGTGGAGGGGAAGGGAAAAAATAATCGTTTAACTAGGGATACAGGTGGACCCATTGCAACAATGAGATGTACAAGTCATTATGTCAAAAAACGAACTTTACAACTTTGGTGGGGGGTGGGGGGAGGATTGGTTTGTGGGGGGTGGGAGGAGTATGGGAATGGATGGCAAGGGGAAACAACAAGGAGGCAACAATGCTTGATAAGAAATGTACTTGTTATCTTGCCCATGTAATTGTAACTCCTCTGTACGGTATTCTCACAATAAAAATAAAATAAAATAAAATAAAAAAAACTAAAAAAAGAAGATATTTTAAATGAAGTTGTATAATAAGACCTTTTAAATGTTAAAGTATCATTGTATGCCATTTGTAATTTGTGCCTACAAGAACAAACATAAGTGATTAATAATTTCATTTCCTCCAGGTGCCTGTGGCTCATACCTCTAATCCTAGCTACTTAGGAGGCTGAGATCTGTGGATTGCGTTCAAAGCCAGCCTAGGCAGAAAAGTCACTAGAGATTCTTTTTTTTTTTTTGGGTCCAGTCGTGGGGCCTGAACTCTGGGCCTGGGTGCTGTCCCTCAGCTCTTTTGCTCAAGGCTAGCGCTCTACCACTTGAGCAACAGCGCCACTTCTGGCTTTTTTTCTTTTTGCTTATGTGGTGCTGGGGAATCGAACCCAGGGCCTCATGCATACAAGGCAAGTGCTCTACCACTGAGCCACCTTCCCAGCCCTAGAGATTCTTATCTCCAATTAACCACTAAAAAACTGGAAGTGGGACTGTGGCTCAAAGTGGTAGAGTGCTAGCCTTGAGCAAAAGAGCTCAGGGACAGCGTCCAAGCCCTGAGTTTTAGGCCCATGACTGATGACAAAAAAAAAAAAAAAAAAAAAACTTCCTAGGCAATTATCTGATTTCTTGCTTAAAGTCTCAAAGTTCATGGAGTTCTGAAAAAAATAAAGCATCTCCAAAGTCTTGTATTTTGGGAAGTACATGTTTCCATAAAGGAAGAAATTGTCCTTTCTCTTTATTTTGGATGAACTTTGAAATTATCAGCAGAGAAAGGAAAATTAGTGAAATTACATAGTATTTTTGTTATATAAGGAATCTATATGAAAGACAGAATCACATAGATCGCATTTCTGTTTTTTAAAGAAAATTTCAGTGTAGAGGCTGAGAAGGTAGCTCAGTGGTAGAGTGCTTGCCTTGCATGCATGAGGCCCTGGGTTCGATTCCCCAGCACCACATAAGCAAAAAGAAAAAAGCTGGAAGTGGCTCTGTGGCTCAAGTGGTAGAGCGCTAGCCTTGAGCTGGAGAGCTGAGGGACAGCGCACAGGCCCAGAGTTCAGGTCCCACAACTGGACCCCCCCCCCAAAAAAAGAAAATTTCAGGGTAGAATACAAGTTTTAGGTGGGAGTTTGAGGATTTGGTGTGTGTGTGTGTGTGTGTGTGTGTTTGTGTGTGTGTGTACACACATGCACATGCCCTGATTCTGGAGCTTGTCCTTGAGATTATTATTTTTTTTTCTTAAGGGTAGCACTCTATGTCAGCTTCACTTTTGTCAAAATGGCTACTGCCTGGGTTCTCCTGGAACAGAGATCCTCATATTTCAGCCTCCTGAGTATAAGATTGCAGCCACAAGTCACTGGCACCAAGTTGAGGATGTTATTTGTTGAGAATAAGCATAGTAAGGAACAGATTATTTTAGTACTAGGGATGCTTTTGTACCATATAAAAATAATGCTCCTTTATGTTTGTTTCGGTGGATAACTCTGGATTTTTTAAAGGCAAATTTACTCTATATTCTAGCCCCATCATCAAACCAGCTTTGTTCTTCAAAAATAATTCACAGTAAATAATGCATACATCTGAAAGTCCCTCTAGAAAGTCAGAATTAATTTAAAGAAGAATTTTGACATCTTATTAGGTTCTAAAATATATGTGGAAGTTCTCTCCCTCTTTTATTATATTGTATTTTCTTTTTTAACTTATAAAGTATTTTTGTTGTATTAGGTATTAATTCAGTGCTTGTAATGACTAAAACACTATGCTAAAGCACTAGGGACATTAAAAAAGATTATTCAGTATTTGTTAAATACCTTTGGTGTGTAGAGTTGTGTGATACATTCTACAATAAATAATTTTTCCTTTGCTAAAGGAACTAGTAGTCTATTTTATTTCAGAGACAGAGTATCTACATACACATGAACTCCATAAGTAAAAAGTATAAAAATTAAATGCCTGAGTGCTTTTTTATGTTCAGAGCAAGTCAAGATTAGTGTGAATGAGAATGATAGTAAAAATGTTTCATAGAATAGACAGGTGAAATGGGCTCTGAAAATCATTCCAATTCAAATTATGTGAGGAGAGATGGAAGGGCAGGACCTAGGGACAGTAGATAAAGAACATGTTAAAATGTGAAAAGACATAGTAAGGTTAAAGTCTGGATGATAAATGAATGAATAGACAAACATTTCATTTCCCTGTATCACTGAGGATAGTGAGAGAAGGGAAAAACATGTGGGATGTTGTGACCGGCAGAAAAAATCTTGATTCAGCAGAGACAACAAGATTATAATAGGAGTAGGTAAACCCAGCTGAAGAACCTTGGGCAGATTAGTCTTTTAAAGCTCAATTTCATTATTTAGAAAATTGAACTAGCTTCTCAGTCTAGTTGGAAGTGGACCAGTTTTACATTGTGTAGGAGTTTACCATTTCTTATGTGTTAAAATGAACTGAGTCTTTTCCATTGTGGGCCTTGTAGGTCTTCTTCAACAATCTATTTGATTTGGAACTAGTAGTTTGAATATTATTTTGATATATTTAAACTATTTGGAACTAGTAGTTTTGAATATTATTTTGATATATTTAAACTATTATTGAGCAATATAAAAAACCTGAGGTATTTCCTCATGAAGAGTTATTTTTGTTGAATAATTGAGACACATAAGAATCTACTCAAGACTCAGCACCACGAGAGGCTAGTCTGTCTTTTGAGAGGTTTTCTAAATTTTCCTTTTTCCTTTAATTGAATAGTTGAGATTGATTTTGGAGAGAGTATGGAATTAGCCTTTGAAATTTCTACTTGCTCCTGGCGTTCTACCCACAGTCCCTGTAATGCTATACTATGGTAATCTTAATTGAAGTTTGTGATTCTCATAGCCACTTACTAAGGATAATAATGTTCCTTTATAATAATGCCTTCTTATAACCTTCCTTAGTTTAACACATAAAATTTTCTTTTTTTGGTTGGTGGTGGGGCTTGAACTCTGGGCTTGGG
>NW_012267269.1:2115974-2127057 GCF_000151885.1 Dipodomys ordii
GGAAACCATGGGACCTATGTTTCTTTGGGCCTGGCTTACTTCACTTAATATAATTTTTTCCAAGTCTTTCCATTTCCTAACAAATGGGGCAATGGAATTCTATGCCTCCATCAGAAAGAATGCCATTGCCCCATTTGTTAGGAAATGTTTCAAGTCTTTTATCTATTGCCTATCAGTATTGTTCATAATAGCCCTTTGTACCTACATCTGTCTTATAGAATACTTAACTAACTGCAAGGTTAGTTTATCTTTGAGGTCCTTTTGTTTATGCAAATTTTAGAAATGAGTTTGGTTTCTTCTAGTATCTGATGGGTAGCTTTTGAATCAGACACACCACATTGCTCTCCCAAATAACAACATTAAATTGTTGGCATACTACAGTCCAAATCTATATTACAAACATTTTCTCCTAAGAGAGCACTTGACTTTATTTTTAAAACATATAAAGTATATTTCTCTGTTTCAGAATCCCATATTAAAATTGAACTCCCTCTGTCTGCTTTTCAAAAAGAATTCCTGGCTATGTCATTGCAAAACCCCACTGAAGCTGTTAAATCACTATTAGTGCCCAAGATAGATTATCAAAGGGTATCCATTGTCTAGCTCCTCATCAGCAGAATAGACTATTTAAAAATTTCTGTTGGATACTCTGTTCCCAGTTAGCCTATAGTTGTGATACCCCTCTAAAAGCATGAGATCTGAGGATCATGGTTCAAACTAGCCTAGGTAGGAAAGTCTGTGAGACTCTTAACTCTGATTAACCACCAGAAAACCAGAAGTGGCGCTGTGGCTCAAAGTGATAGAATGCTAAGATTGAGCAAAAGAGCTCAAGGACAGTGCATAGGCCCTGAGTTCAGTCCCTATGGCTGGAAAAAGAAAGTATTCCTGCCAAGCGCCAGTGGCTCACGCCTATAATCCTAGCTACTCAGGAGCCTAGCTACTCAGGAGCCTAGCTACTCAGGAGGCTGAGATCTGAGGATCGAGGTTCAAAGCCAGCCCGGGCAGGAAAGACCCTGAGATTCCTATCTCCAATAAACCACTAGAAAACCGGAAGTGGCGCTGTAGCTCAAGTCGTAGAGAACTCGCCTTGAGCTGAAGAGCTGAGGGACAGTGCCCAGGCCCAGAGTTCAGGCCCCATGACCGGAGACCAAAAAAAAAAAAAAAAAAAAGTATTCCTTTCCTCAGCAATACCTTAATGATTACACGTGAGATTTTATAGAGAGTTAGTTTATTCTGTAGTCAAACTTTTTTTGTTTCAATTTCAATTTTGAATTTTAAATTTTGAGAACTCTGATTAGATAAAAAGGATTACATAGCTGCTGAGACCTAGGTCACAATTAGTCTTTTTTCCTATAACTGGAACTCTTTTGCATGCAGCTCTTGTCTTGGGAAAGTAAGAAGGAAACTGAAATGAGAGTATGTTCTGTGTTAGTCCTTCTCCGCAGTAAATGATGGACTGTCACATACTCTGTGCTATTTCTTGTATCATTGATTTGACCTTTTATTTAATATTTTGCCAAAAGATACTGTTTTTTTACATATAGGCAAGCTTCTTTTGGCAGGCAGAGTAATTTCTACTTAAAAACAGAAAATGAAAGTTGTTGAGGAATAGAAAAGGAAAACTTATGCACAGAGCCTATTTTTATTTTCTAAGCATGTGTATTGATATACACATGTACAGGAAATTAATGAAAATCTATGTATTGTATTTCATATAAATCTTCTGTGTAAGTGGATTTAAAAATCATTGTGTACATTCTGACCTAAGTTGTTTGGTTCACTGTTGTTCCATGTATCATATATATGTATCTATTCTTTGGGTATTTTATAATATAAATCCTTTGAGGGGAGAAAAGAGTTTGAGCAAACATTTATTTTGTTTTTATAGAGAAATTTATAAAATGCTTCTTTTCTTCGTGATCAAATATGTTATTTGACTTTTTTCATAGAAATTTCAAGAAATTGCAGAAAAGAATATGGAAAAATTGAATCGTATTGAGAAGTCACATGAACAGTTGGTGCTTGAAAATTCGCACTTCAAAAATATGTTATCGAAGACTCAAAGAGAACAAACATCTTTGCTGGCAGCCTGTGCATTGATGGCTGGTGCATTATATCCCCTCTATAGTAGATCGTGTGCTTTATCTACACAGAGAGATTTTCTCCAGGAGCAGTTCAACACATTTGAATTGTTCAAGCTAGAAATTAGAACTCTAGCCCAAGCATTGTCAACAGTAGAGGAGAAGAAACAAGATGAAGCCAAGATGAAGAAAAAACCATTCAAAGGCTCGATACGCATATTCCGGAAAGGTGTTATTGCAATTTTGGCAGCAAACAGACTCAAGATTTTGGGCCAGTCCTGTGCCTCCCTTTTTACCTGGATGGAAAATTTCAAAGAAGGCATAGGCATGTTGGTGTGTTTAGGAGAGCCTAAAGATAAGCATAAATTTCCAAGTAAGATAATTTGTGCTTCTTAAAATCTAAGTTGCATGTAAGTGAAATACAGTGTTAATACATTTAGTTATTATGCAAAACTTTTAAAGAATCATGTAACGTGTCGTTACCTAACATAGTCTTGTTTTTGTATAGGTACATATATATGAGTAAATGTTTATTTTTATGCAAGTTAAGCCTTGCTTTTTCTGTTTAAAACGGATTAAAATATAAAGAAGCAATTATGTTCAATTTCATTGTGTTCTAGCTTTATTGTATTTGAGTTCATCTTTTTTTGTAGTTTATAATATGATTTTTTTAGACAATTCAAAACACTGTTATTTATCAATACCATTTATATTTTTTTATCAGAATAATATGAGATAAGAGTTCAGCTGCTAAAGAGTTCTATAAACATGGCACAAATATACAATTTCTTGAATTTTTGACTATTTTGAGAAAATAATAGACTCAGTTGTTCATTTGTTTTTTCTGCACTGAAAGTCTAACTTAGTGCTTTAAGCACAGTAGGCAAGTTTTTTTTTTTTTTTTTTTTTTGGGCCCAGTCGTGAGGCCTGAACTCTGGGCCTGGGTGCTGTCCCTCAGCTCTTCAGCTCAAGGCTAGCGCTCTACCACTTGAGCCACAACACCACTTCCGGCTTTTTTCTTTTTGCTTATGTGGTGCTGAGGAATCAAATCCAGGGCCTCATGCATGCAAGGCAAGCGCTCTACCACTGAGCCACCTTCCCAGCCTCAGGCAAGTTCTTTATTATTGAGTAGAGTCCTAGATTGTTAGCTTAAAAAAAAATCAGACTATTAAATAATTTAAACAAGGAAAAAGAAAATTTCTTTTTCTATCATTTTTAGTGTCAATAACAGTTATGTATAATTTAGATCAATCAAGTGTAACATTGCTTATGGAATTTTCTGTATTAGACAATATATGACTACAAAGCTTGATTTGCTTCTAAAAATAGCTGATTCCAGCTATTTTAAATTTGTATTTCAGTAAGCTTCTGTAAAATTTCATAATGGATATTTTGTATTCTTGCAGAACATCAAAGGGAGCAGTTACGTTGCTTACAAGCACTCAGTTGGCTCACCAGTTCTGACCTTCTTACTGCAGTAATCAGTTCTATGGCTGAGTTGCAAGACGTCATTAGTAAAACAGGTATAATTTCTTCTTTTATGTCATTGTAAAATATACTTAAAAGCAAATGTCCAAAAATGATTTGTGGTACAAATTCTAATAAATTTTCTAGAAAGACAATGCATTTGTGCCTATCATTCTTTTGTTTAGTCACAGAGAGATGGCTAAATCTGTATTTAATGCTATAGTAAATTAATGTAAATTTTGATATCTAATTTTTTTGGGGGGAAATTAACATTTCCTGCCAAATGAATCTATCTCATTGTTTTCCCTTTTATCTGGTTTTCCTATGGAAAGCTTATCATCATTATATTATTATTATTATTATAGTAATGTAGAAACTTTATTTGGGAGCTTGAGTAATAATAGATCCAGCAGAAGAAGATTTCTGTCTTGTTTTATGATATGTTTTTATTTTTTCTAATTTCTTTTAGACAAGATGTGTTCTTTTCTACCAGGTATGTAATCAGCTATAGTCAATGATTTCTTAAGCTTTAATTCAAGTTTATTTTTTTCACTACTCAGATTGAATGTGTGTGTGTGTGTGTGTGTGTGTGTGTGTGTGTGTGTGAATGTGAAAGTTTCAATTAAAATTAATTTCACAGTAGAAGTGTTGACATACAGTTACTGATTAAGCTGTGTCAGTCAGTGAACTATTATGATTATTAAAATATACTAACATTAAATATAGTGTAATGTTCTTAAGATTTATGTGCTGAATAAAATGTTACAAGTATCAATGAAATAATGTGATATGTAGTTCTTTAGACAATTCTCTATAAATAGGAAACATTCATTATGCTTTTGGGCATCTGAATTGTCTCTTTTAGTAGGGAATGTATAACTCAAAGGTTATGTTTTGAGATCTGAAATAAAAATTATTTTAAGAATTTTTATTATAGGTTTGAAGCAAAACTGTGGCATTATTTATTTTTTTAATTTTTTATTTCTTGCCTGTATTGAGGCTTGAACTCAGGGCCTGGACTCTGTCCCTGAGCTTCTCTGTACTCAAGGCTAGCACTCTACCATTAGAGTGCCACTTCTGGCTTTTTCTGAGTAGTTTATTGGAAATAAGAGTTACATGGACTTTCCTGCCTGGGCTGGCTTTGAGCCATGATCCTCTAATCTCAGCCTTCTGAGTAGCTAGGATTATAGGCATGAGCCACTGGTACCTAGCTATGGCATTATTTAAAGAATATAATAATAGTGTTTAGAGTTTGCTTAATGAGCAAATGATCTGTGTTAGCCATATCCTTTATAGGTATGTGGGTACTTTAATGTACATTGTTTTCTTGAGCTATAATCTTGTTTGTGGATAATCTTATTTGTATTATTACTTTATTAAGTATATTTTTATTTAACATTGTGTTATATATTTTTAAATGATAAAACAAAAATAATAATTGATTCAAACTTCTAAAATATGTACAATACTTATGTAGTAAAAATGACAACTTATACTCAAAGTTAAGTAGAATGCAGTTAAAATTGGGATGAAGAATGCAGGCTTTACATGTAAGAATTCTTAGTAGATGCAACTCAGTGTAGATTGTGATTATAGGAAAGAATTCAGGAAGGAACTAGTGATTTAGCTGGGCCTAGAGTGATGCTAAAGAACATAGTATTCAGATGAAGGAAGTTGGCATAAGTACAGATACAGAGATGGGAATAAGCCTACAATACAAAGGTGGGTGGACACTTAACGAGGCCAGAATGGACATCTGTGCCTAGCAATCATATTGTATATGTTCATATTAGAGCAAAATCAGATAGTTGGCATGGTCTCAGATTATAGATGTTAGTATAATGAAGCATATTCCATAAGTGGCCCTTTGGAACACTTTTAGTTAAAATTTTGACAAGTGTTTATTAAGATCATTACCCCTAGGTAAGACATATCAAGTAGAAAATGACCAAGAGTGGTATTGTTAAGTGTTCATCTACCTATGGAAGGTCTGACTGTGCCTCTAATAGCTTGAGGAAATAAGATGTCTAGGGAAATTCAGTTTTAAGGAAGAGTTTAGTGTTTTTTGACTAAGAAACACAATTAAGGGATGAATAAGTGTTACTTGGTGGGAAAAAAAGAATTGATTTATCCAAGTAATGAGGAATACTGGAAAGAATATGGGCTAGATTGGTAGATAAATTAATGTTTTTGGATCAGTACAAAAATGATCAATGTAGACTGCTTCATGGGATAACTTGATTATTTGAGTTTATAGAAGAATTTCTTCAAGTATGATGACTAATATTATATTATAATCTCCAGGTCATTTTTTTTCCGGGTACTGGGGCTTAACCTCAGGGTCCTCTCACTCTCATTTGGCTTTTTCACTCAAGCTGGTTCTCTACCACTTAAGTTACACCTCTACTTTGGCATTTTGCTGGTTAATTGGAGATAAGAGTCTCACAGACTTTCCTACCTGGTCTGGCTTCAAGCTGAGATTTGAGGATTAGGATTATAGGCATGAGCCACTAGCACCTTTTTTTTTTTTTTTTGAGTTTGTAAATTGGTTTACTTTTTTTTTCTGTTTCCATTTTTTTTTATTGTGAAAATACCATACAGAGTGGTTACAATTACATGGGCAAGGTAATGAGTACATTTCTATCAAGCATTGTTGCCTCCTCCTTTGTTTCCCCTTTCCATCCCTTCCCATGGGACCTATGTTTCTTTGGGTCTGGCTTACTTCACTTAATATAATTTGTTCCAAGTCTTTCCATTTCCTAACAAATGGGGGCAATGTCATTCTTGCTAATGGAGTCATAGAATTCCATTGTGTATATATACCACATTTTCTTGATCCATTCATCTACTGAGGGGCATCTGGGTTGGTTCCTTATCTTAGCTATGATAAATAATGCTGCAATAAACATAGTTGTGCTGGTAGCTTTAGTGTGGTCTTGTTTGTGATCATTTGGGTAAATGCCCAAAAGTGGGGTTGCTGGGTCAAAGGGGGGCTCTATGTGGAGTTTTTTTTTTCTTTGTTGGTGGTGGGGCCTACACACTGGGTTTGGGCGCTGTACCTCAGCTCTTCAGCTCAAGGCAAGCGCTCTACCGCTTGAGCTACAGCGCCACTTCCGGTTTTCTAGTGGTTTATGGGAGATAGGAGTCTCAGTCTTTCCTGCCGGGGCTGGCTTTGAACCGCGATCTTCAGATCTCAGTCTCCTGAGTAGCTAGTATTACAGGCGTGAGCCACCGGCAACGGGCTATGTGGAGTCTTTTGAGGAACCTCCATACTGCTTTCCAAAGTGGTTGAACAAGTTTACACTCCCACCAACAATGCAGTAAGATTCCCTTCTGTCCACATCCCCTCCAGCATCTGTTGTTATTCGAGTTCTTGATTATAGTCATTCTAACTGGGGTGAGGTAGTATCTCAATGTTGTTTTGATTTGCCTTTCTTTTATGGCTAGGGAGGTTGAGCATTTCTTCATAATGTCTATTGGCCATCCTTCTTTCCTCTTCAGAGAAGTTTCTCTTTAAGTCTTTAGCCCACTTATTTATTGGGCAGTTGTTTCTTTGAGAATTAGTTGTTGGTGATTTAATTTTTTGAGTTCCAGGTATATTTTAGATATGAGACCCTTATCTGTTATATGGCTAAGTGAAGATCTTCTCCCAATTTGTGGGCTTTCTATTGATCTTTCTAGCTATGTCCTTTTGCCATGCAGAAGCCCTGCAATTTCATGCAATCCCAACCTTTGTCCAACCTTTCTTTGATTTGTTGTGTTTCTGGGTCTCTATTAAGAAATTTTGGGGGCTGGGAAGGTGGTTCAGTGGTAGAGCGCTTGCCTTGCATGCTCAAGGCCCTGGGTTCGATTCCTCAGCACCACATAAGAAAAAAGCCGGAAGTGGCGCTGTGGCTCAAGTGGTAGAGCGTTAGCCTTGAGCTGAAGAGCTGAGGGACAGTGCCCAGGCCCAGAGTTCAGCCCCACGACCAGACCCCCCCCCCAAAAAAAGAAATTTTGGCTTGTGCCAAGGAGACCTAGGGTTTCTCTTTTCCATCCTGTAATGTCAGAGTGTCAGCTTCGACTCCGAGGTCTTTGATCCATTTGGAGTTGATTCTGGTGCAGGGTGATATGTAAGGATCTAGCTTTAGTTTTCTACAAGTGATTAACCAATTTTGCCAGCACCATTTACTGAAGAGGCTGTCTTTCTTCCATTCTATTTTTTTTTTTACCTCCCTTATCGAAGATTAGATGGCTATAGGTCGGTGGGTTCAATTTTGGGTTTTCAATTCTATTCCATTGGTCCTGAGGTCTGTTCTTGTGCCAGTACCAAGCTGTTTTGATTACTCTGGCTTTGTAGTAGAGTCTGACAATAATTTTTAAAGTATATTCTGGTAGTGGAACTTTCTGCACAAAAAGTGGGATCATATTTTCACACAAAGATAATGGAAAACATAATGAGTATAATAAATATACATAAAGCTATAACAACTGTACATTCATGTTGAATTTATAATTTAAGTATACAAATAACCAAAATCAGTATTATTGCTGCTGTTATAATTTTTATCATCATTGTTATTATTTTGTCAGTATGGGGGTTTGAACTTAAGGTCTTTCAATTTGCTAGGCAGGTGTTCTAACACTTAAGCCATATCTTCAGCTTCTGGCAAACAGTTTTCCTTTAAGTATCTTTGCAGTGATGATTTAGCAATAATGTATTTCTTTAGCTTTTGTTTATCACAGAAAGTTTTTATTTCTCCACTGATTATGAAGGATAGTTTCACTGGGCACAGTAGTCTAGGTTGGTAATTGTTATCTTAAGAGCTTGAATTATGTCTTTCCAAACCTTTCTTGTATCAGTGTTTGCAGTGAGAAATCTGTGGATGTTCTAATGGATTTGCCCTTGTCAGATACTTGTTTCCTCTATTTTATACCTATATTCTATTTTTCCGTGTGTTTAGTATTAATGTATCTAGAATGGTTTCCTTTTAAATCTTGCCTCTTTGGTGTCTGTAAACCTCTATCACTCCACTAACCTTATCTTTCCAGGTAGGGGAAGTTTTATGCTATTATTTTATTGAATAGAGTCTTAGTGTCCTTATTTTGTATTATTTCTCCATTGTATATACTCATGATTCGTAGACTTGAATTTTTTTTTTGTCTGTCTTGGGGGCTGAACTCTGGGCCTGGGCTCTGTCCCTCAGCTCTTCTGCTCAAGGCTAGTACTTGAGCCACAGTGCCACTTCCGGATTTTTTCTGCTTATGTGGTGCTGAGGAATTGAATCCAGGGCCTCATGCATGTGAGGCAAGCACTCTACCACTGAGCCACCTTCTCAGCTCTAGATTTGAATTTTTGATGGAGTCTTGTAAATTCTATTAGTGTTTTCTAGTTTTGGCTGAGTTTTTATTTTGAGAGATTGAGCTCTTAATTTCTAGGATTTTAGCTTGATTTTTTCAAGATTTCTGTGTCTTTATTGATTTCCTCTTGTTAAGCATTTTGATAACAGAAATAGCATTCACTTTGAAAAAGATTTGATTTTGTATCTAACTCATAGTGAAATTTGCTAAGTTGTTTAACTTACTAGATTTCAGATTCTATACTTGAAGATAGTATCTTCTTGAAAGTTTTTTAGAATTTAAGGAAATAATGCTTGTTGAATGTCTTGTACAATCCCTGGTGTATAGTGATTCTAAAAATATAGTTGCTCCCTTACTATCTCACCATGAAAATAGTATATAACATATAGACTTTCATACATTTTAAGGTAGAATAAGATTTTTTTTTGTTGTTGTTGATTGTAGGGCTTGAACTCTGGGCCTGGGCCCTATCCCTCAGCTCTACAGCTCAAGGCGAGGGCTCTACCACTTGAGTCACAGTGTTACTTCTGGTTTTCTGAGTGATTTATTGGAGATAAGAGGCTCATGTTCAGGCTGGCTTTGAACCATGATCCTCAGATCTCAGCCTCCTGAATAGCTAGGATTACAGGCATGAGCCACCAATGCCAGTGAATGAATTATTTTCTATCTTAAAATTGCTAAACTTTTTACAAGGAGCCAGCATTTTATAATTCTACCTATCTACATGACCTTGAATAAACTGTTGAAATTCTTACTTCTGTTTCTTTATATGTAAAATAAATAGTATTATCTATGTCATAGAGTTGTATACTTTAAGATAATCTTTGTTTTACCTTCGTTTGTTCATTTGTTCATTCATTCTTTCCTTCATTCCTTCATTCCAAAGGTCATACATATTAAAAATTTAAGCCACTTTTAAGTGTCAGAACTATATATTAATATGTCATTGTGACTTCTTTTAGACCTCAGTAAACTGTGGCAATTGTATGTTAATATTAAGTAGTATCAATTAATACATTAAAAATTTTTTTTGTTGGTCCTGGGGCTTGAACTCTGGGCCTGGGCACTGTCCCTGAGCTCTTCAGCTCAAGGCAAGCACTCTACCACTTGAGCCAAAGTGCCACTCTGGTTTTCTAGTAGTTTATTGGAGGTAAGAGTCTCACAGACTTTCTTGCGTGGGCTGGCTTTGAACCGGGATCTTCAGATCTCAGCCTCCTGAGTAGCTAGGATTATAGGTATGAGCCGCCAGTGCCCGGCAATCCATTAAATATTTAATAATAAGTATTGCTTATTGTATTTTTTTTCTAAGGGATAAAAATTCACTGAGTAATTCTTTTTAAAAATTACATGCTTAGCCAGGTACCAGTGGCTCATACCTGTAAGCCTAACTACTCAGGAGGCTGAGATGTAAGGATCACAGTTCAAAGCCAGCTTTGGCAGGAAAGTTCATGAGATGCTAATATCCGGTTAACCGTCAGAAAAATCATCAGTGGAGCTGTGGCTCAAAAAAAATTCGATGCTTATTTAGAGTAAATCTTGAATTATATTATTATCTGGGAGAGAAAATTTACTCCTAAATATGTTGTATATATAGTACTGATTAGGAAATTAGTTTTTGAGTTTGGGCTTCATTCTGTGTAACACTGGCAAGTCTTTTCTTTCTTTCTTTTTTTTTTTTTTTAAAGAGGTACTGGGGTTTAAATTTTGGACCTTTTACTTGCTGGGTAGGCACTCTACCACTAGAGCCATGTCCTCAACTCCTTTTTTGCTTGAGTTATTCTTCAGATAAGGGATTGAATTTTTGCTTAGGGTTGTCTAGGATAGCAATCCACTTCCGTGTATTTGGGATGCAGTTAAATGCCTCTATGTCAATTTACTGGTTGAGATGTAGTCTCACATTTGCCCTCTGGGATGGCCTGGAGCTGAGGTCCTCCCAGTTCTGGCTCCTGCATATCTGAGATTTCAAACTGGAGTCACCAAGCTCAGCAACAAATTTCTTTTTGTTTTTTGTTTTGAGTCTGGTAGTGGAGCCTGAACTCTGGGCCTGGGCACTGTCCCTCAGCTCTTCAGCTCAAGGCTAGCACTCTACCACTTGAGCTACAGTGCCACTTCTGGCTTTTTTCTTTTTTCTTATGTGGTGCTGAGGAATCAAACCCAGGGCCTCATGCATGTGAGGCAAGCACTCTACCACTGAG
>NW_012267269.1:2128681-2150043 GCF_000151885.1 Dipodomys ordii
AAAAAAAAAAAAAAAAAGATTTAAGACCAGTCAGGTGTGACAGTATATGTCTATAATCTACCCACTTGGGAGTTGAAGCCAGAGAAATTGAGATCAGCTTGGGCTACATAGTGATTTCCAGGCCAGTGTAGGTAACATTGCCAGACTGTCTTAAACAAATTAATTCCTTATTAGACACAAATGTGGGCCATATATAACCAGCGTCCTAGGTCAAAGGCTCAACTCTGGGGGTTCCAATATGTCAGTTCTGTCTATACTTTTACAAAAAAACAATGACGAAGAGCCAAGTAGGGGTTTGAATCAAAATGGCCATTTTGATGGAGATTAAGCATTTCAGCCCACCTCCAGGGCACTGATATAAGGTTTAGATTTAAATAGAGGAGTATTTGGGGCTGGAGTGAGAAGTATATTATACAGTCTCAGTTAGACTGTAATCTTGTTGGTTATCATCTCAGTTCTGATCATACAAGGAGGTCCAGAAGGAGTCACTCGAGAAAACAATGAGTTCCCATGAGATGATTGTTCCTGCTTTTGCCTGGGATAGATTTCATCATAGAGTGTCTACAGCCTCAGCTGTTCCTGGACTTTATGGTGACTATGGGTTTAGAACAATGACAAGAGACTTTCAGGTGCATTGTCAATTAAGAGGAACTAATGTGAACATTAGTTTATAACTAGAAATTTGGGGTCTGTAAGAATCTGTGAAATTTGTGAGCCTCAAACTAGGGCATAACCAAGCCTATCACAAGTCTTTGACTTTAGTGATGGATAATGCATTATAAAATGTGTGAGGAGGAAATAAGAATATAAAACACAATGGAATATTGTGAATAGCTGATAGGAGTCAGGCTAATGCAATATAGGATCTAGAGTGGAACCATTAACTTTGTAAATGTATTATTACTACACTCTTACAGATAAAGGAAAATAAGTATAATAACTAAGCAATGTGCCAGGGGGCACACTGCTCAGATTTCACCACAAGACAGTCTGCTTCTAAAGTCGATTCTTTATATCTTCTTCTAAATACTGCTTCTATAGGGTGCAAAAATGCCCAGATCACCATAATGAGGTCAGATATCTTTTTTTTGTTTGTTTACTTTCCACCTTTTTTCTAGCCTGTATACATTTCACCTTACAAGAGGTGACTTGTATAAACGATACCTGTGAGTCGCATGCCCGTTGGCTTTCAGAGCTTGGAAAGAAAGAGTGGTGTGATGCCAGAGCTATTTATTCTCTAGTATCTGCTGGTTCTCCCCCATAGAGAGAGTTACTTTTAGGCTTATGTTCCATTTTTTATGTTGTCATCATTTTAGGTTTAGTTCCTACCTAAGAATGCAATTGTACAATGTTTGACTTTTTAAAGTTTGTCATATCTCTCTTGATATATAATTTCTAATTCCATCCATTTGCCTGCAAATTAAAAAATTTTTTTTGGTCTATCATGGGGCTTGACCTCAGGGCATCAGCTGAGATGTCCCTGAGCTTTTTTGCTTAAGGCTAATATTCTACCACTTTGAGCACAGTTATACTTCCAGTTTTCAGGTGGTTAATTAGAGGTAAGAGTCTCATGGGCTTTTCTGCCTGATCTGACTTGGAACTATGATCCTCAGATCTCACATCTCCTGAGTAGCTAGGATTACAGATGTGAGCCACCAGCGCCCAGCAATAATATTATTCTTTATGGTTGAAAAATGTTCCATTTTGCATTTACACATAATTTATTTTTTCAATTCATTGGTTGTTGCTCACCTTGGTGGATTATTCTTTTTATTTTCTAGACAATTGGAGTTCTCTTCAGAACATTGCATATATCTACATCTTCAAGTGTTATCAAGATTCATTATATTTTCAATTCTTTTTGCTGTAGTAGTTTTAAGGTTTCAAATTTTACATTAAGGTCCATTTTGAAGTGAGTTTTGTACAGAATGAGAAATCTAGTTCCAGTGTTTTCCATATGGATGTCCAGTATTCCTAACATTATTTATTGAAGAGACTATCTTTTCTCCAACATGTTTTTGCTCCCTTGTCAAAAATTAGATGGTTGTAGTTTTGTGGGTTTATTTATGGGTCTTTTATTCATTGGTCAGTGTGTCTGCTATTATTGTGTTGGGGTCTATCTGTTCTTTTATACCCAGTAGTGTTTGTCTAATACAACTGGGTGAACTGATATTCAATATGTATATTTACAATTGCTATCTCCTCGTGATGAATAGTTTCCTTTATTGATATTCTGTGTGTTTTCTTACTGATTTGGACATGTAGGTCTGCGTTGTTGTATATAAGTAGAGCTTGCTTACTTTTGAACTTCATTTACTTGGAATATATTTTTCCATCTTTTTTGTTTAAGCTTTTGTTTGTGTTTGTCTATGAGGCATACTACTAATAGACAACAAATGGTCAGGTATTTTTTTAATTCATCCCACCAGTCTTTATCTTTTTTTTTTTTTTTTGGGTCCAATCGTGGGGCCTGAACTCTGGGCCTGGGTGCTGTCCGTCAGCTCTTCAGCACAAGGCTACACTCTACCACTTGAGCCACAGGGCTACTTGCGGCTTTTTTCTTTTTGCTTATGTGGTGCTGAGGAATCGAACCCAGGGCCTCATGCATGCAAGACAAGCGCTCTAGCACTGAGCCACCTTCCCAGCCCCTCTTTATCTTTTGATTAGAGAATTCATCAGAGTTATTATTGAAAGGAATGATGAAATTCCTGCCATTTTGTGGTTTTTGTAATGTTTGATTCTTTCCTGATTCCTGTTTTCTTATCAACTCTCTAGTGAGATTTACTCTTTCCCTTCTTTTCTGGTTTTTGTTACTCTTACTCCCTATAGTCTACATTTTTGTTGTTCTTTTATTGTAGTCCTATTGCTGTTGTTTTAGCTTCTCACTCCCCCCCCCATGTATTACTTTATTATCTTGCTTCTACTGCTAGATTCAACTTCTCTTTTTCCCTCATGTTCACTCTCCCCTCCTCCCTTCCTCTTTTGGTGCTCTTAATTATATCTTAGAATTTAGACAAACTGAAATGGTAATTTTTCTCCAGACAGGAGACAAATATATGGAACAAGTATGTTTCTGCTAATAAACTTCAAGAGGAATGGTTACATAGATTATTATATTGGAAATACTGAATGACATAATAGTTTTTAATTTTTTAAAATAATTCAGTCTTTTTTTTGGGGGGGGGTCATGGGGCTTTAACTCTGGGCCTGGGTGCTGTCCCAGAGCTCTTCAACTTAAGGTACCACTTGAGTCACAGTGCCATTTCTGGTTTTCTGGTGGTTAATTGGAGATAAGAGTCTCAAGGTTTTCCTGAGTACATTTCCTACCCAACATTGTTACCCTTTCCTTTGTTTTTCCCCTATCATCAGTTCCCTCCCCACCTCCCCAACTCCGCCCCCCACCCCCAAGTTCAACATAGTGTCTTGTACATCTCTTTGTTACAATGGGTCAACCTGTATCCTTGTTTCAACATTTTGTTATTTCCTTTCCCCTCCCCAAATTAGAAAAACATATAATACAAGATGTAGGGCACTAGAATCAAACCCAGTGACAACAGGGGTTATATCATGGGGGAAGAACATAAAAAAGAAACAAAAAGTCACATAGTACTTTATAAGAACATTAAAAACAACAGCAAGAAAAATAAAACCTTTTGTGTCCCTATCTTGGGGTTTGTTTCATTTAGCGTCATCTTGCATGGTCATATGTACATAGCTTTTGACCTTTTCTACTTGTCCTAGATGTATACTAGTTATTGCAAATAAGGGAAACCATGGGACCTATGGTTCTTTGAGCCTGGCTTACTTCACTTAATATAGTTTTTTCCAAGTCTTTCCATTTCCTAACAAATGGAGACATAGAATTCCATTGTATATATAAACCACATTTTGTTGATCCATTCATTTACTGAGGGGCATCTGGGCATCTTAGCTAATTGAATAATGCTGCAATAAACATAGTTGTGCTGGTAGCTTTAGTATGGCCTTGTTTGTGATTATTTGGGTAAATGCCCCAAAGTGGGATTTCTGGGTCATAGGGAAGCTCTATGTGTAGTCTTTTGAGAAACGTCCATATTGCTTTCCAAAGTGGTTAAACAAGCTTGATCCTTATATGTCACCCTGCACCAGAATCAACTCCAAATGGATCAAAAACCTTGAAGTCAAAGCAGACACCTGAAAACATTACAGGAATAGGAGAAGCTCTAGGGCTCCTTGGCACAGGATGAAATTTTCTTAATAAAGACTCGGAAACACAACAAATCAAAGAAAGGTTGGACAAATGGGATTGCATGAAACTGCAGAGCTTCTGCATGGCAAAGGACATAGCTAGCAAGATCAATAGAAAGCCCATGGATTGGGAGAAGATCTTCACTAGCCATATAACGGACAAGGGCCTTATATCTAAAATATACGTAGAACTCACAAAATTAAAATCCCCCAACAACAAATCCTCAAAGAGTCAACTGCCTCCTTAATAAGTGGGCTAAAACTTAAAGAGAGACTTCTCTGAAGAGCAAATAAGAATGGCCAATAGACACATGAAGAAATGCTCCACTTCTCTAGCCATAAAAGAAATGCAAATCGAAACAACATTGAGATTCCACCTCACCCTAGTTAGAATGGCTATAATCAAGAACTATAATAACAACAGATTTTGGAAGGGATTTGGCCAAAAGGGATCCCTACTGCATTGTTGGTGGAAGTGTAAAGTTGTTCAACCACTTTGGAGTGCATATTGTTTTTCTGTGTGTAGGATATCTGAGCACCTTCTATAGTACTGGTTTAGTTAGAATGGCCATTATCTAGAAAAAAAAAACAATAATAGATGCTGGTGAGAATATGGCCAAATGGGATAGAACTGTGAACTTGTTCAACCATGGTGAAAAGCAGTGTGGAGGTTCCTCAAAAAGTTAAACATAGAACTATCCAATGATATGGCAATTCCATTCCTGAGTATTTACCCAAAAGATTACAAACCAGGATACAGTAATGCCACCAGCACAACCATGTTTATTTCAGCACTGTTCACCAGAGCTATGGTATGGAATCAGCCCAGTTGTCCTCAATGTATCAAGAAAAGGTGATGTATATATGCAACAGAATTTTACTCATCCATTAGAAAGGATGATACTATACCATTTGTAAGGAAATGAAAGTACTTGGAAAAAATTACGCTAAGTGAAATAATTCAGACCCAGATAGACAAAGATCCATGTTTCCCCTTATATATGGAAGCTAGATTTAGCTTACAAACTCGTAAATAAATACATTGGGTGGTATGCAAGTGTATACAAATGTATCAGATGAAATATAGTAGATTCAAGGGTGATTTCCAACAGGGTAATTGCTTAGAAAGCCAATATCAATGTTCAGCAAAATAAAACACCTGGAAGTGGGTACTCAAAAAGATGGGCTAAGGATAGCGGTAAAGAGGAAGATGAATAAAGAGGAAAGAGGGGTACAATGCAGAAAAGAAAACAGTATATATCCTACAAAATTAAGAAGAGTTAGGGAAGGGCAGGATGGAGGTAACTGGGTGGATGATAAAAGGGGTGACATTGATATAGATGTATTATAGTCATAAATTGCTTTGCTAAATGGAAACTCCTTTGTACAACTACTTAAAGATAGTAATAAAAAGTTAAAGCAATAAAAATACTCCCTCCTAAAGGAGAAGTTATTTAGTACTCTTACTATAATTCATTGAGAGGCAGCATACAGGAACTTAGAGTGCCTGTCTTTACACACTTATTACAAATTTGAAAGAATGTTTCCTGGGATTATATGATCATTTAAAAGGTGACTTTTTAGTAATCAGTGTCCCTACAAACACATTCCTGCAATATAGTAAAAAAAAAAACTTCATGAAAATTTAATTGTAGTTTTTAATTTTTTTACTTTTAAGTTTAAGCTGGTTTTTAAAAAATTCCTTTTGGTTGTCTGTTATTTTTCTTGTTTTTTTTTTCTTTACTTTTTGTTACTGTGAAGTAGTTGTACAAAGGAGTTGCCATTTAAGAAAGCAATTTATGAACACAATATGTCTTGATAAATTTCATGGCTTTCAATGTTAGATTTTACTTTTAATGCCTCTATATTTTTGAAATTTTTACTGTTTTATATTTCATAAATATTGTTTTTCTAAAACAAGCCTTTGTTGTTTATTTAAAAGAAATTAATATTAATTTCTCAGTACTGAGTCCATTTTTGAGTTCAGTATTGTAGTAATTATGAAAATAAATAGAAATTTAATACAAAAAGATATAAAGTACTTATAAATGTGCATATTGAAGATAAAAGAGTTTACGATGAAAAGACACAAAACTTGAGAGAAACAGATTTACATGTATATTCAAATGATTTCTCAATGTTATACATATAATAAATTTTACCACAAATTCATTGAAAAGTAAATTATTTATATTGTAGTAATTAATTTGATTGTTTTTCATTATATGTTGGTTGTTATATAATTAGGCTTCTAAATTCTATTTATTCATGAAATCTGATTTTTACAAACTTATATTTTAATTAAACATTCTGTTTCTGTTGTAATTATCAGAGAATATGTTTGTATAACAAATGGATATAGAATTAAACTTATTGTACATTCATTTTATCTGTGTGTGTGTGTGTGTGTGTGTGTGTGTGTGTGTTTATACACATGTGGGTCTGGGCACTGTCCTTGAGTTTTGTTGCTCAAGTCTAGTGTTCTAACATTTGAAGTAAGCTCCACTTCTGGCTTTTTGGTGATTAATTGGAGATAAGAGTCTGATAGACTTTCCTGCCTAGGCTGGCTTTAAATAGAGATCCTCAGATCTGAGCCTCTTGAGTAGCTAGGCTTATAGGCATGAGCCACTGCTTGCAGGCTTATATATTCTTATAATTCAAAGCATTAATAACTGATAGAAATAAATTTTACATACAAGTTATTATATATAACAAATTTTATGTATATCTCTAAAGCAATGTGGTTTTCAAATTTTGACTGCTACATAAATTGTAAAATTAACCTTTCCTTTTATACATTGAGGAATAAAGGAAATTTGAAGAAAAAGGAATTTAGGAATAAAACTCAAATTTTAGAATGCAGAGTCATTGTAAGGAAACAATAAAAACCAGTGGTTGATCACCTTCTCAATTAGTGTTGTTGTTCTTTAGGGTTGTACCTTATAGAACCTTAGAAAAATACAAAAAGGATAGTTTTGTAAAACTGAAGTTTCTTTTTTGAATCTATGATATGAAGCTATGATAAAACAGTAGAAGCTGTTAAAATATGAAATAGCATAGTACTAAATCCAAATAGTCTCCATGCTTGTTGTTTCACATGGATAATATCATAAGACAAGTAATGACATACTAAAACCTGTATAGCAGTGGGAAAACTAAATTACATAACTTTTATAAAGTCACAAATAAACCTATTAACCATTATCTGGAATACCAATTAGTAGGAAAAACACTTGACAATTTTATTTATCCATATGAAGCATAAATATTAATTACAGACCTGATGGAATGTAGCAGTAAGCAGGTCATGTTGGATATACTGGGACCTCAAATCTGTTACATGAAAGGGATGATTACAAAATCCTGTGGGGAAATAAATAATTGTAGTTGTTAAATTTTAATTGCTTTGGAATAAGACAAATTATGTTTCCTTGTCTGAGAATATAAATAGTATAGCATTAAGGTACCAAGTTAATAGAAGTTGCAAATAAAGTTGTAAATAAAGTTTTAGAACAAAGAGATAGGATTATTTAGTTTCATAATATTCCATGTGAAGTGCCTAATAAATTCATGAAGAATTTATTATATTGTTTTGTAGATGAATTATCTTGTTCTCTTAATGGTAAAATTAATGTGAGAGATAACTTTTTAAATGAATATAGATGAATAGAAACTACATAATTGAAAAAAAATTTTCATATTGTTATCAGCAGTATTGTTTAGTCAACATAGAAAATTCTTATTTTGGTGTTCTTTCTTTTTGAAGATCCAAATTCCAGAGTTTGTGGACATATACTCATAGGTGCAGCCAAGAATTCTTTTGCAAAACTCATGGATAAAATCAGTCTAGCAATGGAAAGTATTCCTCTGTGTAGTAACAGAGGTATTACATACGTAGAAAAAGATTCCCTTGTTCAAAGGCTGGCCCGTGGACTTCATAAAGTAAATACCCTTGCCCTGAAGTATGGTTTGCGTGGCCACGTGCCCATTATGGTATGTACAACTTTCATTTAATAATGATTTTAGGATTTTTAGATTTAATTTGGTATTGGATTTAGAGTTTAAACTAGTTGTACATGAAGGTATTTAGATTTTCTTTGATATTCTTCCTTTCTCCGTCTTTCTTTCTCTCTTCCTCCCTCCCCCATCTCCTTCCTTCCTTCCTCCCTTCCTTCCTTCCTTCCTTCCTTCCTACCTTCCTTCCTTCTTTCCTCTCTCTCTCTTTCTCTCTCTCTCTCTCTCTCTCTCTCTCCCCCTCCCTCCCTTCTCCCCCTTTTGTCTCCTCTTCTCTCTCCTCTCCTCTCTTCTTTCTTCTTTCCAGGAGTCGGACTCAGATCCTGTTAGGCAAATGCCTCACTTGAGCTATGCTTCCATCTTTTTTTGTGCTAGTACTGAGACTTGAACTCAGGGCCTGAGCTCTGTCTCTGAGCTTCTTTTGCTCAAGGCTGGCACTCTACCACTTGAGCCACAGCTCCACTTCTGGCTTTTTTGGTGATAAATTGTAGATAAAAGTCTCATGAACTTTCTTGCACAGGCTGGCTTTGAACCATAACCCTCAAATCTCAGACTCCACAGTGCTTAGATTCTATCTTTGTTAAATTAGCTCTCTTTTGGATAGGATATTGTCCAGAGCCAGCATCAGATTATAGTCTTCTTAGCTGGAATTTTAGGAGCATGCCCAGCTAATGAGATAATACCTCATTATTGCTAGGGTTAGCCTCCAACCATGATCTTCTAACCTCTGTCTCTTGTGTAGCTGAGATTATAGGCAAAACCCACCATGCTTGGTCCTCATGTTAAATTCTATTACAATAATAGCCATTCTGAATAAATATTGGCATTAGTTCTAAGTATACTGTTTCCTAGAAGTGCACAGTGGCAGAATTATACAAGACCTAAAATTGTCAGTTCTATTTTCTAGATATCATCTAGCTAGATGATATCTTTTAGGTGTTAATTTCATATTTCATCTATTGGTCACATAAAAAAGCTTTTGTATGTTTTAGTAATAACTCTGTTTTTTTGTGCAATCTAAGTTACATTTAATTTAGTTGAATGGTCATTGCTATTGATTTTTTAGTAAATCTGCAGTTACTGCTTGAAAATTGCTCTTGTTTAACAACAGAAAAGCACAGCATCATTACAAAAGCAAATATTTGGATTTACACAAAGACTGCATGCAGCAGAAGTGGAGCGCCGCTCACTGCGCTTAGAGATTACAGAATTCAAACGAAATGTGAATGAAATGAAAAAGGAGCTTGACAAAGCTCAGGGTCTCCAAATGCAAATAAATGAATTCAAGCACTCTGTAAGTATATAAAACTTAGACAACTATGGCCGTGGTGATATCTGTTTTTTTTTTAAATTTATTATTTGATTTTAAAAATAATTCAAAGTCCTTCACATAGGATGGACTCCTTCCTCCCTAATCCCCACCCCCACTCCAAATTTCTCTTCTGAAATGTTTGCAATTGAAGAGCCAGATGGTTGGGTAGAGGTATTTCTTTTTTGCTCTCCCTATATTGAAAATTTGAGCAATACATTATTTAGTATGAAATCAAGTTTCTTTTCCAAAGATATGTTCAATTTGTCTAACCTTAATGACCAAAACATGTAAATGTTTGAAGCACAATAAAATGCACATTATTTATATATTCTATTTGAAAATGGGTTAGTACAGCTATTGCTATACCACTTGAGCTCTGCTTCTAAGCTGAGCAAGTGGGAGACCCCAGTTCAAACCTAGGTATTTGTGGGGAAAATGGAATAAATAAAAGATACAAATATATCTGTTTACAAGACCCTAGAAATAGAGGAATGTTATGAAGAAGAGTAGAGTTTGAATGCTGAGAGGAGGCTTATAGAGTAAATGTTTTGAAAATAGAGTCTAATTTTAATAGGAGAGTATGAGGTAAAGCAGGTAGTAAGAGGGAGTAAAATGATGACTATTTATAAGATCTAACAAATGTTGGGAAGGGACACAGCTTGTTGTGTGTCTTCTGATCACTTTCATTACACACACACACACACACATATATATATATATTATACCTGTTTATATATTTTGTCTTAGAAATGTTATATTCTTTAGCAATTTTAGTTCTGAAGATTAAGTGATGTAACAATGCAGTTAGCTTACAATTGATTTTTTTCCTTTCTCTTCAAGAAATTGATCACCCATGAGAAGTTTGAAAGTGCATGTGAAGAACTCAATAATGCATTGCTTCGGGAACAGCAGGCACAAATGCTGTTGAATGAACAGGCACAACAACTACAGGAGTTGAATTATAGACTTGAGTTGCACTCCAGTGAGGAAGCTGACAAAAACCAAACTCTTGGAGAAGCTGTTAAGGTAGGAGAACATTCCTTACATAATGCTTATTTCCTTTCTTTTTGTGAGTCTTATGGGAAATAATGCATATCTCTTGAATAGAGAACAGATCCCAAGGTGAAAAATTTTATTCTGTAAGAGTTTCTGAGGATGGAACAGGACTTTATCCTCTATTACAAGTGTACACTACATGTATTAAAAATTTTAAAGTTGGGTTTTTTTTTTTGTTTGGAACCAAGGAATTTTTCCGTTATTACTTTCTTTAAACCCTTATTCTTTTTTTCCGTTTTGTTTTTTTTCCAGTTTTTTTTTTTTGTTTTTTGACTTTTGGGACTTCTCTTTTTTTTTGGTTTTTGGGGGGTTTTGATTTTGGTTTTTTCCGTTTTTCCTTTAGTTGTTTGTTTTAGGTTGGGGGGGGTTTGTTTGGGAGGATTTTTTTTTTTTGCCTTTTTTTTTTCTTGTTTTTTGGAGGGGAAAGGGGGTTCTTTTTTTTTTGGGGAGTTTCTTGATTTTATTTTTGGTTTTGTTCTTTTTTTGGAATTTTTGTTTTAAGGCTTGGATTTTTTTTTTTTGTTTTTATTGTTTAGGGTTTTTTCATTGTTGAGTTTTTTTGCCTTGGATTTGACTTAATTCCAGGAAATTAAAGAAGTATAATACAGCCTCTATAATGCAGCCTCATTTAATATAACTAACCCATTGTTGGTATATAATGATAAGGCAATTATTGTATATTTACTCTAGCATCTCAATACTAATATTGTTGTTATTAAGTTGGCAAAATTTTTTTGGGACTTTCTTTTTGCCCCCTTTTTGTTAATTTTTTCTTAACCATTTTTCCCTTATTTTCCTTAGGTTTTTGGGTTTTTTATTTTCTTTTTGGTTGAAAAAGTTGGGTTTTGGGGAGTTTCCTTACTTTGCCCGGCCTTAATTGTTGGTTTGGGGGGTTTGGTTTTCTTTTTTCCTTTCTTCCCTCCCCTTTCTTTGGCTTGCCTTGGTTCTTTTGCCGGCCCTTTCCCCTTTTTTTTTTTTGCTTTTTTTTTTTCCTTTTTTAATTTTTTTTCTTTGTTGGTGGTGTGTGTTTTGTGTTTTTTTCTTTTTTGTGTTTTTTTTTTTTTTTTTTTTTTTGTTTTTGTTGGTTTTTTGCATTGTCTTTTGTGGTGATGGTCGGTTTTGTTTTTATTTTTTTTGTTTGTTGTTTGTGTGTGTGTGTGTGTGTGTGTTTGTTTGTTTGTGTGTCTTTGTGTTTGTGTGTGTGTGTGTGTGTGTTTTGTGTGGTTGGGCTTACAGGCATGAGCTACCAGTGCCTGGCCTTCATGGTTTTTGAGAAAATTAAGAGAATTTGCTTGGCTTGCTGAGGGTCTCCTGGCCCATAATGTTCACAGAATACTATTAACATTTACAGTAAAAATTTTCACATCGAAGCATGCAATTAAACCATTTGAAATAGCTGTTTTTTAGTGAAAGTGATTTATGCCAGTAGTTTTAAATTTTAACGTAATATATGTAATTTTCTTACAAAACACATAGTTTTGTTTGTATCACATAATAGTAGATTATGAAGGGGCTGGGAAGGTGGCTCAGTGGTAGAGTGCTTGCCCTGAATGCATGAGGCCCTGGGTTCGATTCCTCAGCACCACATAAGCAAAAAAGAAAAAGCTGGAAGTGATGCTGTGGCTCAAGTGGTAGAGTGCTAGCCTGAGCTGAAGAGCTGAGGGACAGGGCCCAGGTCCAGAGTTCAGGCCCCATGACCAGACCCTCCCCCCAAAAAGTAGATTATGAATATTTATGTTTACCAACCTATAAGAGTTTATGTTTATCTTTCTTTTTCTTTACTTTTTATAAATATATATATGTATATATATATATAAGTATTCAGTTTGGAAAAAATAAAAAGTAAAATAATCTCGTTATATTACCAGATATGTATATTGTTAAAACAATGTATATTATTCTAGATTTTGTATTTTCAGAGAGAAAGCAATAGAGGGAATGAATCTGATCAATGTGCAATATATACATTTGTGAAATACCACAATGGGACCTCTTTTCTACAAATAATGTACATGAATAAAAAAATTAATGATCAAATTTCACCTCCCAAACAGGAATATAACCCAGTATATATTTATGAAAACATAATGATATTGTCATATATATTGTTATTTTAGAATGCCAAGAATTTATTTCTTTGTGAGTTAATGTTATCTTTAAAATGTATAATTAAATTTCTTAATGTACATAATAATCTCCCTTTTTCTTTTTAATTGATAAAAGTTCTATACATTTATGGGTTATAGCATAATATTTTGATATATGTATATATGTGGAATTATTAAGTCAGGCCAACTGATATCTCTATCACCTCATGTACTTACCATTGCTTTGTGGTGACAGTGTCTATATATAATCTTTTAGCACTTTGGAAATATACAGTACAATTACCAGAATTTATTTCTACTGGCTAAACACAACATTTTTCCCATCCCCTCAGAATCTGAAAACCTCTACAATATGCATTAATTTATGACTCTAATTTATTATATAGCTATAGATCCATTTCAGATTTCTTCCCTTATTTGCTCTTAGCTTAAGATGCACACTTCTATAGTAGAACTTTGTACAGCTAAGATTATTTTGTCATGATCAACTCTTTGATGAAGAATTATTAGATTAAAAGCCCCAAACAGTTTAAAATTTATATTTTAATTGTTTACAATAAGTTTCTAATCAATTACATTATCTCCTTAAAGGGGTGTATAAAATTGCATTTTTACTTTACCTGTTATTTTAATTTTTTGCCAATTTGTTGTACATACCTTTGTTACTTTAGTTTGTATTGTTATTAGTCTAATTGGAATAAACGTTCTTTTTTAAAAAAGTGATTAAGTAGTTGTACAAAGGGAAGTTGAATATTCTTAGAAGTATATTGGTCATTAAACAACATTTTAATGCTTGATGCCTTATTAAATATAATACAATTAACTATGGTTTGAAAAAGCACCTGTTGTATTGGTATCTTTTTTTCTAGAACAGTTTGTAGTTTATGTTTAGATATTGTATCTTCCAGGAGATAAAGAGCTGTTTATATTAACATTTCTTTAAAGTGCTAGAAGTTTTAATATTGTTGTCAGTAGTGGAGAATTGTTTAATTACTCTCTCTTAATTAGAACTAGCAGGTGGTAAGTGAAAATGCTCTCTGGTGGGAGGCAGCATGGTTCAATGGAAAAAGCACTGTTCTTGGAACAGTATTCTCTGATTCAAATCCCAGCTCTGTCACTTGAGCTAATTATTTAACCTTTCTGAGCCTTAGTCTTTTCTTCTGCAAAAACGGAGATAATGATATTTAAATTACAGGATTTTTAGGAAGTTGAATTAAGATAGCATTTGAAAAATAGTTGTATGCTTGATATTCTTTTGTGGTTTTGTTAAGATTTAAATATTTAAAAATATTTTTCAGTTTTTAAAAACCTATTCTGCATGTAACTTTCTTTAGAAATACAGCATATTGTTTCTTCTTTATAAAGTGAAATGAGATCAAGAATATAAGACATGGAATATATATATAAGAGAAAAGAAATTACCTATTAGTTATTATAAGAAAACCATTACATGTTTTGGATTTTACTTTCAGACATTTAAAAAAAAGTAACAGTTTTTGAAAAGCAGACTGAACTAGATGTTCAGAATGGCCTCCTTTAGAAGATGTCTAGATTTCATAAGACTTTTCCTGTGGTAACAGTAATGCATTAATTAAGAAGTAAATTATTCAAATACAAAAATATAAGTAACAATACCTATAAACTAGTGTGTAGAAATCAAACTTAGCACCCTAAATAGGCCTATAGGCAAATACCAATATTAGTTTTGGGGGTGGAAGACAAAACTTTGGGCTCCACTAATAGATAGGAACTTGAGCATAGAATTTTCCACTAAGGAATTGCCTAATAATGTGAAAGAGATAATCACAAGCCAGTAATGTCCACTTGTTCTAAGAAGTAGCTAATTCACAAATTTCTTTATACCATCGCTTGCCTAGTTTTGTTCCTTCAAGTACCCCCACAGAGTAAGATCAACCAAGTAACTTATATATGCGAAGGTAGATATATTAATCTCACATAGAGTCACATTACTAAACTCTATTGTCATTCTTGATAGAATTTTCTGTATAGACAACATTTTTTGGTCTATAGTTACAATTTGGGTTTTCTTTCCCAAACCTTATACATTTAATTCATTTCCCCTACCTTATTGCAGTATAAAACAGTGTGGAACAGAAATAGAAACTTTAGGTATTCTCTTATTCTGTCTCTCTCCCCTCCCCTCTCCTCTCCTACTCTCTCCTTTCTTCCCCTTCCCTTTCCTCCCCCTTTCCTGTTTCCTCCCTTCCCTTCCCCCTCTTTCTCATTATATAGATCAAGGTTGTTTTGAACTCATGATCTTCCTCTGTGTAACTCCTTATATTTGGAACTATAAGTGTGTACTACCAGCTTAAATCCACAGTCTTAACTCTTGACTGGGATGGTTTTCTAATTTATCTCTACTGTCATTGCCATTTTTCATTACAAGGTTTTACTAACACAAAAGAACTCCTTCCACATGGAGTAGTATCTTGGTCTTTTCCTCTGTCCCCCCTCTACTGTAGCAGAATACCACAGACTGCAATTCATAAACCACAGGATTTTATTTCTTACAGTTCTGAAGGTCAGGAAGTCTAAATATCATGGTGCTGGTGAAGCCTTCTTGCTGCATCCTCTTATGGCAGAGACAAAGGGCAAGGAAACACCTGCACATAATAGAAGGAACAGAACTTATGAGGAGTCTACTTCCACAGTAACTAACCAACTCTCACAAGGATGGAATTAATCCATTCACAAAAGCAGAGCCTTTACAAACTAATCATGTCTAGAGAGTTCCAGCTTTCATCCCTGTTGATTTTGGGATTGAATTTCCAACATGTGAAAGATACATTCAAATCATAGCAAGTGAAAGCAAATAAAATAAACAACAAATGTTGGGGTATGCAGGCAGGCTTAAAGAAAGCAAAACTTTACATACAGTACTAGAAATAAAGAGAATATTCTAAACCAAATGAGAGTGAACGTTTAAATAGCTTCTTGGAGTGTGCAAACCTGGCTGCAATCTAGTTTGTTTAAAAAAGCAGGGAAACAGTCTCTTGGACTGAAGAAAATGTTTTGTAAGAAGCCGAAAGTCAGGAACAGCTATAATACTGTGAAATAGGGACTAGAACACCCTGTCTTTCATCAGCTATATGGGACTGTGATATCTATTCTTGACAGTGGATTAAAAAAAAGCTGCTAAAGCAACTAGAACCCCATACTGTACCACATATACTACCTTTATGATCCAGTATTGTTTAGCTGAGAAAATTGTCTTTACAATGGCCTACTTCTTATAGGGATGTGACTATGTTTCAGAGAATACACACAAGACTTTCAGAGAAATTAAATATCACAAATTACATGAGGAAATGAATTGTATATCAAATAAGAATATTTATGCTTTAGATGATCAGAATGTTAGAGATATCTTAGGGATATCTAATCCTGTCACCTATTGAGAAATATAGGAAAAGAAAGCATCTGAAAGAAGCATCTGTAGCTGGTACCAGTCAGACTAGTTTCCTCTTCAACAAATCCATTCCATTGTCTCAAAGTAAGCTAGTTCTTTCCCATTACTATATAAATCACAATTTAATGATATGCTTCTTTAAGGTGATGTATTTGATGTTTACATAATCTGTTTAAAAACCCAAATGGATTATAACCCATAGATAACTTGAGGATGGGAATGGGGGTATAGGACTGTATTAGCTGCTAATGAATAACAATTCAGTAATTTATAAATTTTAGTAATTTATAAATTGTTAATAAACAGTGAAACAGTTTGATGAATAACAATAAATTTCTTGAAAGGCATTATTTTTATGGAATGACATTTAAAATTTTTTTCTTTCTAGTAAGTTTGAGGTTAAGAATGACTAAATAGGTCCCAATGAGTTAGTTCATATATCAATTATATGGGAACTAGAGATCTGGAATATCAAGGTTCAAGGCTAGCTCAGGCAAAAAGTTAGTGAGACCCCCTTCTCAACTAGGAAGATGCATCAGGGTTTATGTCCATAATGTAAGCTACATGGAAGACAGTAGGAGGATCATAATTGAGGCCCGCCTGGGACAAAAACACGAGGCCCTATTGAAAAAGTAACTAAAAACAACAAAAGAAAAAGACTGGAGGTGTGTCTCAAATGATAAATACCTGCTTAGCCCCAAGTTCAAACTCCCAGTACTGTGAAACAAGAACAACAACAAAAACAAAATCATGACAATAAACTGGATGTACATGCCTGTAATCTTACCACTTGAGAAATTAAGATAGGAGGATCAATAGTTTGAGGCAAGCCCTGGACTACATAATTTTCAGCCAGCTTAGGTTATATATAGAGATCCTAGAGAGAGATGGGGAGGGAGAGGAGGAGAGAGGGAGAATGAGAATGAGAATGAATAGACGAGGCAAAAGAAGAATTCCCATTATTTTCCTTATGTACTTCTTTTCCTAGGAAAAGCTTGGTATCTATTACATTATAATTTTTGATTGAATATGCAATACACTAGATGTATTTATTTATGGGAGATTTAAAATGTCTTATAAGATCATTTGATAAAATAATTTTTTATAAAGTTAGTTTCTTTTCTCTCTTTTTCTCATTCTTTTATTTTTCTTTCTCTCTGTCTTCTTTCTCTTTTTCTCTCATTCAATTTCTCTTCTCTTTTTTTTCCTCCTCTCTCTTTTTCCTTCTTTTTTGTCGGTCGTGGGTTTTTAACTCTGGGCCTGGGTGTGTCCCTTAGCTCTTCAGTTTGAGGCTGGCGCTCTACCACTTTGAACACAGTGCCTCTTCCAGTTTTCTGGTAGTTTATTGGAGATAAGAGTCTCACAGACTTTCCTGCCCAGGCTGGCTTTGAACCATGATCCTCAGACCTCAGCCTCCTGAGTAGCTAGGATTACAAGGCGTGAGCCATGGATTTCCGGCCTCTCTCTCTCTCTCTCTCAATCTCTCCTTCCTGTCTTCCTTCTTTCTCACTTTCTCTGTTTCTTTTCTTATTTCAGTACCAGAATAAAGGGCCTTATGCCTTCACTTGTCTGTTTTATTCAAGGCTGGCACTTTACCTTTGAGCTAATTTGAGCTGTCTGTTAGTTAATTTGAGGTAAGAATTGGCTTCACAATTCGACCTTCAAATGCTAGCCTCCCAAGTAGCTAGAATTACAGGTATGAGGAATCAATGCATGGCCTCTCTTGATTTATCTTTCTAAAAAACTAAATTCTGATTATAAAGTTAATTTAATACATATATTTAAGCCTTTACTGTTTGCAAAGTATAGTAGTTGGTTTTGTAGAGAATCTATATTGAATTCAATTAGAAGAATACCTATACCCCAACAGTGAAGTGGGTTCAATTTTGATATGGCAGTGAATGACAACTTATAGAAACTCATTATAATAGTCTTATTCTCTGAATTTTCAGTTTTGTAATTCTGTCCTTGAAATATTGTAGACATGGCTAAGAGAGACTGACTTGGGGGGGAGGAGAGGGGAGAACAAAGACTTATTCATGGTAACTCTTCCAGATAAACATTTCAACTAACTCTGACATAGCTTTTATTCAGTTTCTCTCATCTATTTTTATTATTCTTTCTTTTTTTATTCTTCATCTTAGTTTTCTGTCATCTACTTAGTGGAGTTTTCAGACTTTCTTTCTAGTTCCCTGTATCATTCCTCACTTTTCTGCCACTGCTTTTTCTTACTCATGTTTCAGTTTTAATAGAAAATGGGTTCTGTTCTTTGTTTTCAGTTGTAAAACTTAATTACATTTAGGCTGTAGCTAGGGAAGAAGTTAAAAGGAAAGAAGAATGTGTTTTTCAAATTTCAAATGGAAGACTTTGCAAAGATGTAAGTCATTGTAATAATTATGAAAGTGTCAAGTTTTATGATTGTTTACCTTCTTTAAATGTTGTTATTTAGCCTAACTCTTGTTATTAGTAAAGGTGTTTGGCAGCTCTGAGAGTACAAAGTGAGAACGCTCTATGAAGTAGTTTATTTTCCTCATTTTGAATAAGTAGTCATATTTTTTCTAGCTAAGCTTTAAACAAAAGAACCCTAGATGCATTTTCTTTAAAACATTTAAAGATCATTTAGTTGATAGACTTTAGTTGATATAGATTTTGTATATAATAATAGTAGTTAACATCATATAATCCATGAAGGATTATTAACATCATTAATTTAAAATTCTTACCTTTTTTTTTACTTTAATCACAAATATTTTTTTTTAAATTTTATTTTATTTTATTTGCGAACAAACTGTACAGAGGGGTTACAATTGCATGTGCAGGATAATGCGTACATTTCTTACCAAGCATTGCAGCCTCCTCCTTTGTTTACCCTTCCCATCCCTTCCCAGCCTCCCCCCTCCCCCCATCCCAATCCTTCTCCTTCCCCCCTCCCCCCCACCCCCTTCCCCCGCACCGACGTTGTAAAGCTCGTTTTGGACATGACAACTTGTATTTCTCATTGTTGCATCAGATCCACCTGTATCCTTAAACAACTGGTTTTTCCCCATCTCCTCTACAAGTTATACTGACATCAAATATAGTGAAAGCAGGGGTTATACTGTGGGGGAGGGACATACAAAGCAACAAAGAGATAATCTTATAAATGCGTTAGAAACACATGTATGAAAGAAAAAACATTAAAATACATATCTAAGGGTTCATTTTCCTGACATCACATTATCTGACCTTTTCCGCTTGACTCGTACATATACTAGATATTGCAAATAAGGGAAACCATGGGACCTATGTTTCTTTGGGCCTGGCTTACTTCACTTAATATAATTTTTTCCAAGTTTTTCCATTTCCTAACAAATGGGGCAATGTCATTCTTTCTGATGGAGGCATAGAATTCCATTGTGTATATATACCACATTTTCTTGATCCATTCATCTACTGAGGGGCATCTGGGTTGGTTCCATATCTTAGCTATGGTAAATAATGCTGCAATAAACATAGTTGTGGTGGTAGCTTTAGTGTGGTCTTGTTTGTAAGCATTTGTAATCACAAATATTTTTATCTTCCTAAAGACTTGTACCATTGAGACCATAGGCTAGTCAATTATATTTCAGGGTCAGGGAAAAAGACGTGACTAAGTAAGAAACAACCACCCTGAAATGATTTTTTTTTTTGTGTCAGTCTTTGGGCTTAAACTCAAGGATTAGATGCTGTCCCTGAGCTGTCTTGCTCAAGGTTAGAACTCTTCCACTTGAGCCATAGTTCCACTTCTGGCTTTAGTTTTTGTTTTTGGTAGTTAATTGGAGAAAAGATGAAGTGGCACGTGGCTCAAGTGGTAGTGCACTTGCCTTGAGCTGAAGGGCTGAGGGTCAGCACTCAGCACTCAGGCCCAGAGTTCAAGCCCCACAAATGACCAAAAAAAAAAAAAGAATCTCAAGGGACTGGACTGGCTTCAAATCACAGTCCTCAGATCTCAGCTTCCTGAGTAGCTAGATTACAGATGTGAGCCACTGGTGCCCTATTCATATCTTTTTGTTGTTGGTCCTGGGGCTTGAACTCAGGGCCTGGACACTGTCCCTGAGCCTTTTTATGTTCAAGGCTAGCATACTACCACTTGAGCCACAGCAACACTTCCAGCTTCTTTTGAGTAGTTTATTGGAGATAAGAGTCTCATGGACTTTTCTGCCTGGGCTGGTTTCCAACTGCAATCCTCAGATCTCAGCCACTTAAGTGGCTGGGATAAAAAGTGTGAGCCACCTGCACCTGTCTACACACACACACACACACACACACACACACACACACACACACTTAATAGAGAAGATCTGACAAGAAACTAAAATTTTTTAATGTAAATTTTATTGTACAGGTGATGTACAGAGGAGTTACAGTTACATAAGTCAGGTAATTAGTACATTTCTTTTTGAACAGTGTCCCTCCTCTCTCATTTTCTCCTAGTTCTCCCTTTCCTCTCTCCACCAAGTTGTAAAGTTCATTTCCACCATAGTGTCTAGTGACACTAGACACTGCTGAATTGATTTATCCTTTGTCCTGCCATAGAAGCTAGAGTTTTAATAAAACATTGTTATTTTCATTTTTGTTAGCCTGAGAAAAATGTAAAGAAAGTATAGTGACTACTTTTCAAGGCTTAAGCATGTAGTTTCTCTTTTCAAAGTACATTACTCATAAATAAAATGAAAATACTTTTTTTCAAATTTATTCTGTGAGTGCCTTGTAACTTGAAATTAGAATTATATTTCTTTTTTTATTGAGAACATACTGTACAGAGGGGTTACAATTACATGGGCAAGATAATGAGTACATTTCGTATCAAGCATTGTAGCCTCCTCCTTTGTTTACCCTTCACATCCCTTCCCAGTCTCCTCCCACCCCCTACTCCAATCCTCCCCCCCCCAAAGTTGTAAAGTTCGTAAAGCTACCACCACAATTATGTTTATTGCAGCATTAGCTAAGATATGGAACCAACCCAGATGCCCCTCTGTAGAGAATGGATCAAGAAAATGTGGTATATATACACAATGGAATTCTATGCCTCCATCATAAAGAATGACATTGCCCCATTTGTTTGGAAATGGAAAGACTTGGAAAAAATTATATTAAGTGAAAGTAAGCCAAGCCCAAAGAAACATAGGTCCCATGGTTTCCCTTATTTGCAATATCTAGTATATGTATGAGTCAAGCAGAAAAGGTCAGATAAGGT